>NC_090436.1:721658978-721964718 GCF_031143425.1 Pleurodeles waltl | reverse complement strand
GGGGTACATGTTACTATTCCCACTCCAGTCAGTGCAACAGTAGGGAAAGAATTGGACTCCGGAGAGGTAACATTTACTATTCCCACTCCTGTCTGTGCAACAGTGGGCAAAGCAATGGACTCAGAAGGTGTAAAATGTACTAATCCCACTCCAGTCGGTGCAGCAGTATGAAAAGCGTTAGCTCTCAGGAGGGGCAAAAATTGTTATTCCTACTCCAGTGAGTGCCACAGTAGGGAGAGCATTGGACTCAGGAGGAGTAAAACTTACTATTCCCACTCCAGTCTGTGTAACAGTAGAGAAAGCACTTCACTTCAAATACATATCGTATTTTAATGTAAGTATTAATTTCAGAAAGTTATAAAACTATTAACATAAAATTAAATATATACAATAAAAGAACAATTAAACAATTAACATAGTTATCAATTTTTCTAATAATTAATATTAGTTAAAAAGGTATTTCATAATTATTTCATAAAATTTTCACACTATAGTAGCACATTACAGATATATCTAAATTCAAAAATTAATATAATTACACAATTTACATAATTAATTGACAATTAAGTAATTATGATGCATAATTTACAAATAATCAATTAATATTTGATTAACTTCCCACCCTACGCCCCTACAAACCCAACAACCTGCACTTCAAATGTATATTAGAAAATTAAAGTAATTACGCAACTTACATACATAATTAACAATTAATTAATGGTTTGTTAATAATTTATTATTTACTATTCAATTAACTTCTCACTCTACGCCCCTACAAGCCCAACAACCCGCACCTAAAGTATAACTTACAATTATTATTTGAGCAATTTACATACTTAATAATCAAATAAATAATTAATATTAATTAAACAAACAAATCAATTATTTTTACTTCCCACCCTGCATCCCTACAAACCTCACAACCCACTATGACACTCTAAATTACTATTTCACAATTACATTAGAAATGTGAATAACTTAAAATTACAAACTATATTGAAAGAACAACAATTATATAAGAAATATAAAACATATACATTTAAAATGTAATTTAAACACATAAAGAACATTAAAAAACAATGGCCCATGTTTATACTTTTTTAGTGCCGCATTTGCGCCGCTTTTTGACGCAAAAATGGTGCAAACTTGCAAATTACAATTGTATTTTGCAAGTTTGCGCCGTTTTGCGTCAAAAAGGGGCGCAAATGCGGCGCTAAAAAATATAAATATGGGCCCATATTTCTTACCTTAAAACATTGATATTTTTGTCAACAATATTTTTGCTCACGATATCTCTGTCATGATATTTAAAACTCAATAATTCTGCAACTCGATATTAAAAAAATTATATTTCATTCAAACACCTTACAAGATTTATCCACCCTAAATACTATCCTGGGTAATCACCAACGGGAGGATATCTCTTATGAACTAACTGGAGAGGGTACACAAGATATTTGTTATCAAACCAATGGAGATAAAATATTAATATAGAATGCTTGGGGCACAGTGAAGGCTGCTATTGCAGCAGTATGGAAAAAAGACCCTCATGATTTTACATATTAGTACTCATGCTTATGAAATATGATGGTAATGGAAACATTGACCTGTGGACTAGCAGATGATGTTAAAGACTGGAAATTTTCTGGGATCCCTTAGTATGATATTTGTAAAAAGGGATACCACCCCTGGCATACAGTCCCTGATTAAAGGTTTTGAAATTGTTTTAGAAACACAAAAAGAGCGGCACAGGGCAAAGAAGGCAATTGGAAAGGCACAGAAAAGTTGTTAAATGCTGAATGTAACTGAGGACTGGGGTACTCATGAGCTTAAAGAGAGACAACATTTACAATGATTTATTGATCTAATTCTCATAAGCCCAGCAGGGTGGAGTAAGAGTGAGTGTAGGGTTGTTTTTTAGAAAATTTGTAAACATTGACACTGATCTACAAACCACTTGCAGCTATGCAAAAACTGATGAACACTTTATTAGCTCAAGCCTGGGTTTCACAATTTATTTGAATTTGTTATATCTCATTACCACCTAATAAAATGATTTTTTGCAAAAAAATACAGTTGTCCTTTTGCTGAACACAGTTCTTTCCACTTTCCACTTTTGGCAGAAAGAAGCATCCAGCGATATTAAAAATGGAATTCAAAGGCACCTCCTAAATAAGCCCCCAGCTGACTCCAAAGATACAGAAAGCTTCAGGCCAATTTCTCCTTTGCCTCACCTTGACATGTTACTGGAGAACAATGGTACTTGTCAGCTACAGATCTTTGTGAAAGCCACAGACTTGTAGGATAACATCCATGCCGGTCACTGGAGTTGTGATGACGTCCTAAGGTCCAACTCCATCTTATGTAGGCCAGACATCATCTTAGGTTACAAAGACCACCATCTTTCCCAACCTAAACAAGGTAAACTGCGATATTCCATAATTTATTCTGAATCATTGTCTGCCTTTTAATACAGATATTGACAGCGTTATCTTTCTAGGAACTGTGATATTGCCAAGTTCTTTGATCAATGACATGGATACAACATCTAAGGTGACATTGGTCTGTGCCTAATATCTCCTCCTCACCAATAATCAGTGTAATGTAGTCTGACTAGATGTCCTTTTGCCTTATATGTTTATCTTGAACTCATGCCTTGACATGCATAATCTGTGTCAAACATTCCAACACTTATGTGAGAAATTCCAGTTTCTGATATGATTTGTCATATAAGGAAAGCCACTTGACCACTTGGAAAGAGAAGTCCTTCACCCAGATTATCGCCCGAAATTCTGTCAGAGATGGTCTTGCTCAGAGCCAATACAGTTTACACTTAGCATATGCAGTGTATCTCTTCTCCGTAAGAAACTCTAGATTGCAACTTTCTCTGTCTTATGCTTTCACAGTATAGTGCATAGAAGTAGGCATTAGGGTGTTAGGTTCTAGATAACATTTGGAATGACATTTTAGCAATGCTAAAAATGTTAATTTTTGTTCTCATTATTTATAATGTGTCCTGTTGCTGTTTTTATAATATTCTGTGTAATTGTTTTAGGTGTACTGAGAAACAGATTATTCCTGTAGTAATAAATACCATCAACATATTCATTCTTCTTAGTACAGCGTGTGTGATACTGTGAATAACAAAATAATTGTTGTTGCTGTTTCCATGGAGCCCTTGATCTCGCTATGGGATTGTTAGTTTTTCTAAAGCAGTAATTTTATGTCAGTTACCATTGAACAGTGTCTTGGGGGCTACAATAACGTATCTTTCATATTCATTGCTAGTGCATTAAATATTAAACCAAGTTCACCCTGAACACCCTTGGGTGGGAAAACACACTTTGCAGATTTACACCAAAGTTGTAACTTACGCAATAGTGATGGGACAGAAACAGTTGTCAACTCTGTGGTGGATGATTTACATATGATAGCTCACAGAGGCTGTGGTAGTGCACTGATTATATAAGCCAATTGCATTTGAGACTGTTGCCCATCTGCTTCTCTGTAGCATCCTGTGTGTCCCCATTCTCTGACCTGGGGTCTGGAATGATGATAATGAAAGATATAATAGAATGTTGGTGTGTGATATGGAGTGGAACCTGGGAGAGGGGGGCTTTTGGAGGCCAGAGCTCAGACAGGACCTACTAGCTGTTGCAATAACATAGAGGACTATTGTGAAATGAATAACGTACCTTCTTTTTGAGTGTATCCAGAGTTCTAAATGGAGAACTTGCCCTCCAAATTTAAGATTGTCTTTCACTGCTTGTCTTGTGTTTGCATTCAGATAAGACTCTCATGTAAATAGTATCCTGCTAGGGAATGGAACTGAACAGAGTCCATAAAATTGATGCTCTTTTCATCTAAATGTATGCAAGTGATTATGGGGATTCTGCTTTGTTATTGTCTCTTTCCTTTACTTTTTAACTCCCGGGTATGCTAGTATGTCAGGTTCATCAGAAAATGTATTTATAGATGACATCCAGATCCTTTCATAGTGAGCCTGAGTGGGCCTGGCCTCACCCTCTTTGTTCTCTCTACCATGTAAAGCTTTGCAGCATAGGAAGAACAAATACCTTTTAAAACTTAAACCATTTTTGACATTAGTATGTCTGGTCTCATTTACCAGGTAAGAAATACATGTAGGTGTCTGAATATATTAGTCACCATGAAAATTACGGTGGGAGACATCCATATTAACACCATTCTGTCTCAAGGATAGAATGCTGAAATCCGGAGTCAACTTGTGCTTGGTTTGAGTTACTTGTGTTTCCTGTAACACAGCAATTTTGATATTACATCATCTACCGTAGGACCAAATCTTATGCCATTTCTTCAAACTATATATTTCACATTTCGAATAAATTAATTGCAATATTTAAAGCATTTGCTTTGTGCCAAATGTCACCTAATCAGGGGAATGCAGACTGAACTGCTCTCCTAGTGAGATACTAACCACTCCCATGCCCCTTCTATGCAGACAAATCCCAAATTCGGTTCACATCAAGTGAAAGTGTTCCCCTGCATCCTTTTAAAAAACATGACTATAATCTAATTCAAGATTAATCCGGAAGGTCACTGGCTCCCGCACTGTTCCTAGATAATGGCCATGTGTTGGGGCCAAGTTGGCTTAGTGCTTATAAGTGGGTGAAAGAGAGGTTTCTTTTTGGCTGTACTATGTGTGAACAGACCAATGCGCTGTAAAAATACATTTAAATTGCAGTCCCTTCAACGCACAAAGTATTTATGTTTTATATGGTGAGTACATCACTTTATGCATCACATATATCAGTCCTGCTATGTACTGTATTGCAACTTCTGGACATTCAAGGAAGTGCCTCTTTCCCTTGATGTCAATTCTGATTTTGTCTGGAGGCAACTGTGTATGCAGGACCCCTGTTAGACCTGACATGAGGGGTCTGCGCACTTTACTACTGCAAGTATCATGGGAAATCACACGCACCCTTCCTAGATATGTTAGGAACTGAAACTAACCAGTATGTGCTCACTTGCACAATAATGTTGAATATGTACTGAGTCTGCCACTGAAGGCCAGTGTGTGCACACTTACCCAACGGTGGTTTAACATGTACTGAGCCTGCCACTGTAGGCCAGTGTGTGCACACTTGCACAATGATGTCTTAATATGTACTGAGCCTGTCACAGCAGGCCTGTGTTGGCGCACTTGCACCTTTGAGTTTTCTTAACCTTTTTTCAAACCTGCCCCTGCAAGCTTGTGTGTGTGTGCCAGGACACAAGTGCCCAGGGAGTGACAAATACCCATGTGTGTTTTCACTTCCAATAAGGATTGTTCTGCCCATAGGTTAACTTGGGGAGCATTTACCATTACTCCTAACTGCAAAAGTGGATTACAGTGGAGATGTCCCATAATGTTTCCTAACATTGAAACTGTCCTGACAAATCCCTTTCTATGGTAAAAGTGGAATTGTCAGTAATCATTAAGAAATGCCACTTCTAGAAAGTGGGCATTTTTCTGCTCTACAATGCTTTGTGTGTGTTTTTAAATTTGGTTCTATTCCACCCTGAAGGCTGGGGAGCACATCTGTGCATTCCCAAGCAACAGCTATAGCCCTTGGGCACACAACTAGAATGACAAACCACTGCCATTTGAAGTCCTGGCTAGATGGATTGAAGGGAGAGGTTTTGACACTTGAGCACATTTTTATACATTCTTAGCGCCGCATTTGCGTCATTTTTTGATGCAAAAACGGCGCAAACTTGCTAAATACAATTGTATTTTGTAAGTTTGCGCCGTTTTTGCATAAAAAAACTGCGCAAATGCGGCGCTAAAAAAGTATAAATATGGGCCTTGGTCTCTCGGGCCATATCAGGGCCCCACTAAAGATTAAGATCTGCATTCCACAGCCACATGGCAAACAGGACAAAAATTTAGCGGAGATATCTACGGTTCAAATGGGAGCCATCTGAACCACCCACAACTTCAAACTCTTGTGCCCCGCTACAGCAAAGGAGAGATACACTTTCAGGGATGTAGGATTTGAGACCCTGGACCATGTGGTGCACACTGCCAGAGGAATCTGTTGTGCACAGGAGTATTTACTGCCCTTGGAAGGGACCATGCACCCATCCTGTGTCATGGCCTAGCCTGGGCAGACTGCCTGCTGCCTTGTGGCACTCTCAAGTGTGTACTCCAAAGGCTTGTTGGCTTGCCTCCTGTTCTCGGTGGAGATCTCAGGTACATCAAAGACCTCCTGCGATGAACCTACACCTTCTACTTGTGTCATCTGGAGAGCATTGCCCTTCAAAGTGCCTACATCATCTGCTGGATTTCACCCGGCATAAGCAGTGTGAGTGCGGACCTAAGTATTATTCCTGGAGAACAGATTGCCTAGTGCAGAGCCTTGAAAGTACTGCCCGCATTCAAGGACAGTGGTCCTTCATCATGGGACACAACAAAAATAAGCTTCTGGTTGTTTGTGAGCAGATTCACCACTTGCGGGACCCCCCGTGGCCTGCTTTGTTGAACACGCTGCATTTCTCGGATGTGACAGGCTGACTGGATGTTCATTGAGAGCGGTGTCCCATTCACTTGTTGTGACCCACAGAGGTGGGAGTGTACCCAGAATAGTGCTGCATTCCACCTTGTGTGGCACTGGTGAACTTACTTGTTTGCATGTGGCTGGAACTGTCTGTTGTGACTCAAGTCATCGCGCACCAGATGTTTTGCCTCATTCCATGGAGGTATGGTATTTGGTCACTTTTCGTATGCAATTGTTATTGTCTGGTGTGACACAAGTCATCGTGCACCAGCCATTGTGCCTCATTCAAGGGAGGTATGGCATTTTTGGTAACTTTTTGTGTGCAATCGGAATCGTCTGGTGCGACTTAAGTCATCATGCACTAAACATTATGCCTCATTCCAGGGAGGTGAGGCATTTGGTAACTTTTCATGGGTAATCAAAAACATTTGGTGTGACTCAGGTCATCACGCACTAGACGTTGTGCCTCGTTCCAGGGAGGCACAAAACAAAACAAATGACTGTTTGCGACTGGATTGTCTGGTGTGACTCAACTCATTGCGCAACAGACATTGTGTCTCATTCCAGGAAGATGTGGAATTGGTAACTATTTGTGTAATAGAGTGCCTGGCCTGGGTGGGCACTATTGTGATCAGTGTGTGTCCTACGGTGACCCTCCCCCATGCTTGGCACACCTGGGCCCATGCTGTATGGCACAGTGCTGAAACCTGTGAGTGAACTTACCGAATGGTGACCAAACCTCCATTTGTTGACCAATGCCTGTACAGCTTGCTTTCTATTCTACCCCTCCATCTTTTCCCCACAGCCATGAATACGTGTGACTCTGGCAGTAATCGGCCTAGTATCTGGGGAAAATCTGCTTTCATCTCCAGTTCGTGGGAGGGCAGAGTAGTAGGGAATGGTTAAAGGGTGGATGGAGATTTGGGCCCACATGGTCTGTGAGTACAGTGACAACTGAATTGCTGGATATCAGAGCACCGTTTTAGGATGCTGAGAGCGAGTGTGTACAAGTGTGTGCTATTTGAGTCTGCCTGATATATGTGGCTTTGCATAGCGGTATGGAGCGAGAGTGTGTGAGTGACTGCTTGTGACTGACTACATCACACAGCGGTGTTGCCATAGACGTTGTTTTCTTGCCAAAAGACTATAACGGTTGACATTGGTTCATGGCCATGCGGCCTGGGCACAGAGCTATTTAAAAGTGCTGCAATTATCTGTGTGTACACATTGCTGCTAACGTTGCAAACCATGGTACAACTTAGAACGGTGTGATACTGAACTGGGATACTTGCTGAGGTGGGTCTCACCTGCTGGGAGGGAACGCAGGATTTTTCCAAGTGTACATATTGGTAATATTGTTTTTAACATGGTTGGGCCTAGTACTGCTAGTGATATTGCCGGATGTGTTTTATGCCCAGATTGACTTGATTTTCATGTTATGGCATCTAATATGTGTGTTGAATACAAACTTTCTTTACATACAACTTGTGTGAAGTCTATTTTGTGATGATTAGTATATTTATTGTGCAAAAGTGCTGTGCCAGTGCTTTACACATTGCCCCTGTGATAAGCCTGACTGACTCAGTGGCAATCAACCCATGGGTGAGCACAGGGTTTATAGTGAGTGTAAACACCCACCCCTGATGGGAGTGGTAGGTTTTGTCTGGGGGCAAGAGCCTCTCCTCAGCCAACCAGAATGTACCACCTTCAACAATGCCCCTACTGTGCAGTTTCAGCTAGCTGCATCAAATGCTTTTCCCTGTTTTCCATGGATTTGCCATAGTATGGATTGAAGATAATTTTACTTTACTTGTCTTGTTTGCATATAGTCAAGATGGTCACTTGGACCAGTTGCAGTCTCACCTCATTCCACCTGGACCTATTTCAGTGTTCTTGAGCATTTCCTGATGTTTTTGACTGTTGTTTATAAATTACCTTTGTGGATTAATTTGTTTGTAGCTGTGTTCTCCACATCTGATGTTTTCTGCTTTGCATCTGTTGCCTCATTCTGTATTTTTTTTCTCAGCAATGTTACTGTGATAGCTAACCGTTAGGCTTCTCAGTAATTAGTTTCATCTCGAACAAGCTGTTGGAGGTCTCAGTTTGAGGGCTTAGGGAGGCCTGGACCAGCCTCACCTACTCTGTCAACCCCCTCCACTTGAGTTTTTGCAATCTTAGCACCAATGTCTTTATGTTGCACACTTGGGACTGCAGTGTTGTTTTGTTGCATGCTTTCAGCATCAGCAGAAAGGGCTGCCATGTAGATTGTAGTATGTGTATCTTAATATGTGTGATAAAACAAGTTTTCCCCTGCACTAAATCCTGGACTTAAATATCCTATGTGCTCTCAACTCTTGTGCCTACATCACACTTTTCAATCAATTAATTTAAATGCTTCCTTGTCCTCGTACTCTAACCAAGATAAACCAGAAGTCTTAAAAGTTGTTTCATGAGAAGCTCTCTCACTGTGCACACAGAGGTTTTTCAAAGAAAATCACAGAATGTAATAGTTCTTCCTATGGGGGATTACTACCTTGCACATTGTTGGCCTGCACCAGAGTGTGGTGACAGTCTATTGTATTTGAAGTTTCCCCTGTCACTGATCCTTCACTTAAAGATGACTGTAGCTGTGACCCTTCATTATCTGCATCCCAGGGTGACCCACACTTAGTTTGCGTTACTTATTTTTTTCTATTCCACCTCTCCTTTTTGAGGAGGACCTAGGAGCACATGGCACATGTTGCTTGGCACAGACTTGACTGGGAGATGTGCCCCACATACACTTAACCAACCTGACATTAAATTTAATAGGGGTCACCCCATGCCCCTCCTCCTCACTGGCATTAGGAAAGATGCCACTGACCACTTACGACCAAGCAACTTCCAAGGAAGGCACATCCAGCACTCAGGTTAGCCCACATCAACAGTGACCCCAGCAGTTGCTGTGGTTCACCCTGACTGCCTGACTTTTTAACCATGTTCATAATTGCAAATGAAGAAAATTAATAATTGCTTTAGTTATTTAAAAATTAGAATGATAGCCCCCTCCCACATTGAGCTGATAATGAAAGATGTGCAAAGATGTCCAGATGGCAGTCATACAAATGTCTCTTAAGGAGCCCCACATAAAAACAATCCAGGAATTAGCCATGTATTTGTTCACCATCCTTGGATGTTACCTTGTAAAAGAATGCCTTTGGCTTAATAGGATGAAATAATATCAAATCTAATCCATTTGCTTAGCATGGACGATATTGGCATTTACCCTGTCCTGACAAGCCAAAAGTAAAACAAAAAAGATTTTTTTTTTTTTAAAGGACTCAGGCCCTCATTACGATTTCAGCGGTATCAGCGTGCCGAATACCACCACCATACCATCAGTGCCGGCGGTACAGTGACCGTCACATTATGAGTCCCAAAGTGAAAACCGCCCAAATACAGCCATAAATGCCACACCGCCAGGCTGATCGATGGCAAAAGAATGACTGTTCTGTCATGAGACCCACCATGCCGACACCATTCCATTCGCCCTATCACGTGTCAGATCCTTGCCTTTTAGACCATGCACGGTGGAACACGACTGGCGGTGCACATCGCTGTGGTTCAAAAAAGCTACCGCCAATAGTAGGCAATACCACATTGGACAGTTAGAATACCCCATACCTGAGACACATACACAAACCACACACACCTGCTCACAGCACTATAAATCAGCCCCTCACACATGTACAGTCCCTTACAAACCCTACAAACAGAACACATAGCGACAACCTAGTTACACAGAACTCACACACCACACGCATAGTTACACTGAACACTCAGCACACACAACACAACTTCACGTTTTGCACAAAGCAGACATCACACACACACATACCAACACCACAACCCACCTGCATTCACAACCAAACACCCCACACCACCAGAATAGCACCTCAAAAGCACCCACATTTCACTGACAATGAGTTGAGGGTCATTGTACATGAAATAGTAAGGGTAGATCCACAACTTTTCAGAGCCCAGGTCCAGCGAACATCAATGGCAAGGAAAATGGAGTTATGGCAGAGGATCGTTGACAGGGTCAGCTCAGTGGGCACACATCAATGCACAAGGGAGGACATCAGGAAGAGGTGGAACGACATCCAGGGGAAGGTGAGTTCCATGGCGTTCAGGCAGCAGATCGCCCTGAACAAGACTCTTGGTGGGCCCCCACCTCCACCCCTTGAGCTGACATCATGGGAGGAGAAGGTCGTGGACATCATGCATCCTGAGGGCCTGACTGGAATCATTGGGGGGATCAACTCTGGTAAGTCAACTACACCCCCCAGCTGTCAGCCACTCCTGCCTTGTATGCGTCCCCACCACCCATCTCTCCACAATCAACCCATTCCCACACCTCTGTACCCCCTAGCAATCCCACACCCCTCCCCTGCATGCCACACCACCTCACTGCCACCATCTCCACACCATCTACCACAAATGCATAGATACCAAGCACAATGCCAAGCACCACAACTCCCACAATGCACCACCCCCTACACATCAGAGGAAGACAGTCACACTTCACAGTGAAACCCCAGTATGGACAACCAATCCACATGCCACACAAACGGGCAGCCTCAACTGCATTCCAATGACAACAGTGTCATCCACTATCCTCAACCTTCAGTGCACATGGAAACAATGACACAATCTGCATCGCCCAAACAGTATCTGCATCACTGCAGCTGTCATTGTCATCACTGGGAAGCAAGTCAGGCTCCACTATGCATCACATGATGTGGCCAACAAAGACATCTACAATATTAAACTCACTCCCTTCCCATCCACAGGTCCCGTTACCACACACCAGCTGATGCAAGGGTCAGACTGCCCTCCCAGTATGAAGGCCCCAATGGATGTCCAGATAGTGACGAGTTGCCCAGCCCATCAGGGACAACTGGTCAGTCCATACCCAGCAGCCCCACCTTGGAACACCGGACTCCCCCTCACATGTGGTAGCCACACCTCAGCCAGGCTTACCTCTCCAAACCCGTACCCCAGGCAGGGCTCAATCAGAAGTGTGCACCACAGTACAGGGACCAGAGTCAAGGGCACACACTCAGGACAATAAAGGTCCAGGTGCTAATGGGTGTGATCACACAGTGTCAGGGGCACAGGTACAAGGTACCAGGGGTAGTGGGAGGGGACCTTTGATCCAAGGGATGGGGCAGGCACAACAACAGACTACACAGGCAGCCCTCTCCCAAGTCCTGGGTGCAGACCACTAAAACTAGGACACTATGGGACAGATACTCACCACCGTGCAGGCGAACCAGAGACTACAGGGGGCACACCATCAGGAGGCCATGCAGCAGTGGAAGACCCTCAATGCCACCATGGCCAACATTGCAGGGGTGCTCAAGGAGCTGACCACCATCCTGCGTGAGTCCTCCACCCACCAGCAAACCCCTTCCACTAGCCACATCCCAACAGAGCCCTCCACTACAGTGGCAGCAAGTGGAATGGAAGCCATGCTTGAGGACCCACAGACCACCAGCACCCCTTTCCCTGTAGCTGAGGTATCCCCATGCAAGAGAGGACGTCCAACCAGACATCCTGCAGGAACTGATGCCAAGACCAACATCACCGCCAGGAAGTGACCCTCTCCTGAGCATTCTCCCTTGTGTGCCACAGAGACACCCCGTTGACTGTCCACTGTCATCTCTCCGTTCTCCCATGGCCCTCTATATTGGACCCAGACTACACACAGCTGGCCAGACTACTCTGATGAGTCCATCCACCATGACCCCACATATCCTGCTTACATGTGTTGGTCACTAATAAAGACTATTGAGAACGGCTGCTGTCTATGTGCTTTATTGCAAAAAGTAACATTTACTTTGGCATTGCATGTTTAATTGTCAACCCATTGTTCTGCCAAAGTATGTATAAGTGACAGAAGGGGGACCAATATGCAGCATGGATGTAAGTGGAGCAGGCAGGGGCTTGACACATGTGTCAAGGGAGGTAACAGGTGATGCAGGAACCAGAGTGCACCACACCAATGCCCTGCAAGTAGAAGAAGACAGGAACAACATTTACCATAGGAGTTAAAAATGTCCATACAACACACATGCACCAAAATAACAGAATCCCAAGTGTAATTTGGCAAGTGTCAGCTCTAGCCATGTAAGACCCACATTACCAAGGCAACCATCCCCAGTGGTCCCTCCATCACAGCAGACAAAGCTAAACACAAGGCATGTACCACAGTCAATCCAGTAATGTTGCACTGCCTCCCAATGTATACTCTTAGAAGGGGCAGGAATACTGTTGACACCGTAATGTGTAGCAGACATATTGCAGTTGAAGAGGCAGTACAGGGAACAATGGTAAAGCACAAACATCACATGTGAAGCAACAGAACAGCAGTGAGATGATTGAACTGAAATGTGTATGGAAACAACCCAACTGATGGTGAAATGTGACCCCCAAACCATCCAGAGGCAAGGCTTAACCCAATTACACCAGTTCTAATAGACTCCAGGAGGATCAATGTCTGAAGGCAGCCAGGAGTACAGGTGACATCACATACTCCTGACACTTACCTGTAGCTTAGTGATGGTATTGTTGTATTAATTCTGCTCTGGAGTCAGTTGCATCCTCATTCTCCTCTTCACTCCCCATGTCCCCTTCATCAGCCACTGGTCCAGCAGTCACCTCCTCTGCATCCAGCAATGGGATGTGATGTCTCAGGGCCAGAATGGGTAGCATGCAGCAGGCAACCACGATCTGGCACGCTTTCTGTGGTATATAGAGTAGGGCACCTCTGGAGATGTGTAGACACCGGAATCTGGCCTTCAGTAGCCCGAAGATTCTCTCAATCACACGCCTTGTCCTACAGTGGTCCTCATTGAAACCATGTTCAGCATCTGTAGTCGGATGTCTCACAGGTGTGAGTAGCCAGGGAAGGTTGGGGTAGCCAGAGACACCTGTGTGCACAAAGGCAGGAACCATGTCAAGACTAGGAGGGAGATAGGCCAGGGTGCGAAAACAGTTGAGTGTACCGGGCACACATACATTTGGATATATACCGATGAGCCACGCCCGGTCCCTCTGTAGTGGTGCCATCATGTGTGGGACGTTGGTGTTACACAGAATATAGGAGTCATGCACAGAACCTAGGAACCTAGGAACTTGACAGTCACTTGTTTGCTAATTTGGTCAGTGAGACACACCACCTGCACATTGATAGGACAGAAATGTTTGCGGTTCCTGAATGCTTGTTCATTCCTCCTGGGTGGTACCAAGGCAATGTGTGTGCCACCTATGTCCCCTATCACATAAGGGACATATGCAAAGTTGTAGAAGGCACTTTTAACAGTGGTTAAATCATCATGTTGGGGGAATCTAATGCAACAGGACAGATGTCTCAAAAGAGCAAGCAGTATATCCCTCAAAATTTTACTGAACATCGGCTGAGACATCCCTACTGCCAAGCCCACTGTCATCTGGAATGACCTTGTGGCAAGAAAGTGGAGGACTGACAACACCTATACTGTGGGAGAGATGGCATTGGGATGACTGGTGGCAGGCAATAGATCAGGCTCCAACTCGGTCACCAACTCCATGATGGTCTGATGGTTCAGGCGATACGTCTGAATGACATGTTGCTCCTCCATGGTGGCAAGGTCAACTAGGGGCCGGTACACCGGAGCATGTCTCATCCTCAACATAGCATCGTATCTCGGAATAGGAAGGGGAGAAGTCAGAAAACGATGCATTGACTGTGTGGATACAGTAAAGCTGTGTAATAGTAAAAATTTTCACCTATGACGCAGCTAACATTCAGCCCCTATTCATAAAATACATGTAAAATGGCAGCCGCCTATCCTGCATACACAGGACAGATTAAAGTGACCTAATCCCACCAGCGTTAGACGTCATGGCAGTTGGTGGTTACAACCACCATGCAACTCCTCATTGGATAACATGGTTGTCTATGGGAGACTGGAGCCAATGGTGATCCTTGATAGCGGTGGACGTGACTGACATTTCATGTGCCAATGCTCACTTGACTCCTGACACTCCTGCACACAAGACCTCCACTGCATGTGCTGCTGTGTTCTGACTCTGGTAGCCAAGATACCACATCCTGCAGATGCTAAGGCCCAGCCTTCTCCCAGGAGGAACCGGAGAAGCTTGTGGACAGGGTCCTACCCCTGTGTGGACAGTGGTATGGGGCACCAGAGCAGTAGGTGAGTCTATTGTCACCATCCTGTCTGATAGTGATTTGTATGTGGCTATCAGGCATTGGGGCATGGCAAATAGAGTGGCTGCATGGAGATGGGTGAGGAGTCTGACGATTATTGGTGTGTAGACAATGTGTGTGTTGCCATGAGATGTGTGAGTTGTTTGCTGCCCACTGCTGTCCCTGTGCTGCCACTCTACATGACTTTGTCCTTCTGTCTGTGGCACCCATCAGAAGAAGGGGATTTGGCGGGCCATCACCAAGCAAGTGTGGACCCTGGGGGGTCCATGCTCAGTGGAGCACCCACTGCTGAAAGAGGTGAGAGGACATGAGACGCTGGGCCCGGAATACCACAGAGGCGCAGCTGGGGATGTCCTCCCAACGAGGGAGGGGTGTCCATCTCATCTGTGTGTTCCCTAAACTGTGCCAGGGGAGATGAGTGGGTCCTCATTCTGCTACCCTGTAATGTAAGATGTCAGTGTTTTAGATGTCACTGTCTTAGTGGGCATGCTACCTACCCATGCAGGATTCGGTTGATACAGGTGTACAGATTTTGATTCCCTAAACGGCCATGTGGAGTTGACAAGTACTGACAAGTGTGACTAGTGGGAGTCACATCAAGTATATGTGTACAATTGTAGCACCATCAGCAGTACAGATCAGCATTGCTGTAGTTTGGCCCAGGGTGTCCCTCTGGTGTAGCATGTGTAGGAGAGGGCATGGTGTGGCATGACATGGCAGCAGATGATGATGTTGTTACACTATGTGACTATTGTGCTGGCATTTACCCATTGAACTGTGTCTCTCTCTCCCACCCTCCTTTCCTCCCTCTTCTCCTCTGTCTTTGAATGCATCAGCATCATCCGGCGAAGGGGAAGGGTTACTGGTGAGTGGGGAAGCTGCAGCCCATTGGTCCCAAGAGGCTGCTCCAGCGGAGCCGAGGGGACCAGTAGAACGGAGGGTGAGGGGAGTGCCACAAGATAGACAGGATCGACCACATCATCATCAGATCCCTCCTCCCTGGCAGTGGTGGACCCATCTGGGTCCACTCCAGTTACATCCTTGTCTGCCACCCCCCTTTCCAGTACCGCCCTCCCTGTAGCTCTCCACCCAGTTGCCCGTGCCCACTCACCCAGGAGGGTGGACATCTCCTTTGCCGCAGGCACCTCTGCTCCAGCACAAGTCAGCCCTGCTGCCCTCAATGAGGATGCCATTGACCTCATGAGGTCCATTTTTGTGGGACAGCCAACCATTGTGAATGCCATCGAGGGACTGGCATCGCAGATGCAGCACTTCAATGCATTCCTGGAAGGCATTCACAGTGCCATGGCTGGCCTGCAGAGATCATTTCAGGCTCTTGCCTCCTCATGGATGGCAGCCAGTGTCCCTGCTTCTTCTGTTCCCCCTTCAACTACCTGTTCCAGTTCCCACATCCCTTTTCCATCACCCACCCAATGCACATTTCCTGACCCACATGCATCCACATCAACAGAGACAGTACGCAAGGACAGACATAAGCACCACAAACCCCACCGCTTCCATGAACACACGAAACATTCAGATGCAGATATGATATCATCCACTCCCTACATCAACTCCCCCCCACCACCCTCTCACCGGCACTACACCACACACACCTGCAGTCACCACCTCATTAGTCCCAGATCCTCCACAAGTGTCATCACTGCCACCGTCACCACAGCATCAGACCCACACACATGCACCCCATACATTATATGCTCACTCAGCACGACTGTCAACACCCCCACATGCAGCACACCTACCCTACCTGCAGACACCACCACAACATACATTCACACATCCCCCTGCCTTCTCCCTGCATCTCCTCCCCCTCTTCCCACTACATCTAAACGCCACAGTCACACAGTCATGCAGCACACACATGGCATCCAAGCACGCACCTGCACCCAAATCACCTCCAAGTACTCGCCTCTCAACCCCTCCCTCTACCTCCAATCCCATTCCTTACTCCCACGACCATCCTGTGCCCCTAAGAAACATTTCCTATGAGAATTTTCCCTGTTCCCCACCAGTGATCTTGTCTCTGCTCCCGAAGCAGCCTGTTACCCTCCCCACACCCCTGCCTTCCTCCTCCCAGTCCTCCCCTGGTCCTCACCCTGCTCCTACCCCACCTGAGACTTTCACCCCCACCAACTCAACTGTCACCCCTCCCAAGGCTAGACCCAAATCCACTCCATACAAATCAAAGTCCAAGCACAAACCCCCACTCCAAGCCTAAGGACCCCTCCTCCAAGCCCAAACCTACAGACCCCCCTCAAAAACCCAAACCACCACCCATGCCCCCCCTTTCCCCCAGGTGCCTGCATGCCCCATTGTCGCCCTTGCCCAGTGGAGGCCAGCAATTTTCAGTCTGGAGTCAAGTTGGGCACTCATTCTGTGCCCAGTGTACAAGGGGCACAATGGACTTGATGGACTGGGCCTTGGGCACCTTTGTACTTTGTTTAATTTGTTGCTTATGTTGTTTATATATATATATATATATATATATATATATATATATATATATATATTTATACAGCACGGCATCATTGGTTTAGATGGTAACTACCTTGTCCTGGCTTTCCTTCCACATCTATGTGTGATTTATATGCGAATGGGCGTGTGCGAGTGTGTGTATGTGTGTGTGTGTGTTGGTACGGGTGTTTGTTTGCGTTTCTGTGTTGGCATGGCTTGCCGTGCCATGTGTGTGTGTTGTGTGTGTACTAACATCCTTCCCTCCAGTGTGTGCTAGACGGGTTTACTTACAGTTGATGCCTTCGTTGCTGCTCCTGGAGTTCAACAGCCAGCAGGAGCATGGGGAAGACTTGCAATTTGCGTGCCATGGTGCCTGCGGATGTGCCTGTGTTCCTGAAGGTGAGTGTTCCCTTTTGGGTGAATAGTTTCTGCCAGGCTATTCGTGGCGGTGCGACCGCCCCAGAAATCCTGGCTATTTGAAGCCTCGTAATAGTGTCATGGAAATCAGCCTCACTGCCGGCCTGGATATACCTGCCGCCAATTGTGGCAGTCTGTCTGCAGTGGCAGTTTGAGTGGCAACTCACCTGTGTTCTGTTGGCTCTATCCCCATGCTCATGATATGGCTGTCCACTCCACCGGGGCCGCGGAGGTACGAGGGTCACCTCTATTGTAGGCGATCCAGGGACCACCAAAGTTGAACTGAGGGCCTCAATGTTTTCGAGGTACGCTAAAAGAGACCAGTGAATATCAAAAGTTTGGGTGTTGTTTCATCTTCCATAGTAGGAAAGGGGTAGCAAGCAAGCAAGCTGAACAATCGTTTGATCTAAACAATAAAAACCCTAAGGATTCTTCAGGAGAAAAGAACCACCTTATCTGGAAAAGCTCTAAGGTAAGTCTCCTCTCACATTGCCTCAACTAGTTCTCTCACCATGTACGTACAGCGGATAGCCATTTCTTCCCAAAAGAAACTTACGTGGCAGTAAGTAATGGTGTTCAAATGAAGGTTCTTATAGAGCTTTTAATACTAAAGTCATATCCTAATAAGGGGCAGGAGAAGGTAAAGCCAGCCACATCACAAAAAAAACTTCCTGAACCAATCTATACCCTACGGATTAATGGGAAGGGGGAAATGCATAAGGCAAGGCATGCAGCCAATTAGTGGATAATGAGTCTATGCCCCATGCCTTTGTACACAGGACTAGGGAGTGCAATTCCATGAGCGCATTCAGTTCTGAGGCAAAAATGTCCATCAGAGGGAGTCCAAATTTGGACACTATCTTCTGGAAAAGAGAGGGATATAGCATAATTTATACTAATGAACAAACCACTCTGCTGAGGTCATTAACAGACCCTTTCTCCTTCCCCAGAAGTGCACTCAGATGTAGATGTTCTTCTGTTAAGACAAAAATCTTGTGAGATAAAGCAGCTAGTAGTCAGTTCTCAGGATATCTCTGCCTATTTATATGTGTACAGGTGTTAACGCGTCCCAATCTAACTAGTTTATTCACTCTGGGACTCGTTTTAGGCCAATTAATCTTTTGACCCTGATTGAAGACACCTTAAGAAGAGATAACTGATCAACATGTCAATCAACAAGTTCAATAATGTTAGCAAGAAGACTCAGAAACCACCATGACCTTTCAGTCATGAATAACCACACCAGTTTAGTACGATTTTGTGATGCTTATTCCCTTTTGATTACAATTCTACTAGTAAGTTTATTAGTCTGAAAACCATGAAACACATCAGCATTGTCATAATGTGGCAACTTGAATAAGATCTCATCAAAGCAAAGATCATGAACATTAGAACGTAGCACAACGTCATCATGGGTTAACCTTAGCAGAGTATCATTAGCGCGTTATTCAACAAAGCATTGATTCAGTCATTTGTCTATTTGCGTCTGTTTAGTGAACCCCTCAACTAACCTCGAATTAGCATCGGCATGTTGGGCTTCATGCAAACAATTTGGTAACACAAATTTAGAAAAACATCTAACTATGGTCTCTGTCAAAAGAAGCAGTTGGTACCTAGAAAGGAAAGGCAAACAGACAATTACAATGTCATCATCATATATTTACACTCCGTAATTGGTCGGCATACAGAGTCAATCTTCGTCCTCAGGACATCAGTTGATGTGCCATCAGCCAGGGAATTCAGCAAGATGGGTAAGAAGGGACACTTCCCTCAGAAGGAGGAAAAGTATAGAATCGGGCAAGGTAAGGGTGAGGATAGTTTAAGATTCAAACAGCAAAGTCTCTAGGCAGAGTGACAAAGTGTCTGGGTCATAGCAAAAGTTCACAATGGCATCTCTTCATGGCTCCTCGTGTCAAAGGGTTTTATCCCTTTTCTGTTGTACAGTCCCCTAATTTCTAATTGGGTAGGCTTGGCACCCCACTATCTCCATCCAATGGGTTTCCAGTGGTGCCATCAAAATTGTCACCTCATAACAGTTCTCACGTAGTTTATTGGTTTTTGTGATTAACGTCTCTAGCGGGTAAAATGTCCGGTATGATTTCATACTCTTGTGGTCCTCTCGCATCCTCAGTCAGTAGTTCCATTGTCTGTACCGGTTTAGGCGACCTTGTACCTGTAACGAGTCTACACTGTTGCATTCAACAAGAATGTTTCCTTGAGCAAGTCGAATTTCGTAAGAACGGATCTATTACGGTTACACTCATCTTCTAGCTTTTGGAAAAGTATGAGTACATGTCCTTCAGCAAGTCAGCACACTGCACGTTAGAAAAACACATTTAATATGAAACCGGGCAGCTAGGCCTCGACTCATGCTAATTACGGCCTAGTGATTTATTAGCAAATCCTTAACATATAACTCTTAATATTAGTGTAAAATCATACATTAACGCATAATTATTTCATCATTAGTTAATTTCATTAATCATTGTATACATTGACGGCCACTCCCCGTGAGCACATTTCAAGCGCACATTTAGCAAAAACACATTAATACACTGGTTGTCTGTTCTGAAGCAGGGAACTTGATTCAGAAGATTGACCCTGAAATAAGCTAGTAGCTAGGAACATTGAACACAATGCCCTTGTATCGTGATTCTCTAGTGGAGCCAGTACTTAGCCTCCAAATGAACCATTACATCATCTCTGCACATTTAACACATTGCAATATGAACAGTGTGTTTTATTATATGAACTGCCTCTGTGCTACATTCAGCAGAAAAGCACTTCTGCTGGGATCATCCTGGAACGTGGTGCACTGCGACTGAGACGCAGCCCCGTTGACTTTGAGCTCCAATCTGCAAAGGGCAAAAGCATGCACTACATCAGACCAGCTCCTGGTACACCTTAACCAGTTATGAGGGGGTTAGGTTATCCCAATGGATCAGGCAGAGAGTGTTTTCACTATGATCTGGACAGTGTAGTTAGTAATTAGAAGTACAAAAAAACAATAATGTTACTATGGTTGAATTGCTTATCTTTTTTTACCATTCTTATAATGCTGGTTACAATGCTTTGTTTCATCTGCCTAATATTAGCAGCTCATGCTTTCTATGCAAGAATACAATTGTTTCAATAAATTTTGAAAAGTCACCTTCATATCTTTCTTGTCTCTACCTTGGGCATGCAGAGTTTTA
Organism: Pleurodeles waltl; assembly: GCF_031143425.1. Taxonomy (NCBI): domain Eukaryota; kingdom Metazoa; phylum Chordata; class Amphibia; order Caudata; family Salamandridae; genus Pleurodeles; species Pleurodeles waltl. Next base: position 721,943,857 of record NC_090436.1, on the reverse strand, counting down.
ACAAAAGGGTAGATCTGTTTCCATGATTTTCTTGGGGAATATGAGTGATTGTGTTCAAGGTAGCTGATACCATCTGGTACCCTGGTAAGGTTCAGATCTGGCACTGTGAGCTAACTAGGGATGGTGCAAATGTTTTCTGATGATATATATGAACTATGTCCCTATATATTTTCTGAAGTTTATATTGACCTCCTACACAGTCCCACTTCATTTGTAGGAACTGTTTACAAACTTGAATCTTGTAATTTAGTGATGCTGGATCCCAGTAACTCAGCAGATGTTGGACACTTTAATATTCTTAGAAAGCAGGACTCTCACTAATGGAGCTAACACTGTTGTAAATACCCTAGGAGAGGATGAGATGCTGAAGGGGCAGACTGTGAACTGAAAGTGTTAATTGGCTATGAAGTTTGTTAGAAATATTTGGGGGTCTGGATGCATTAGGATATTCACATATGCATTTTCTGATCCAGTGACACCAAGAAGTCCCCTGTAAGGAAAAGTGGAATGACGGATTGGAAATGTCCCTCTTGAATGCCATGTGAGAAATAAAGTTGTTTCAGGCCTGATGTAAGAAGCTTAACACATCACAAACCATTTGCAAAATGATTTGCAACCATTAAATATGCCATCTTTGATGTGTTATGAGTCATAAACTGTAGTTTTGCAAAAATTGCACAGAGAAAGAAATATTTCCCAATTTCTCATTTTCAGATTGCTTTTTTTATTTCTTAAAATAGAAATATCAATTACTGACTCACAAACTGAATGTAATAAGCATTCGAAATTTGTGAATGGTCGCAAAAACAGCAAGTTGCACATGCAAATTAACGCAATATTGAACCACGTGGTAACCAGTCCTCATTCTAGGGTAATAGCATAGGAGGGGTAGAGAGTGGAGTTTTAGGCAGATGGTTATTTTGAACAAACAGATTTTGAGTTTGTAGCCCACAGTTATAGGTGGTGGTCACATACCCTTTTTAGAATATTCCCAACTTTTCTAGATGCTATGATTCGCAAATTAGATTCCCTTATTTGTTTTCCTTACACTGTAGCTAAATTACAAGCCACAAAGGTGGCTTTTTTATTATCATGGAAGTTTATCAAGTGTAATTAGATGTGTGAATGGCACACATATACTCATTTTCCAGTACTAGAAGAAGAATATATCTATCACAATGTAAGATGTCATCACTCCCTGGATATCCAGATGGTTTGTAATGCCTCATAAAGAATATTGTAGCACTGTGTCCTGAAAGTACCCACTGTTCTTCTATTTTAACATTTGTGAATTATATAACTAACTAGCTACAACATAGTTTGGAGCTGGATGGTTTAGTACATTTATACTTGAATACTCAATTTTAATATAAGATTATGTTAGTTTATATAAAAATACTTTTATATTTGTTTAGGTTATTGCATGTTTCTTGCAACCTTTGATTCATAAACATTATTTTTAACATGATCAGTTCGAGAGACAAGGTGCAATAATGCACACCAAGATCAGTTATTGGGGGTTATTACAACTTTGGAGGAGGTGTTAATCCGTCCCAAAAGTGACGGTAAAGTGACGGATATACCACCAGCCGTATTACGAGTCCATTATATCCTATGGAACTCGTAATACCGCTGGTGGTATATCCGTCACATTTGGGACGTATTAACACCTCCTCCAAAGTTGTAATAACCCCCATAGAAAGGACATTTGGATCACTGAAAGGGAGGCTTTGCTGTCTTGATATGCCTGACCTTGGTTACTGGAGTATGACCATGGAACATGTTGCATAATTATTTCTACATGTGCAATGTTACTCAACATTGTAGTTAGGAGAGGCACACCTTCAGAAATAGCATTTGATGATTCTGAGAAAGAGGATCAAAATATGACTAGACCTCCACTGCCAATTAAAAAGGTACAGGATCTGCTTAAGGTCAACAATGCAGAACTATTGTGAATAACTATCGTTTCTCAGGTGAACCAAAAAACAACACATGATTGCTTCTCACAATAATGTTTATTTTATCTATTAAAGTTTAAATAAAAATGTATTTATTTACCATAAATAATAATACCTAATGTCATTTAATAGAATAAAGTATTTTCTATGGCTACATAATGAGACTTTGAATTTAATTTTGTATTTAGTATTTTTTTTTAATTTAGGTTCCTAACAAATGTAATTATTTGTGTCTAGTAGCCCTAGAAGTAGATGTATCAACTGAATCCTACTAGAGTAGGAAAAGACTCAAGTGTAACATAGACATTATTCACACTAGATCCTTCTTCTCTTCATTGTCTGACAATATTGGATCTAACAGACATGTTAGAAGTTTGTATTCCTTCAAGGGTGTGTGTCATTTGTGGCAGAATTCTGACCATTTCTACTTGCATATGAGAAGTGTGTCTACACATTGTCATGGCTGCAGATGCCAACCTTTTTACTGACCAACTTAAAGTTTGTACGCATGTACCAATATATTGCAGTCATTTCAAATTTGCCTGCATGTTTGATTTTATGGTATAACATAGATTCCTTACTGTCTAAGTAATATCTGATTTACCAGATAGGATTATGTTATTACATTCAGACATGGTTTCAAAGGTCCTGAAACTGAGATACACTTGGATATTCTCTGGTATATTCTCTGTCAATGAGGTATTACCTAGAGTGCTAGCCCTGTCTCACTATAAACTGATGTGTAAATGTAACTGTAACACTTCTTATGAGAGATATATGAGCAACATTAGGTGTATCAATCAAACTGGCTACAGGCTCATTATAAGCAGGTGTTAGGCCTAACATTCTTGGGATGGTTTCCCCGGACCTTTTTTGCCTTCTGACCTCGTTTTTGCTGGCTTTAGGACTCTGGGCACTTTACCACTGCTGGCCAGTGCTCAAGTGCATGTGCTCTTTCCCTAAAATATGATACAATTGGCTTATCCACAATTGGCATATTTAGTTTACTCATAACCCCCTAGTAAAGTTCTCTACATTTCCCAGGCCCTGTAAATTAAATGCTACTAGTGGACCTGCAGCACTGATTCAGTGCCTTTGAAGCATGACTCAGGCCTGTCATTGCAGAACCTGTGTGTGCAGTTTTAAACTGCCATGTCAACCTGGCACGTTAACCCTCTTGCCAGACCCAAACCTTCCTTTTTCATACAAATAAGTCACCACTAAGGTAGGCCCTAGACAGCCTAATGGTAGGGTGTAGTGTATTTAAAAAGTTGGACATGTACATTTAAGTTTTACACGTTCAGGTTTTACCATTTTCCATTTTTACTACTGCAAGGCCTATCCCTCCCAAAGGTTCAAATTGACTGGTTTACACAGGTTAAAATGGCCTTATTACATTTATAAGTGTAGCTTCCAATTGGGAAGAGTCTGGTATCTCTGAATCACAATTTAAAATCCTAACTTGTGGTAAATTCAGAGTTTAAATTGTAATTCTGAAAATGGCACTTTTGGAAAGTTTAACTTAAAAATGCTCCTAGAGGAATTATTTAGATATGGTATGTGTACATATTAAACAGTCTCCAATTAATGAATTTTAGAAAGTTGGCATTTTCTTACTTTAAATCATCAAGTGCCTTCTGCGTGACTCTAAATACATATCTGTGTCGGTGGTACCTGGGCTCTTGTTCATTTCCTCCAGACATACGCACACTAAGGGAGTTTAGGTGTGACTAATGGACCATCAACACCCTGATGGCCCATCCTGGGCAGAATAGGAGGGAGGAGCTGACCCTTACACCTGAATGGGCTATGTCTTTAGCCCTCACAAAGGGCTGCATAAACCTCATGTAGTGTGTCTCGAGCCAGGGCAGCAAGGACAGGGACTTTTTGCACTTCAACTGCCTCTCCTTGAAGTCTCCCCCACTTTAAAGGCACCACTGGGTATAAGAACTGGACTTCTGACCCCATCAAATCAGTACAATTCAGGACCTGAGGACATTCTGCCAGGAAGAAGGACTGTTGTGCTGCTTAAAGGACTACCACTCTGTTGGAGTCTTACGTTGCTGCCTGCCTTGCTGACCTCCTTGCTGGGAGTGAGAAGGACGGGATCTGCATCTCTATATCCCCACAAGCAAAGTGACTAGAAGGGCTTGCTGACTAGTCTCCTATTCTGAAGTTTCAGGAGCATCAAAGTCTTCACTCACCCCTACTACAGACTTGGACTCAGTCCTGCCCTCCAAACAGTTTCCAACCCAGTGCTGGGGAGCCTGGAAGTGGGTTGTGCAGCTGTTTCTACAGGAATCTAGGCATTGTTGTCACTACGCTGACTGGAACTGCTGCATATCTCCTCAACACTGATGCATCATCGCTGCCGTTAAGAACAAGGACATTGTAGCACCGGTTACACAGCTCAGAATCAACTCATCACCCTCAGCTCCAACACAATACCTTCGCATCACCGGCTGCACGGCTCGATGATGAGTGCATTACCTGCATATTAGGGGTTCAACATCAATGAATCTCCTGTTGCTCAACTCAGAACAAATTAATTGCCTACACCATCAGGATCAACGACAACGCATCAACATCTCTGCTCCTCACATCACTCTGCGACATCAACACAACCCTGAACCAAGGTACTGATTTCAGCAGGACAAGGTTGGTCCCTGTATCTGACCCGTGCTCCATTATGTTCATCTTGACTTTTCAGATTTGTCCCGGTACTGTACAGTCAGATAGTCCCAGTTGTTGCAATACACTTCCAAGCACTATATTTGCAGATAATCTTTATAAATTCACATCTCAACTTCTACTGATAAGATTTTTTTAGTTTTGGTACTGTTTTGTTAATTAAATTAGGCTTTATTTCTCTAACCTGGTGTGGAATATTTTTGTGTGGTGTTTTACTTGTACAGTTTTAAATGTAGCACATACACTTCAAACACTGCCTCTTAAGTTAAACCTGACTGCTCTGTCCCAAGCTACCAGAGAATGAGCACAAGTTAATGTTTAGAGGGTATCTGACTTATCCTGACTAGGATTGTGGTTCCTGCTTGGAGAGGGTACCTACCTCTGCCAACCAGAAACTCAATTTTTAACAGTTGGTAACAAAGGGCCTTGTTACCAGTCTGGCGGTCACAAGACCGCCTGACTCACAGTGCCAGTTGGACACATGCAGCTGTGGTGGTCCAACCACCACATTAAAAGTTTGACGGGCATACCAGCCAAACTACTGCCATCCCTGCTAGGATCAGTGGTCCCAACGGGCTGACAGCGGTCCTGGTTGTAATTAACCAGGGAGGCGCTGAACTCAGATCCACCCTGCTGAGTACAACCTTGTTCTCTGACAGAATTTTCATTCATTCAGTCTAACTGCCATGAAAAGGCTGGGAGACAAGTGCAGGTGGCCACCTGCCTAGCAGCCTCAAAATGTTCACTGTCTGCTTTGCCGGCAGTGCGCATTTGGAGGTACTTGTGCCCCCTGCGTTTGGCAGCATTATCACAGACTCTGTTATGAGCTGGCAACAATGCTGCCACACTTTTCCCACTGGGCTGACCAGTAGAAGCCTTGGATTCCACCGGTAAGCCCAGTGGGAAACCCGTAATGGGGCCAGTGGGGAAATCGCCAGTACAGTGGCCATCTTCTTGTTTGGAGTATGGTGAACGGATATTTCCATCCATCAAACTCATAATCAGTCCCAAAGAGTCAGTTTACTGCGTCGTCTCTACTGACAGGCAAAGGTTTTATGTTCCAATGTTCAGTAACATCCAAATCTTCTATGTCAGATATTTCTTCAACTGTTTCTGTCTGTTTGATCTATGAAGGTGGTCTTGTTTGGTGTAGGAAAGTACCATCTTGCCTGGCATGTTACCCCCATTTTTACTGTATGTATGTTTGTTTTTGCCTGTGTCACTGGGATCCTGCTAGCCAGGACCCCAGTGCTCATAAAGTATGCCCTGTATGTGTTCCCTGTGTGGTGCCTAACTGTATCACTGAGGCTCTGCTAACCAGAACCTCAGTGTTTATGCTCTCACTGCTTTTAAAATTGTCACTGCAGGCTAGTGACTACTTTTACCAATTCTGATTGGCACACTGGAACACCCTTATAATTCCCTAGTATATGCTACCTAGGTGTCCAGAGTATTGGGGTTCCAGGAGATCGCTATGGGCTGCAGCATTTCTTTTGCCACCCATAGGGAGCTCAGACAATTCTTACACAGGACTGCCACTGCAGCCTGAGTGAGATAACATCCACGTTATTTCACAGCCATTTTACACTGCACTCAAGTAACTTAGAAGTCACCTTTATGTCTAACCCTCACTTAGTGAAGGTTAGGTGCAAAGTTACTTAGGGCCATATGTATGAAAGCTTTTTCCCATAGACACAGAATTAGTAAAATCCTTTGGTACATCTGGCCCCTAGTGTGTGGGCACCCTGGCAGTAGCCAAGGTGCCCCCACATTGTTCAGGGCAAATTCCCCAGACTTTGTGAGTGCAGGGACACCATTACACGCGTGCACTACATATAGGTCAATACTTATATGTAGCGTCACCATGGTAACTCCGAACATGGCCATGTAACATGTCTAGGATCATGGAACTGTCACCCCAATACCATTCTGGGGACAATTCCATGCATCTCCAGCATGAGGCCGGGTACTGTCAAACTAACTTTCCGGGGTCTCCTCTGCAGCTACTGCTGCTGCCAACCCCTCAGACAGGTTTATGCCGCCCTGGGGCCTGGGCTGCCTGGTCCCAGGAAGGCAGAACAAAGGATTTCCTCTGAGAGAGGGTGTTACACCCTCTCCCTTTGGAAATAGGTGTGAAGGGCCTGGGAGGAGTAGCCTCTCCTGGCCTCTGGAAATGCTTTGAAGGGCACAGATGGTGCCCTCCTTGCATAAGCCAGTCTACACCAGTTCAGGGATACCCCCAGCCCTGCTCTGTCGTGAAACTGGACAAAGGAAAGGGGAGTGACCACTCCCCAGACCAGCACCTACCAGGGGAGGTGCCCAGAGCTTCTCCAGTGTGTCCCAGACCTCTGCCATCTTGGATGCAGAGGTGTGAGGGCACAATGGACAACTCTGAGTGGCCAGTGCCAGCAGGTGACGTCAGAAACCCCTCCAGATAAGTGCTTACCTTTCTCTGTAGCCAATCCTCCTCTTTGGGCTATTTAGGGTCTCTCCTGTGGGCATCTCACCAAATAACGAATGCAAGAGCTCACCAAAGTTCCTCTGCACTTCCCTCTTCGACTTTTGCCAAGGATCAACCGCTGACTGCTACAGGACGCCTGCAAAACCGCAACAAAGTAGCAAGAAGACTACCAGCAACATTGTAGCGCCTCATCCTGACGGCTTTCTCGACTGTTTCCTGGTGGTGCATGCTCTGAGGGCTGTATGCCTTCACCCTGCACTGGAAGTCAAGAAGAAATATCCATTGGGTTGACGGAATCTTCCCCCTGCCAATGCAGGCACCAACCTTCTGCATCACCGGACTTCTGGGTCCCCTCTCATCCTGACGAGTGTGGTCCCTGGAACACAGGAGCTGGGTCCAAGTGACCCCTACAGTCCAGTGGCCCTTCTGTCCAAATTTGGTAGAGGTAAGTCCTTGCCTCCCCACGCCAGACAGTAATCCTGTGTACTGCGTGAACTGCAGCTGGTAGGGCTTTTGTGCACTCTTGCTAGATTTCCTTCTAGCACAGCCTAGCCCAGGTCCCCAGTACTCCGTCCTGCATTGGCCAACTCGCTGAGTTGGACTCCGACTTCGTGAGACTCCCTTTTGTTGTACTGAGTTGACTGCCATACTCAGATCTTCTAAGCACCTGTTCAGGTGCTTCTGCGGGTGCTGCCTGCTTCTGCGTGGGGTATCCGTGTTGCTGAGCGCCCCCTCTGTTGCCTCCTCCAAGAGGCGATGTCCTGGTCCCTCCTGGGCCCTGGTAGCACCCAAAATCCTAAACAACGACTCTTGCAGCCAGCAAGGCTTGTTTGCAGTCTTTCTGCATGGAAACAACTCTGCATCCTCCAGCACACCGTGGGACATCTTTTGACTAAAGGAGAAGTTCCTCGCACCTTATGTTGTTGCAGAATCTTTGGCTTCTTCCACCCGGAGGCAGCCCTTTTGCACCTTTATCCGGGGTTTAGTGGGCTCCTGCCCTCCCAGGACACTTGCCTTCCTTCCTCAGGTCCAGGAATCCGTCTTCAGTGCTTTGCAGTCAGTCGTTTGTGCTTGTAGAATCCCCTATCTCTTCTTTACTCTCTGGGGTAGTAGGGTGACTTTACTCCTACTTTTCAGGGTCTTGGGGTGGGTTATCTTGGACACCCTTAGTGTTTTCTTACACTCCCAGCGACCCTCTACAATCTACACTAGGCCTGGGGTCCATTTGTGGTTCGCATTCCACTTTTGGAGTATATGGTTTGTGTTGCCCCTAGGCCTATTTTTCCCTATTGCATTCTATTGTGTTCTACAGTGTTTGCACTACTTTTCTAACTGTTTACTTACCTGATTTGGTTTGTGTGTGTATATTACTTACCTCCTAAGGGAGTATATCCTCTGACATACTTTTGGCACATTGTCACTAAAATAAAGTACCTTTATTTTTAGTAAATCCGAGTATTGTGTTTTCTTAAGGTAGAGTGCTAACTGATATAAGTGGTATGTAGGAGCTTTGCATGTCTCCTAGTTCAGCCTAAGCTGCTCTGCTATAGCTACCCCTATCAGCCTAACCTGCTAGAACACCTCTAATCTACTAATAAGGGATAACTGGACCTGGCACAAGGTGTAAGTACTACAAGGTACCCACTATAAGCCAGGCCAGCCTCCTTCATTGGTGATGCAGCAGTGGGATAATTACTTGTTACTGCTTTACAACTTTGTCATTTGGTGCTTTTCATGAGAAAAACATTTACCAAATAATTCAAGATATACACATTGAACCAAGCAGTTTAACAGTCCTTCTCTAAAACTTTCTAAAATGTTTCTGAAAAGCTCTGAAAACTTTTTAAAGTTTTCAAAAGTGTTTTCTCTGTGCTTTCAAAAGTCGAAAACTTGTTCTCTCTCTGTCCTAAACCTTTTCTATCATGTCTGCAGTAGAACTTACTCACACAGTTGTTAAAGCAACATATGAGAGTTTAAACTTTAAAAGTTTGAGGGGTCTCTGCATCGAAAGAGGTTTACACATTGGCAATAATCCTGCCAAAGACTTCTTCATTAGCCGTCTCCTAGAAAATGACCAGAACCAGTTTGGCCCATCCCAGGAACAGGAGGTAGAAGAGGGGGGTACCCAGCCAGACTCAGAGGAGTCCCCTGAGGATGATGGGGGAGGGTTCTTCCAAAAACCTGCGAGCTAGCAGGCCACACAGTGACACTGGTAGTGGGAGGGGGTCACACATTAGTAGGGCACCTTTCACTCCTAAAGGCCAGGTTACTAGGGTCCAGCCAGTTAGGGACAGGTCTCTCTCTGCCAATTCCCATATTTCCTCTGTGTCTCACAATTCCCAAGCCTCCCACCCTGAGGATAAGTTAATGGAAAGGGAACTCGGAAAGCTGAGGCTGGAAGAGGCCAGGCTGAAGCTTAAACAGCAGCAGCTGGCCTTAGACAGGGAATCTCTGGATGTAGAGAGGGAAAGGCAGAGATTGGGGTTAGTTCCCCATGGTGGCAGCAGCAGTGTTTTTGATAGCAATCCTGTTAGATAGCAAGATTCCAGAAACCTGCATAAGATAGTCCCCCCTTACAAGGAGGGGGATGACATTAACAAGGGGTTTTCTACACTTGAGAGGGCCTGTATGGTACAGTTGGTCCATCAAAGCCAGTGGGCTGCTATCTTGTGGCTATCTTTCATTGGTAAGGGTAGGGATAGGCTCCTTACTGTCAGAGAAAGTGATGCTAATAGCTACAAAGTTTTGAAGGATGCACTCTTGGATGGATTTGGCTTATGCACTGAACAATACAGGATTAAGTTCAGAGACACCAGAAAAGAGTCCTCTCAAGACTGAGCAGACTTTGTAGACTGTTCAGTGAAGGCCTTGGAGGGTTGGTTACCATGGCAGTAAGGTGACTGACTATGAAAGCCTGTATAATCTGATCCTGAGAGAGCATATTTTGAACAATTGTGTGTCTGATTTGCTGCACCGGTACTTGGCAGACTCAGATCTGACCTCTCCCCAAGTATTGGGAAAGAAGGCAGACAAATGGGTCAGAAGAAGTGTGAACAGAAAAGTTCATACGGGGGTGATAAGGATGGCAAGAAGAAGGATGGGAAGTCTTCTGACAAGGGTGGGGACAAAGATCAAAACATTCTGGGGGTCATTCCGACCTCGGCGGTCTTTTCAATAGACCGCCGAGGGACTGCCGTACGGAAGACCGCCAGTGCTGGCGGTCTTCCGCATGGGCCATTCTGACTGTTGGGAGCGCTCTGCCCGTTTCCGGACGAAGAGCCGCCAACAGCCATACTGGCGGCAGGCGGGGAAGTGGAGGTAGCTCCACCTCCACCGCCACGCCAACAGAACACCGCCCAGCGAATCACGACCTGTGATTCGCTGTGGCGGTGTTCTGTTGGCGTGGCGGTGTCGGCAGAGCTGCCCGTTCCCTCCCGGAGGATCACCAGGAACAGGTAAGGTGATCGTCTGCTAGGGAAGGGGGGTGGGGGGTGTTGTGAGTTGTGTGCGTGCATGGGGGTGTGCGTGTGTGTATATTGAGGGGGCGTGTGAATGCGTGCATGAATGCGGGGCGGTGTGTGTATGTGCATGAATGCGTGCCTGTTTGTGTGTGTATATGTTGGGGATCGGGGTGGGGGACGGGGGTCCTGCAACCTTTTGGGGGTGGCAGGGGTGGTGGGGGGGTAGGGGTGGGGGTTTGGGGTGGGGGAGACCCCTATCAGTGCCAGGGAAGGGATTCCCTGGCACTGATAGTGCTTACTGCCATGGATCGCATGGCGGTCCCCAACCGCATGAAATCCATGGCGGTAAGCTGGGGTCATGCGGGTTGGAATACCGCCGGCGGTATGTGACGACCGCCGGGCTGGAGACCCAGGTCTCCAGCCTGGCGGTCCTTACCGCCGTGGCGGTCGGAACGGTGAAGCGGCGGCTGACCATGGCGGTAACCGCCATGGTCAGAATACATGAAAAAAGACCGCCAGCCTGTTGGCGGTCTTACCGCCGCTTCACCGCCGACCGCAAGGGTCAGAATGACCCCCTCTGAGTCTTCATCAGGCCCACAAAAATCCTCTGGGGGTGGTGGGTCCAAATCCTCTTCTAACAATCAGAAAAAAGGCTTGGTGTTATTTATGTAAAGTAAAAGGCCATTGGGCAAGTGATTCAACTTGTCCAAAGAAAAACACCAAACCTCCCACCACCACAACCCCAACTGCAACCTATAGTGCCCCTAGTAATAGCAGTGGTGGTGGGAAGTCTACTACAAATAGCCAATCTAAGGGTGTAGCTGGGGTCACTATTGGCAGTGTAGTTGGGGTTGGTCTTGTTAGGGAGACCACAGAGGCTGTTTTAGTCTCTGATGGTGGCATTGACTTTGCCACCTTGGTTGCTTGTCCCCTTAATATGGGTAAGTACAAGCAACTACCCCTAATCAACAGTCTTGAGGTTGAGGCCTACAGGGACACAGGAGCCAGTGTAACTATGGTTATAGAGAGACTGGTCCACCCTTGGTCAACAGTACCAAGTGACTGATGCTCACAATAACACACTTAGCCACCCCATGGCTGTTGTGAATATCAACTGGGGGGGGGAGGGTTACTGGTCCAAAGAAAGTTGTGGTAGCCACTGAATTACATGTAGATTGCTTACTAGGCAATGATTTGGAGACATCAGATTGGGCTGAAGTGGAGTTGGAGGCTCATGCAGCAATGCTGGGCATTCCTGGGCATATTTTTGCTTTAACTAAGGCTCAGGCCAAAAAGCAAAAAGGACAGGGAAACTTGGATCCTGGAACAATGGACCAAGTGCTCCCAAAAGCTAGGGGTAGGAAGGGCAAATCCTTGCCCACTATCCCTCCCTCTCCAGAAGATTCCCCTTTTGAGGAAGAGGATTCCTCTCCATGTGCAGAACCTACACCAGATGAGCTGGCAACAGATACTGCTGAGCTTTTGGGTGCACGGGGGCCTGCAAGGGAGGAGCTGAGTGTGGCACAGCAGACCTGTCCCACACTAGAGGGTTTGAGACAGCAAGCTGTCAAACAGCAGAATGGGGATGTCAGTGATAGCCATAAGGTATATTGGGAAGACAAGCACCTGTATACAGAGTCAAGGGACCCTAATCATGGAGCTGCCAGGAGATTGGTCATTCCCTCGCAATACAGAGAGTTTCTTCTTACCTTAGCACATGACATTCCCTTGGCTGGGCATTTGGGCCAAACTAAAACTTGGGACAGGCTTGTTCCCCTGTTTCACTGGCCTCATATGACAGAGGCCACTAATGAGTTTTGTCGCTCTTGTGTGACCTGCCAGGCCAGTGGCACAACTGGTGGCACTCCAAAGGCCCCCTTAATTCTACTTCCTGTGGTTGGGGTGCCCTTTTAAAGGGTAGGGGTTGACATAGTTGGCCCCCTTGACTCTCCAACAGGCAATAGGTTTATCCTGGTGGTAGTGGACCATGCCACTAGGTACCCTGAAGCCATCCTCTTAAGGACCACTACAGCTCCTGCAGTGGCAAAGGCCCTCCTGGGATTCTTTTCCAGGGTGGGCTTCCCTAAAGAAGTGGTGTCAGACAGAGGTAGTAACTTCATGTCTGCATACCTCAAGGCAATGTGGAAGGAGTGTGGTGTAACTTACAAGTTTACTACTCCTTATCATCCACAAACAAATGGTCTGGTTGAGAGGTTTAATAAAACTCTTAAAGGTATGATAATGGGACTCCCTGAAAGACTCAGAAGGAGATGGGATGTCCTATTACCTTGCCTTCTTTTTGCTTAGAGAGAGGTACCCCAAAAGGAGTGGGCTTTAGCCCCTTTGAACTCCTCTTTGGGCACCCTGTGAGAGGTCCCCTTGCTCTTGTTAAGGAGGGTTGGGAACAACCTTTAAAAGCTCCTAAACAGGACATTGTGGATTATGTACTTGGCCTAAGATCAAGAATGGCTGATTACATGAAAAAGGCCAGTAAAAACCTTCAGGCCAGCCAGGAGCTACAAACGCAATGGCATGACCAGAAGGGTGTCCTGACACAGTACCACCCTGGACAGAAGGTGTGGGTATTGGAGCATGTGGCCCCAAGAGCACTCCAGGACAAATGGAGTGGACCCCACCTCATTGTTGAAAAAACTATGAGGTTACCTACTTGGTAGACCTTGGCACTGCCAGGAGTCCCCTTAGGGTGCTCCATGTCAACCGCCTGAAATCTACTATGACAGGGCTGATCTCACCCTGCTCATGGCAACTGATGAGGGACAGGAAGAAGAGAGTGACCCTCTCCCTGATCTCTTCCTCACCACTGAAGCTGATGGCTTAGTGGAGGGAGTAGTGCTTGCAGAATGTCTTACTGCTGAGCAGAAAGATAACTGTATAAATCTTTTAAGTCAGTTTTCTGAACTATTCTCACTGATACCAGGTACTACTACTTGGTGTGAGCGTACAATCGACACTGGATACAGTTTACCTGTCAAAAGTAAGATTTATAGGCAGCCTGACCATGTCAGGGACTGCATTAAACAAGAGGTTCAGAAAATGTTAGACTTATGAGTGATTGAACCTTCTGAAAGCCCATGGGCTAGCCCAGTGGTGCTTGTCCCTAAACCTCATAGTAAGGATGGTAAAATAGAGATGAGGTTCTGTGTTGACTATAGCGGGCTCAACCAAGTAACTACAACAGAAGCTCACCCTATACCCAGGGCAGATGAGCTCATAGATAAACTGGCTTCTGCCAAGTATCTAAGCACTTTTGATCTAACCGCAGGCTATTGGCAGATTAGGTTATCAGAAGATGGAAAACCAGACTGCATTTTCAACCATTGGAGCACTATCAATTTACTGTAATGCCCTTTGGTCTGAAAAATGCACCTGCCACTTTTCAAAGGTTGGTTAACACAGTCCTGCATGGGTTGAAAGCTTTTAGTGCAGCATATCTAGATGATATAGCTGTCTTTAGCTCCACTTGGGATGATCACCTGGCCCACCTGTGGAAGGTTTTGGAGGTGCTGCAAAAGGCAGGCCTCACTATCAAGGCCTCAAAGTGCCAGATAGGGCAGGGGAAAGTAGTTTATCTGGGCTACCTGGTTGGTGGAGAACGGATTGCACCACTGCAGGGGAAGATCCAGACCATTATGGAAAGGGTTCCCCCTACATCTCAAACCCAGGTGAGAGCCTCTTTAGGCCTCACAGGGTACTACAGGAGGTTTATTAAAAATGATGGCTCCATTGCAGCTCCTCTTAATGACCTCACTAGTAAGAAGATGCCTAAAAAGGTATTGTGGACAGCTAGCTGTCAAAAAGCTTGCGATGAGCTCATGCAGACCATTTGCTCTGCACCTGTCCTAAAAATCCTTTGCTACTCCAAAAAGTTCATAGTCCAGACTGATGCTTCTGAATTGGGGGTTGGGGCAGTGCTATCACAGCTTAATACTGAGGGCCAGGATCAACCTGTTGCTTTTATCAGCAGAAGGTTGACCCCTAGAGAAAAGCGTTGGTCTGCCATAGAGAGGGAGGCCTTTGCTGTGGTCTGGGCACTGAAAAAGTTGAGACCCTACCTGTTTGGTACTCAATTTATTGTTCAGACAGACCACAAACCTCTACTTTGGCTAAAACAAATGAAAGGTGAAAACCCTAAATTGTTGAGGTGGTCCATATCCCTACAGGGAATGGACTATACAGTGGAACATAGACCTGGGAGTACCCACTCCAATGCAGATGGACTCTCCAGATATTTCCACTTAGACAATGAAGACTCATCTGGACAAGGTTAGCCTTATTGTCCCTCGTTTGGGGGGGGTTGTGTAGGAAAGTACCATCTTGCCTGGCATGTTACCCTCATTTTTACTGTATGTATGTTTGTTTTTGCCTGTGTCACTGGGATCCTGCTAGCCAGGACCCCAGTGCCCATAAAGTATGCCATGTATGTGTTCCCTGTGTGGTGCCTAACTGCATCACTGATGCTCTGCTAACCAGAACCTCAGTGTTTATGCTCTCTCTGCTTTTAAAATTGTCACTGCAGGCTAGTGACTAATGTTATCAATTCTGATTGGCACACTGGGACACACTTATAATTCCCTAGTATATGGTACCAAGGTACCCAGGGTATTGAGGTTCCAGGAGATCCCTATGGGCTGCAGCATTTCTTTTGCCACCAATAGGGCGCTCCGACAATTCTTACACAGGACTGCCACTGCAGCCTGAGTGAAATAACGTCAACGTTATTTCACAGCCATTTTACACTGCACTTAAGTAACTTATAAGTCACCTATATGTCTAACCCTCACTTAGTGAAGGTTAGGTGCAAAGTTTCTTAGTGTGTGGGCACCCTGGCACTAGCCATGGTGCCCCACATTGTTCAGGACAAATTACCCAGACTTTCTGAGTGCAGGGACACCATTACACGTGTGCACTACATGTAGGTCAATACCTATATGTAACGTCGCCATGGTAACTCCGAACATGGCCATATAACATGTCTAGGATCATGGAATTGTCACCCCAATACCATTCTGGTATTGGGGGGACAATTCCATGCATCCCCGGGTCTCCAGCATGAGGCCTGGGTACTGCCAAACTAACTTTCCGGGGTCTCCTCTGCAGCTACCGCTGCTGCCAACCCCTCAGACAGGTTTCTGCCCCCCTGGGGTCTGGGCATCCTGGTCCCAGGAAGGCAGAACAAAGGATTTCCTCTGAGAGAGGGTGTTACACCTCTCCCTTTGGAAATAAGTGTGAAGTAGCCTCTGGAAATGCTTTGAAGGGCACAGATGGTGCCTTCCTTGCATAAGCCAGTCTACACCGGTTCAGGGATCCCCCAGCCCTGCTGTGGCGCGAAACTGGACAAAGGAAAGAGGAGTAACCACTCCCCTGACCAGCACCTCCCGGGGGAGGTGCCCAGAGCTCCTCCAGTGTGTCCCAGACCTCTGCCATCTTGGATGCAGAGGTGTGAGGGCACAATGGACAGCTCTGAGTGGCCAGTGCCAGCAGGTGATGTCAGAGACCCTTCCTGATAGGTGCTTACCTTTCTCTGTAGCCAATCCTCCTCTGTGGGCTACTTAGGGTCTCTCCTGTGGGCATCTCACCAGATAACAAATGCAAGAGCTCACCAGAGTTCCTCTGCACTTCCCTAAGTCCTTGCCTCCCCACGCCAGACAGTAATCCTGTGTACTGCGTGAAAATGCAGCTGATAGGGCTTCTGTGCACTCTTGCAAGACTTCCTTCGTGCACAGCCTAGCCCAGGTCCCCAGCACTCCGTCCTGCATTGCCCAACTTGCTGAGTTGGACTCCGACTTCGTGGGACTCCCTTTTGTTGTGCTGAGTCGACCTCCAACATCAGATCTTCTAAGCGCCTGTTCAGGTGCTTCTGTGGTTGCTGCCTGCTTCTGCATGGGCTCTCTGTGTTGCTGAGCGCCCCCTCTGTCTCCTCCTCCAAGGGTCGACCTCCTGGTCCTTCCTGGGCCCTGGCAGTACCCAAAATCGTCAACTGTGACTCTTGCAGCTAGCAAGGCTTGTTTGCGGTCTTTCTGCATGGAAATAACTCTGCATCCTCCAACATGCCATGGGACATCTTCTGACCAAAGGAGAAGTTCCTGGCACCTTCCGTTGTTGCAGAATCTTTGGCTTTTTCCACCCGGAGGCAGCCCTTTTGCACCTTCATTCAGGGTTTAGTGGGCTCCTGCCCCCCCTGGACACTTGCGTGACTCTTGGACTTGGTCCCCTTCCTTAACAGGTCCTCAGGTCCAGGAATACATCTTCAGTGCTTTGCAGTCAGTCGTTGTCGTTGTCCTTGCAGAATCCCCTATCTCGTCTTTACTGTCTTTTTGGGGTTGTAGGGTAACTTTACTCCTACTTTTCAGGGTCTTGGGGTGGGGTATCTTGGACACCCTTAGTGTTTTCTTACACTCCCAGCGACCCTCTACACACTACACTAGGCCTGGGGTCCATTCGTGGTTCGAATTCCACTTTTGGAGTACATGGATTGTGTTGCCCTAGGCCTATTTTTCCCTATTGCATTCTATTGTGTTCTACAGTGTTTGCACTACTTTTCTAACTGTTTACTTACCTGATTTGGTTTGTGTGTGTATATTACTTACCTCCTAAGGGAGTATATCCTCTGAGATACTTTTGGCATATTGTCACTAAAATAAAGTACGTTTATATTTAGTAACTCTGAGTATTGTGTTTTCTTATGATATAGTGCTCAGTGATATTAAGTGGTATAGTAGGAGCTTTGCATGTCTCCTAGTTCAGCCTAAGCTGCTCTGCTATAGCTACCTCTATCAGCCTAAGCTGCTAGAACACCTCTAATCTACTAATAAGGGATAACTGGACCTGGCACAAGGTGTAAGTACCACAAGGTACCCACTATAAGCCAGTCCAGCCTCCTACATTTGGGTATACATGACTTCAGTAAAAATTTGGCTTCTCCTTTATAGGTAACAAAATTTGTTCTTTTATTTATAACATTGAGGCCCTTATTATGAGTGTTCCCAGCAGTAAAAACCACTGCATTACGAGTTCTGTGGTTTGGCCGAAGGCAAACTGCCACAAGGCCCCCAGTCCTGCTGGTGCTGTCAGACCGTGCAGCCGGCAGTGAGCACCTCTGGGCCAGCAGCATGCCTAAGACTGCCAGCTGTATTACAAGGCAGCGAATCGCCAGGCTTTTAGCAGTGGTGCTCGCCATGAAAACCCTGGTGGTAACGTACCCGCTGACAGGAATCCCCATTCCTGTTGCTGGCACATTCACCGCCACAGGTCCACACACTTGGAGACACAAACCGCCACTCACCCACACACTTCCTGATACACACCCCCTCTTGCCCTCACACTTCCTGACACACACTCTCACTCGCCCACACACTTCCTGACACACACCCCCACTCACTTGCACACAATCAGACATGACTCACTTTCTCACACACAATCAGACATGCAGCCCCACTCTCTCGCACGCAATCAGACACACATACCTACTCGCTTGCACATAATCAGACACACACCCCACTCGCTCGCACGCATACATACACCCCTCTGCATTCATACATAACCCCACCGTCCCTCCGTATACAAGACACACACATCCCCACCCTCCGCTTACATGTACACACACACCCCGACCTTCTGCATAAATACACACACACACCCTCTGCATTCAAAGACACACACACCCTTTGCTTACATGCACACACCCCACCCTCCGCATACATACACACACCCCCCACCCTCCGCCTACATTCACACCCCCACCACCATGCACACATACATTCACACCACCACGCATTCATACATTCACCCCCCACCACCATGCATTCATACAGTCACAAACACACGCACGCACGCACATCCATTCCGACACACACACACATGCTCTCACACATACATGCACACATCACACACATGCACCTACCACACACACACACACACACACACACACACCGCCTTCCGGTCAGTCCACCTACCTGTCTGGGCCACACAGCAGCCTGTTTCGAGGTGGTCGTCCAGGAGGGGGTGGATGCCAGCAGTTCCACCACCATTGCTTCACTGCTGTGCAAAGACTGCCGTGCCATACTACTGCTCGTAATATGGCAGGCGGAGCCCTTCCAGTGTGGTAGTGCTGGCGGTGGCACCACCTCTCACCCACTGTCTGTAAGCCGACGTGTTGGGTTTTTGCCTGTCTCGGAGCGAAATCCAAAGGCGACTCGTAACATGGCGGTCTTCAGACTGCCAACATTGACTGTCTTTTGGCACCCACTTCAGCAGTGGTCTTCGCAAAAGACTGCCGAAGTCGAAATGAGGGCCTAAATTGTTTTCTCATTTTAAACTACACTTTTCCAAAAAGTTTCTCTATTTCACATGAAACTTTTTATTTTCATTTGCAGGTATCTACCAATTTTTGCAAAACGTTACACAATTTCTATATTTAAATATAAAACGTTGAAAGTTAATAAATTACTTAAAATGTATGTACCTCTAGTTTTCTTTCTTTTTGCAGATTAATAGAAACAACTAATGCTGCTTCTGGCCGGAGAGCTGACTGTATTAACTGCACCCAGCATAAGGATGTTTCCTGTGAGCTGGGTCCTCCACCTGATGCAGCAGCCTCCTGCTTCCTGATGTCTATTTTTTTTGTTCTTGACCTAAGGCTGTATCACCTTATCCTAATCTCTTCCACACTTCGATTAGTCACCCGAGTAGCATTGTTTTCTGGTTTTGATTTGTCTCCAAACTTGTTTGATTGTCTCCGGAACAGTAAGGAACAACTTTACAAAGAATCTTTGATTCTTTGCTGCACACTCCTCCACAAGGATTTCCAACTTATTTTGATTAACTTTTCTTTTGCTCTTCCTGATGACTTCCTTCAATCTCTCCTGTGTGGATATTTTTTCCTTCCATTGTTTTTTAAAAGCTTTCCCAGGGATGCTTTTCTTCTAGGCTCAGAATGAATAATTCTGGAGCAGTTCCCTTATCTGTGATGTCTGTACTTCAGTGTTCAGAATTTGTGAAAGCCAATCTACTGTTTTTGAGTCAAACTAATTACAAATAGGGAATCATACTTTAAAAATAGTGAGTATTAAGAAATCTATATTTGATAAATGGAATGCATAGTGCTTCACATTTTCTAATTTGAAAATAACAATTTGATAAAATTGCTATTTCCAAATTGCAAAAACACACTTGTGTGCATTGCGCTCCTACTTTCTTGATGTTTATTACTGTTCAGAACTATCCTGAATGTTTCTGCACTCAAAGGGTATGTGATAACATCCTTTCCTTATTTCTTCCAGCTGTACTTTGATATTCCTTGCTTTCTTTAGTGATTCTTAAATTTCTTGCTGAAGGACTTTTCACTGTAAAGGGCTATGTGGTATTGAAGTAAATGTAAGTGTGCCTTGGGGAAAGTCTATGAAAGGAGTCTTGTATCTACATACAATGGTTTGGAGAACCCATGATTATGAGATCTGGCCTTGCTATGTTGTTACAAATGTTTGGAGTGAACCACCCTCTGGACAATCTTTTATAGACTCCAGTGGCTGATACTCAGCATTTTGAGGAGTTAGAGGAAGCCGAAGAGGTGTTAGAGGACTAGGATTTGTCAAAGAATGTGGCTGCCCGTCCTCAACCCCTTCCTCAAATAGGCTGATACTGCCTGTTGGAGCTCCCTGATGAACCAAATACTCATCTGGATACAAAGCCTCTAAACAAAGAACGGAGTAGCATTCCTTGCAAATCCTCAGCAAAGGATTTTATACTGCACAAAGCATAACTGAAGCATAGAATGTCCTATAAGTAATGTAGTGGTTATCTGTTACTATTCTTTGTTAACTGAACGGCTTCGCTGATAGAAAAAATCAAGCAAAAACCAATATTAATCCAGGGAGAAGCTGTACATCTTGGCTGATTCGAAGTGTTTCACAGCAAAAGACAACCCATTCTCTATTACCCCATTCTACTTCATGCTGATCATATGTACTTCCTGGCAGTCTGTTCTGTAGGTCCAAGAGGTCAGTTCCTGAGCCAATCCTTTGACTTATTATCATGAAGGAAGATCACACTTTGGGCCTCATTACGACCCTGGCGGCCGGCAGTGAGCTGGCGGTAATACCGCCAACAGGCTGGCGGTGTTCCACCAGCTATTCTGACCATGGCGCATTAGCCATGGCCATACGGCCGGCCCCTCCACTTGACCACCAGGTGTCCACCAGGCGGTCATAATCCCCAACCGCCAGCCTGTCCACAGTGGTAAACACCACCATGGAGAGGCTGGTGGTAAAGGGGACTTGGGGTGCCCCTGGGGGCCCCTGCACTGTCCATGCACTTGGCTGGGGCAGTGCAGGGGCCCCCAGGCACAGCCCCATCACGTGCAGTGAAATGTGCGACGGGTGTTGCTGCACCTGCTGCACATCAACCTTGCAGCTGGCTCTATTACGTGCCGGCTGCAATGTTGATGTGACTTTTCTGCTGGGCCAGCGGACAGAAACGGAAAAGTCATAATAGGGAGCCAGATATACTGGCCCCAGCAGCTTCGGCGGTCTTCTTAAAAGACCGCCGAAGTTGTAATGAGGGCCTTTGTGTCCCACATTTGGGTTTAGTTTTAATTAGAACATTGCATGGCAGTATTTCTTAGAGCTGCTATGTAGAACTACATTTAATTCGTTTATTGCATTTTAACTTTAAGAAAGGTCAAATGTAAAGCAATGAATGCATTGTTGCATGTGGGACAGGCTGAGAAGCACATTCCTGAATCAGCTGAAACACACATGGCTAACACTTGTGTCTCTACATAGGAAGTTATATGTCTTGTTAAAAAAACCACTGTGTCCCTACAAACTTTCTTTGTTTCTAGTATTCTCTACCTATCAAAGCACCTTGAAGGGGTACCGGTGTAGGGACCTACCAAAAATAAAATTAGCTTATGTCCTGTACGTGGGTATAAATATTAAGAAATCCTCAGTACCATGCAGCACCTGTTTTGTCCACTCTCACGTTTCTCAATATAGTTGATAGTGATCTTGAATCTAACCATATGTATGTACCACTCTCGATGATCGTTTCTGAAGATAATGTGTTAAATATAGGTTTTCTGCCTCATTATCTAATTATTGAAAAAATTGCTATTAAAAGTTATCCAAGAGCAAACTGATAACCCCTATATCTTTTTTTTTTTTTTAACTTTATTTTTCATTTTTTCAACTCTTGGTACATTGCAAACCTTGCACAATGAACACGTTTGCACCTATAGGCCAGTCCCCCCATACTCCTTCATGACATTCCACCTCAGAGGTAGTCCCTTGGCCAAATTCAGAAGGTACAAGAGGTGTACATCATACATAGAGTCATTGCGTTCCCCGTAACGGTGTAATTACTGTTCCTAGCAACATATCCTGCACAACCACTATTCCTGAGTACCCATGGATACATCCTGCCCAGTTTCTTCAACCTCATCAATTCAGGCAAGTATCTCCTGCCATGTCTGTAGATCCTCCTCAAGGTGTTCATCCCCCTCTAACCTGTCATAAGTGTATTTCTTCTGCCACTGCCTATTCCTTGATGTTTTTACGCCGTACCTGTAGGCTGGGTCCCCACGTATTCATCCAGGCAATCACCACCCTGCGCCTGGCTAACACCAGGGCCAGCTGCATAAATTTCCATTCAATTTTTTTCACCTTTTTTTCTCTTGACATTCCCCAGAAGGCATTGAACTGGGGTCCGCTTGAGTCTCACCCCCACTCCTCTTGAAGTTTGGACCACAACCTCCCAAAAGTTTTGTACTGTGGGACAATCCCATGCTAAGTGGAGGAAGGTTGCGGGTCGCGCACTACAGCGTTGGCAACCGTCATCCCTACTAGGATCAATTCTATAGAGGAAGGCAGGGGTGACATATGTGCAATGTATGAAATTAAAGTGTATTAGTTTGAATCTATCATTACAGGTCCTCTTCCAACGGGCATTCAGTTCGATGTCCCACGTCACTCGAGCCCGCAGACAGGCCTTGGCATATCTGCCACCATGGCCTTATATATGTGTAATATAAAATGTTTGCCCCCTCCCTGTATTCCAGGAATACCTTAAACAGTACCGAGGAGGGTGGGGCCTCCAGGTAAGTGGCCCATATCTCTCGGGCTATATTAAGTGTACTGGTATATGTTAAGAACTGTCCCTGGTTCAACCCGAACGTATCCCATGCCGGCTCGAAGGCTATAAGAGTCTCACTGGGGTAGAGGTCGGCAACGTTTAAGTACTCACCCTCTTGCCACCATGGAGGTCAAGTGTTGAAACACTGGAAGATCCCAAAACTCAAATTCCTGCGCAAATGGTGCGTGGCACAAGACCACTTTCACCGCCCCATCCACATTGTTGCTGTATGTTTTATTAGGTATGGGAGTGATTGTTCACCTCTACCACCCGTATGTAGCAGCTGTGCAAGGGTTTTGCGCCGGTTGTCATCCCTAAGAAGGACTTTTTCCCAATTGTCACCCTCCGCTAGCCAGAGCACCGCATATTGTAACTGGGAGGCTAAATAGTAGTACTCTAAATTAGGTACTGCCAGTCCTCCCTCAGCGAGTGGGAGTTGAAGAGTCTCCCGCTTCACCCTGCAGCGTCCCCTGGCCATACCAGGGACACCAGCCAGGAATGCAGACACCTGAATACCGAGTGAGGGAGTGTGTCAAGCGAATTCTGCAACATATACAAGCATCAAGGCAAAAATACCATCTTTGCGACCGCTACCCGCCCTATTATTGATAACGGAGGATGTTCCAAAATCGCACCGAGCTTTCCAAGCCTGAGAGTACCCTTTCAATTTTGGGTTGATTATGTCGCTGGACTGTGTGGGCCACATAATCCCGAGATATCGGAAATGGTCAGTCTTCCAGTGCAGGGGCATGATCGGCAGTGCACCTGGTGGGAGCCGCACTAGGCCCCCCACGGGGAATATCAGTGATTTATTTATGTTAATGCGTAGGCCACACAAATGCCTGAAGTTCTCCAGCTCTTGCATCTATATAGGGATCCCTCAGGTAAAAGAGTGTATCATCGGCATACAGTGACAGTAGATGGCATGTTCCACCCAGAAGAATGGCCCACTCCCTATATCGCGCCTCAGTCTCCACGCCAACGGTTCCAGGGCCATTGTAAAAAGCAGTGGTGACAAAAGACACACCTGCCGTGTCCCCCTCCGTATCTTCAGTAATTCTGAGCAATGTCCCCTAAATCTGACCCTCGCTGATGGTTCCATGTAGAGGAGTTTGACCCACCTCCAAAATTGTGGCCCAAACCCGAAGGCGTCTATGACCTGGAAGAGGTAAACCCAGTTGATGGTATCAAACGCTTTAGCTATATCTATCGAGACCAGTGCCAGGTCCTCCTCACTATTCTCAACTCCATGAAGGACATGCATGAGCCTCTGGGTGTTCATAGTCGTATTTCGTCCCGGCACGAACTCACATGGTCAGGATGCACCAAGTGGGTCACCTCAGGGGCAAGTCGCATTGCAAAGATTTCACATAGAGGTTAATCATCGTGATATTATGAAGCAGGGTCAGAGGAGGCAATCTCTGATTTGAGGATCATCGCAATGAGGCCTTCCCACATCAAGTCTTGCAATATATTTGCAGTTAACGCCTCATTGTATACAGTCAAAAGCCGCAGAGCGATTGCAGTCGCAAATGTCTGATAGGGTTCGACTGTGAATCTGTCACTTCCTGGACTTCTCCCCAGTGGGAGAGATTTAATGGCCACCTTCACCTCCTTAAGTGTAAGGTCAGTCTCCAGCACCTGCACCCCGTCTCACTCAGTCGAGGGAGGCGCACCCCTGTTAGGCATTCCCCTAATCTTTCTGGTTCTGGGTCCCCTGGGTCCTCATATACTCCCTCAAGGTGATCCCTGAATACTGTGTCTATATCATGTTGTGTGCTCACCTCTACCACCCTGGGGGTTTGTGAGATGGAGTACTAAGTGGCACAGCTGTTACCGTCAAAGGATCACTGCCAGAAGCCTCCCGGAGCTGTCTCCCTCACGATGTAGGAGTTGTCAATATGATTTTTAAGTGTTGCGTTTAAGTCTATCTCTGGTTTCAGTCACTTGATGAAGAAGGTTAATTTCCCCCTGTTGACTATTGCACCCCCACACTGCACTTAGATGGCATGCCGGTAGGACATACTCCAGTTCTGCCTGCAATGCCTTCCGTACTCCACGCGTAAACCCCATACATCCTCCCTGGGGTACGGTCTTACATGCTTCCCATTCTGTTGCCCACCTGTGTGTTGACATCCAATTATGTTCCATGTAGTCTGCTAGTGATTGTGCAATTGTGTCTCTGCCCACCGGATTCTGAAGAATTTCTGATGGGAATCTCCAGGTATACATAGTTCGGGAAGGACAGCCCCACTGAAACACACACATCACTGAGGCGTGGTCCGACAAATATCTTGTAAGGTGGGATATCCTCTGTACTTTGGGGGTGGTATGTTGGGTGAGAAATATACGATCAAGCCTCCAAACGTGCCATGTGTATTCAAATAACATGTATATACCCTGCAGTCTGGGTGTGTATCCCTCCAAATGTCAGTAAACCCAAGGTGTGACATTGTTATTTTTAAATCTGTAGTCATTCTTGGCTTGGTACCCTGTCTGAGGGGATGTCTGTCCATGTCCCTGACTGTAATACAATTGAAGCCTCCACCCAAAAAGTATCAGACCCCATGTGCATGGACAGTTCACTAGCTAAGGTGGGATGGAATGTAGGGTCATCCGTATTTGGGGCATAGGAATTGAGTATTTCTAATTGCTGACCATCCACGGCCCCCTAGGAAGGATGTACCTGCCTTCTCTACCTGCCTCCATAGATTGCAAGGCAAAAAAAACACGGGCCTATCCAGATGTACAACCCCGCAGCGAATGATGAGAAAGTAGCTTAATTATTTTGCCCCCTCCATTTTTTGGCCAGCTTCTGCACTTTGGCGTCCATCAGATGAGTTTTCTGAAGTCAAGCTATACTGACCCCCCTGGCCCTTAAGCATTGACATCACCCTGTATCGTTTTGGAGCAGTACCAAGCCCTCTCACATTCCATGTAAGAACTGTATAGGTGTTTTGGACTACCATTGTGTTTGATATTCTAAATGTCTCCTCTGTGGGGGAGCTTTCAGATCATCCCAGCCATAGTGTGCAACACGAACCAACATGTATAACATAGACAAATGAAACCAGAACTTCCCCAACAACCTCCCGCCTTCCATGGACAACCGTAGCATGAACGTAAGTCTATCGGAGCCCAACCATGATTGTGTCTGGACATTGACATTCCCCTTACTGGTTCAACATGGACCTGGTCACTGAATTGGCTACTCCCCCTGTACCAACTTCTTACAGCATCAAGACACCCTGCTATCTGCTTACTGTAACGACCTGAGCATGTATGAAACTCAGCTTGTTATCCTAGCTTTACACTGAGGTGGCATGTGGCATAGCAAACCTAGGAAGAGTCATTCCATTGTGTCTGCTTGGTGACCACATGATCAATGCTGCTTGTTTGGACCCCCAGGGATCCTAATAGACAACTGTCACATTTCCTCTCCAGTGCCATGGTGTTCAGCCCTCCAGCAGGGCCTTCTCGCAGGAGGCCATATCCGGCGCCCTCCCTGGGCTGGAGTGCCTGCTGCAAGAGATAGGCTCCCCCGAGGGTCCCCACTCCAGTGACCAGCTCACCTTCCTTTGGGAGCTCGACTGCGCCATGCGCATAGCACCATCCTGTCCTATGCTGATTCTGTGAGTGGTCGATGAGTCTTGCTCCCGGGCTTCACCGCTGGGATCGTTAGGAGCTCTCCGTGGCCGATGCGCCCGTGTTCTTTTCCCTCTCCTGATCTCTCGCCCCGGCCCGCGGTCTCTGCCACACCAATTTCAAGCCAGTGGCTTTTAAAAATAGTGTGCTTTGCCATTGTAGAGGACTTTCAATTTGGCAGGATACAACAACATATATGTCAGTCCCATGGCCTTTAGTTTCTGTTTTCCTGCCAAGAACGATTTGCACTGTTACTGCACCTGTTTGGTATAGTCGAGAAATATGGCAAAACTGCAATTTGCATATTGGGGAACCTGCTGCTCACGGGCCACTCTCAGGATACAGTTTCTATCTCTGTAGTTAAGGACTTTCGCAATACTGACCCTCGAAGGGGCCCCCAGATGGAACAGAGGGACCAGGGCCCTATGCCCCCTTTCAATGGCAAAAACCTCCAACAGGCCACGGGGGCCTCAGTGACGACCTGATCCGATCCTCCAGGAATCGTTCCGCGAGGTCCCTTCTGATTTCTCTGGGAACCCCAGCACCTGATTGTTGCGGCGGCGGGAGCATCCTTCCACATCCTCCGCCTTCCTGACAAGCTCGGACACTTCAGCGCTTACTGTAGTCATTTGCCTCTTCAGTGTGGCCATTTCCCCCTGGAGGGTCCCTATTTTGGTTCCCGCTGTGTTGGCTTTCTCTGAGACTTTGCAGAGGTCTGCCCTCAGTAAGTTAAGTTTGATGGACATAGGCCCTCATTACGACCCTGGCGGGCGGCGGAGGCCGCCCGCCAGGATTCCGCCCTCCATAATACCGCTCCGCGGTCAGAAGACCGCGGAGGGTATTATGAGTTTTTCCCTGGGCTGGCGGGCGGTCTCCAAAAGACCGCCCGCCAGCCCAGGGAAAAACTCCCTTCCCACGAGGATGCCGGCTCGTAATCGAGCCGGCGGAGTGGGAAGGTGCGACGGGTGCTACTGCACCCGTCGCGTATTTCACTGTCTGCAAGGCAGACAGTGAAATACATTTTGGGGCCCTCTTACGGGGGCCCCTGCAGTGCCCATGCCGTTGGCATGGGCACTGCAGGGGCCCCCAGGGGCCCCGCAACTCCCCCTCCCGCCATCCGGTTCCCGGCGGGAGAACCGCCAGGAACTGGATGGCGGGAGGGGGAGTCGGAATCCCCAAGCCGGCGCAGCAAGCTGCGCCGGCTTGGAGGATTCCTTGGGGGCAGCGGGAAACCGGCGGGAGACCGCCGGTTTCCCTTCTCTGACCGCGGCTAAGCCGCTGCGGTCAGAATGCCCCGCGGGGCACCGCCGGCCTGTCGGCGGTGCTCCCGCGTGCCGCGGCCCTGGCGGTTACAAACCGCCAGGGTCGTAATGAGGGCCATAGTCTCTATCTGGTGTTGCAATGCTGAGCAGAATCCCTGAATGGGTTGCATCAAATCTGCTCTTGTGGGTTCCACTGTGAGCCGCTGCTTTGGTTGTCTTGGGGTAGTATATTGTGTGATGGAGTGCGTTCCAGCCACCTTCGCCGCTTTATCCTTCCCCATCTGCTCACTCTGTCCATACCCCAGTAGTCTCAGGGCATCCCCGCTGAGGGGCAGGAGGATGTCAGTCATGAGCAAGATAGCGCCTCACTCCACAGGATATGTCTTTCGATGGAACCCAACAGCCACCCCAGCGGAACCACAGGCCAGCACCCCCCAGGTATTAACTCCTTCCAGCGGAAGGCACAGTCACCACCCCTCCCCCATGGACCAAGCAAGTTCACTGTTCTCTGGGTGCCCCTGCGACCCCCCGTCAGCCGGCCAGCGGGTGTTCCTTGATGCCACCAGTTTGTTAAGTGAGGGGACGCCCTCCCATCCTCAGATCCCAACTATCACTAGCAGCCTGTCCAGAGGCCACCCGCTGGGCAAAATGCACACCTCTCACTCCAGGCAGGCTCCACTGCCTCAGTCTGCAGTCCTCCCACTGCATCTTCCTTGCACCTCCTCCTTGATCCAGTGCCACCAGATCTCACCTCCTAATGGATCCTCTGCCTTGATCCAGCGCTCTGTTTGTCCACGGCGAGGCAGAGCACCTCTGCACCACCGGCCTCCACGCATCTCCCTGCAAGAGCTGCCAGCCCTCTATGGCGCCAGCCGCCCACTGCTCCACTGACTCGTTCACGGAGCCTCTGAGTCAAGGCGGACAGTGCGGCTCACAGAGGCCACCACAGGCCAGCTGCTTGCACCGGCCCCTCTGTCGTTGCCCGCAGCAGTTTAAGGCCGGCCTCCTCCTCAAGCATCCTTGGGTCCCTTGCTGCAGGGTATACCGCCTGACAGGGTCTGTCTATGGGCCGAGGGCCCCACCGCTCCAGGATGTCCAAGGGGGCCCACCAGGACCCCCAACTCCTGCAACAGCCAGCCTCACTCCAGGTCGACTGGCAGGATCACCGGTGTCCCGGGTGGGAGGCTTTCCCTCCATTGCCCTCCCCTGCCTCTAGACCTCCGAACATCGGACGCTGGTTTTGTGGCCTGTGCTGGCCGCCGCCAGGCCTCCTGTTGTTTTCCGCAGGTGGAAGAAGCTCTTTCCTGGGGGTACCAGGCTCCCCAATGGCTACATGCCTCGTGCCCTCGGAAAGATTAGCTGGGTGGCAGGATTAATCAGGATTTATGGCGAAAATCCTCAGTGTTGGGTGAGAGAGCTCGGGGATCACATCCCTACGGCCATCTTGTCAGCCCTCGCCCCTACCCCACCCCCAATATCTTTTATCTCAAACTTGTAGAAGGTCTGTAGGAGCACACCTGATGTCAATATTTGTATGACAAAGAGCTCTCAAGAGATGGGGTGAAAGCATCCTTGACTACTAATGTTTGTTTTTTGTGGTGTAACAATCACCTTGCTAATAACATGAGTGAATTAGCCTGCACTGCTTTTTGACCAGTTAGAACTGCCTAATTTTTGACTGAAGTTACCAAAAACTTTCAAATTGAGATTCACATGGACTGGTTCTCCAATTTAGTCACTGGCCTGGTAGTGGGTTATCTCAGACTGTTTCAGCACGAGTGGCCTGTATGCAGCTTGCCTGAACCTTGCAAGTTGAATTTTGTCAAATTTCTATGGCATTCTCTTTTACCCAGGCTATACCACATGATTCCTCCTTTACCGTTCCTTCTTCTGTGATTATAACTGCAGGATCATTCTCTACCATGGAGAACTTTGACAAACAATCAGTGACTTTGTTTGAGGCTCATGCTACATATTCAACCCCAAAATTGTTTTCAGCCAATCTTTCACCCCACCTCTTTATCTTTGGCGTAGGTGTGCCTGTTCTCTGCAAGAAAATAGCTGAACTAAGGGATGATGCTCAGTCCTCACTGTGAAGGGTATGCCCCAAAGGAAATATTTTAAATGATGAATCACCCATGGCACTGCTAATGCCGCACTGTCAATCCCTGTGTACCTTTCCTCAGCACCCCTGATTGAATGCAAGGCGAATGTAATGACTCTTTCCTCTCCAACAACAACTTGCGACAACACTGCCCCAAGTCCATTTAAACTTACATCTGTGGAGAGAAGGGTTCTGCAACACACTTCAAACTACCCCAGTGTGGGTAAAATGACAATAGCATCCTTGATGGCTTGAAGTGCTTTTGTACATTCATCTGTCCATTCAAATTTGCAGCCCTTCCTAAGTAAACTCCTTAACAGTAAGGAGATTGTTGCAAAATTCTGTATAAATTTGGCACAAAATTCCACCAAACCTAGAAAAGACCTAACTTGGTCTTTGGTAACAGGAGAAAGTGATTCCATAATACTTATTGCGAGTTTCAATTTGGGACTCACACCTTCCCCAGAAATCGTGTGCCCTAAATATTTGACTGATGGTACTCTGAATTTACACTCTTCCATGGTCAATGTGTGCCCAGTCTCCTTCATTTTATTCATAACCTGCTTCAGGATGTGATCATGTTCCAATATGTTCTTTCCTGATTCCAGTATATCATCCTGAAACACCAGAACATTTGGTATGCCTTTAAGCATCTTTAGCATCACAGGTTAGAAACAAGCAGCTGTCGATGTTAATCCAAAAGGAAAGGCATACAAAGAAACCGATAGGCACTTAATGGAGTAACAAACACATCAGGTGCCTTGAATCAGGGTGCAGGAGAACCTGATGATATGCTGAGGATAAGTCCATCACGCAAAAACAGTTAGCCTCCCCCAACATGGCTAAGGACTCAAAAATATTAGGAAGGGGTTGATGGTCCATGCATATGTGTTTATTTAAGTCTCTTAAGTCCACACACATGCACATTTTCTTACCCCCATCCTTGGATGCCAACACAACTGCAGCAAACCACGCTGATGCTTCTATCTCCTCAATCACCTTGGCATCCAGACGCTTATTGAGCTCCTCCTGCAATGAGCCTAACATGAACTCAAGTACCTTTCTCACTGTGTGTAAAGATGATTTGACATTATCTTTTTAATGTGATCTTGTTCTCAAAACCCTTCAATAACCCTAAGGTATCACTGAAAACTTGGGGCTACTCATTGACAATGTCATTATTTGTATTCATGTAACTGGGATCCAACATTATTCCCACATCACCTTGAAGTCTCCATCCCAATAAATAATCTCCTCTTTTAGCAACACATACTTGTCATCTTTCCCGAGTCCCAATTATCTTACCCCACCATGGTATACAAGCAACCTCAATCAACAAGAACATTGATTTTCTTTACACTTACTATGATTTCACACTCAGGCATCACAATCAGGTCTCCGTCTACTGTGCCATCACTTTTGAAATGGAAAACAAAATTCTGGATATTCTCAATTGTTGCTACTCCTTGCCCTTTTTGTCCTTTGCATACCCTATTATAGTGACCTTTCTTGCCACATCTTCTGCATGCTGCTAGTCTTGCAAAACAGCTTGGACTGTTGTACAAATGGCCTTCACTGCCACACCTGAAGCTTTTTAACATATTATCATAGTTGTCTTTTTTATCCTTCGCCAACCATCCTCCCTCTGAATTGCCTCCCCTAATCTTTACTTCACAATCTTCGTCAATCTTTCTGTGTTTACCTGTAGCACCCAAAATGGGAACATCACCCGTTTTCCCATTTTTCATCTCTTGCACCCACATTATGGTATTTTCTCTACCCTCAATGATTGCAATTGTTTCCTTCAAATCTGGATTTTTGTCAAAAGTTTCCCTTGCACCCTTGGATTATTAGTGCATCTGACCATTTGATCCTTAACCAAGGAATTAGATAACACATCAAATTCACACGTACGTGCCAAAATCTTTAAAGATGCCACATAGCTTCCAATTTTTTTCCATTTTACCCTGAACCCTGGTAAAGACTTTGGCCCTCATTATAACATTGGCGGTAACTACCGCCTACCGCCACGGCTACGGCCGCCAACATACCACCGCTGTGGCTACCAGCCGTCTACACGTATTATGACCGCTGATGGTGTTCCGCCAGAATGCAGGCGGAACACCACCGACAGTCATGGCGGCGGACGGTGGTAAGGTGGCGCTGCTGACAGCAGCACTGCCAGGCCAGCAAAACACTGCCGACCGTATCTTGAGCAATGATACGGCCTGGCGCTGTTTTGCTGGCGGACGCTGCTGCTGCCAGCAGCACCGCGGACCGTCTCCAGCCGGAGGACCCCCTGCAAGCAGGTAAGTCGGGTTCTCTGACAGGAGAGGGGGTTGGTGGTGTTGTGTGTATGTGGGGGGGTATGTTTTGGAATGTGTGCATGGGGGTGTGAGTCACGTTGAATGTGTGCGTGAATGACTGATTGTGAGTGTATGTTGTGTGTTGTGAATGCATGTGTGTGACTAGGTATGTTGGTGTGTGTTGCGGTGTGTGGGTATGCATGTGTGCATGCGTGGGTGGTGGTGGGTATGCGTGTGTGCATGTGTGTACATGGATGCACGTGTGGGTGTGTATATGTGCGGGGGTGTAGGAGAGGGAGGGAGAGGGTGGAGGAGGACTCTGGGGAGGGAGAGGGGGCAGGGGAGACCCCTATCAGTGCCAGGGAAAGAATTCCCTGACACTGTTAGTGCCTACCACCATGGTTCTCATGGTGGTAAATTTGGCACAAAAACCATGGGGGTAGGCCAGATCGTAATCCCGGGGTAGGATTGTGGTGGCTGCCGGGCTGGAGACTGAAGTCTCCAGCCCAGAGGCAGTTACCACCCTAGTGGTCGGTGTGTTAAAGTGGCGGTCTTTGATGGCAGTTACCGCCAGGGTCAAAATCCCATTTTTTTTACCACCGGCCTGTTGGCAGTATTAACGCCCCTTTAACGCCGACCGCCAGGGTTGTAATGAGGCCTTTATGTTGTTCCAATACCACATTAATTTTAGACCGAAAATGCTCCTCCAACATCATCATTGCCTTCTCAAATACATCAGATGGTTCTTCTTCTGCTCTCCCCATGTGTTTCTCATCAAGGCTTCCACACAAGTTCCTTCCTTCTACACCCCAAATTATGGAGCAATTCAGCCTGTTTATGCACAGCTGAAACTTTTCCCCCACCAATGACTAATAAATATGAATCAAAACGATTATTCCAATGACTCCATGTTATTAATGGATCACCTTTCTCTGAAAGAAATAGCAGGGGCTGTGACATGCTAGTAGCAGCCATGGTAGTATGAAAAATTAATGTACACAAACCTTTACATGAAAGATTTACACACCACTGGAAACTAACACTACATTCACCTTCTTTCAATATGTGCACTACTAATCGTGGTGAAAACAGTGTATAGACTCTGAGGCCAATATTTATACTTTTTGACGCAAAACTGCACCAATGCAGTTTTGCGTCAAAAAAATTAGCGCCGGCTAACGCCATTCTGAAGCGCCATGCGGGCGCCGTATTTATTCAATGACGTTAGCCGGCGTTAGCCGCCGGCGCTGTCTGGTGTGCGTTAAAAATAACGACGTACACCAGGCAGCGCCGGCGTAGGGGGAAAATGGCGTATGGGCGTCCAGAAATGGTGCAAGTCAGGCTGAGGCAAAAAAATCGCCACAACCCGATTTGCGCCATTTTTTTACAACGCCCATCCCCCATTGAAATGACTCCTGTCTTAGCAAAGACAGGAGTCATGCCCCCTTGCCCAATGGCCATGCCCAGGGGACTTCTGTCCCCTGGGCATGGTCATTGGGCATAGTGGCATGTAGGGGGGCACAAATCAGGCCCCCCTATGCCACAAAAAAAAAATAATAATACTTACCTGGACTTACCTTAATGTCCCTGGGGTGGGTCCCTCCATCCTTGGGTGTCCTCCTGGGGTGGGCAAGGGTGGCAGGGGGTGTCCCTGGGGGCAGGGGAGGGCACCTCTGGGCTCATTCTGAGCCCACAGGTCCCTTAACGCCTGCCCTGACCCAGGCGATAAAATCCGGCGCAAATGCGGGTTTTTTAGACCCGCCCACTCCCGGGCGTCATTTTTGCCCGGGAGTATAAATACGACGCATATGCATCGCAGTCATTTTTTAAGACGGGAACACCTACCTTGCATATCAATAACGCAAGGAAGGTGTTCACGCTAAAAAATGACGCTAACTCCATGAACTTTGGCGCTAGACGCGTCTAACACCAAAGTATAAATATGGAGTTAGTTTTGCATCGAATTTGCGTCGAAAAAAACGACGCAAATTCAGCGCAAACGGAGTATAAATATGCCCCTGAGTGTAATAATTACGATATAACTTTAATGTAGTTAATTTGGTGTGTACTTAAAGTCAGCAGCAGTACCTCCAAAAGGTGAAATATAAGCTGTGCACATCAGCGTTGAAAGTGCAGTACTGGTTACCAATTGGAGGTTCAATGCTGCTTTCTGAGAAATGTTTACCAATGCCACAGGAAACGCTTTATAGTGTGCACATCATTGGGTTGAGAGCCCGCTGTGCACATTATCATTGAAGATGCCGTACTGGTTAGTTTTTTCCTAGATGTCTGATGCTGCTTACCAAGAGAGGTTGAATAATGCCACAGGAAATGCTTCATAGTGTGCGCATCGCTGTGCTGAGAATTAAGATGGTCCATGGTGCATCCTGCATCATTCCTGTACGGCGGAAGACTGTAGAATGCACAACGTCAATACGTGACTGTAGAATGTTGATGATGACGGCTAAGAAGATCCAACAGGTATGTTGTTCGCTTTAGTCTGCATTTGTTCCACGTGCTCTTCTCGCACTTGCTCCACTCGCATGCCAACCTAGCTTACACTGTCAATTTGCTTGCGCTATTAGCAACACGCGTCATATTCATAGAGGCTCATTCATTTACCTCTATGGCTCACATGCTACAGCCGACAGGCAATTAAAGCAGCTCACCTGGAAGGTGAGTGGTTCCTTCCAATGGTCTCCTGCTATAGTGGTTCATTAACAGTGTTTTTTTCCCAGCATTAAAGTACTCTAGTGCAAGACGCAGACGAAAGTTGTCTCACAAGAAATGCTGGTGGTGGTTCTTTGCTAATCCTTGGGATTGCTCGTGACCAGTGTTGAGGTGTACTCTCCCTTCAAATACATGCTAACTCCATAGGCATTTTCCACATAGTTTTATTATAAGTAGAGGAGCACAAGAACCACCATCCTTCAACAAGCTCTTCTCTTCTCCAACTTCCACCCTCAGAACCTCACAGGTTGTGTTTGCCAAATATGACCCAAGATGGTTCCACAACTAAGGCAACCAGAACAGTGAGCAAACACAATAAACCAGAGGACATCAATTTAAACATACAAGGATGCAAAAAAATGTTTAAAAAAACATAACGTATGACAAGAAAAACAGCATTGGAAAAGTTACTTTTTGGGGGGGGGATATACTTATATAAACATAAAATATATATAAAGGTAGATCAAACCACTAACTCTATGATGGCATGGACATTTTAATCAGAGTCATGTCAGAGTCTATGCTGGAACATGCCTTGTTTTCCATAAAAATTCTAAAGATATTTTGCCTACTTCAGAAATGTCCAATCCATTTTCAAGTTGTCCACTGGGAGCAATCTTTTTATCTACAGTTCTCTTATGCTCAATAAAATTGTATGTGTTCATTTTATCTAAACACAATCTTGCACATTCTTGAGGTTGGTTGGTGTTACAAGCTTTCATTAATACAATTCAACGTTCTACATGATATATTCATGGACTGCACATTCCTTTCCCAAATATGATCAGTTCATAGCTTAAGTGGTCTTCTTTTACAAATGTCTTCATCATTTATCGCAGTGACTTCCATACATGCTATACATAGAAACTGTTCTGCATTGTGATTATAACGGCAAAGTAAAGTAGTGGCTCACCGGCCCGGAAACTCAAGGGTACATCCTTTAAGGTGGATATGTATGCATGATTAAGCTAAATGCGATCACTTATAGTGCTTGAGAGCCAAGTGGGCAGACCATGGTCCCAAAATATATACTTTGGTGGGCAGGAGCAACATGTGAAAGACAGTTGAACACTCTAACAGAAAGATATGGCTAAACCAAAGTCCCGCTATGTATGAATGTATATATGTATATATTTTTAATTTATGAATTCTATTACATGAGTTTGATGAGTCAAATTAAAGTTACTTCCAGGCCAAAGCCAAGAAAAGGAGTGTGGATTCTCCATAATCGTTTATCTTCATATTATTTTTATGTTTCATCAATGTGATGAAATTATTGTAAATCTCTTGTGTCTCCCAGTAGAGTGAAAAAATAGTTCTATTCTGTTACAAAAGGCAGAATTTATAAATGTGCGCGCCTCACATGACCAGATGTATGCTAGTCTTCGTGATTTACGTGGGGAGGACTGTATATTTTAAATATATTACCTTTCATTTAACTAAATAGATTTTTGCATGTATTTGACGACATCCCTCATTCTTTCTTCTGGAAAATATTAGCCCACTTAAAGGTTGTTCAGCTTTTACATGCAGATACCTGGGTAGACGATATATTGAACTTTGAATCAATATCATCTAAACGAGAATCAACAGTGTATGTTGATCCCACTGCTATTTAGACAATTTGTAAATGATCTTCCTATGGGAATTTGGTTTGTTATTATTTTCCCCTCTCAGAAACAAAGCTGTTAAGCAGTCGATACATGTAGACAACGCTACACTGATTATCAACAAACCTTATGAGAGTCGGTTGCAATTTGAGGATATGCACAAATATTGCCTTAAACATCACGTGGTAGTTACCACCATGAAAACCAAGGCCATTATCTTTAAACCTTGATGTAAGAAAACATTTCTATAATAATATGGCCTATTGGAGTATTATGCTACCTCAGCAGCAAAGTTCAGTTTTCATCTTTTCCATGTTTCCAATTTAGAGCTATTAGAGAGAAATCACTTTGCCAGGTTAACAGTGAGTTTGGAGAACAGTTTAATATCACTTTGTTGGTTCCTAAGAGAGGCTAATCGGCATATGACTAATGCAACAGCTTTATGAGTAGGAAACTTTAGGCCAAGGTATTAATGTCAGTGAGCAAGATGTGGAGGATGCCATTAGCTTTGTAACCACATACTGAAACTAGACAATGCCTTGGAAAACTACCTTTAAATACATATGCTTGTAAAACTTTAGAAAATACTTTGGCTATCTTTGAAAAATCATAGCTCTAGCTCATCACCAGAGGCATTCATTGAACCCACGAAAGCTGCACCTGTGTTTTTCTCAAACGTATTTGTGGAAAACTTTGGGGAAAAAAAACAAATAATTCTTGCCTGAATTTTATAGGAGGCACGTTACTTTGCCGCCCTCTAAATCTCCACTGATTTCCTACTTTTATGCAGGGTGCACTTTTTGGACAAATAATTAAATGGATTTTCTTATTTACAAGCCAAAGGAAATTCATCTATTTATTTATCTGTTTTTTCCCTAATGGGCTAGCAATAGCCAATGTCTACGTTGTAGCCCTATTTGCCTTAAGAAACCGATAATCTGATAAATCAGGGTAGCTTTAATTTTGAACAATGTTGGACATACTGTACAATTTTGCCTTGTCTAAACCTTTCCAATCTTTAAAAAAAATATATATTCTGTACGGCATATTGTAAAGTTCGTAATATTATGCAAACAGTGTGGTTAATTTAAAAAAATGTATACACAATAGGTTGTGATGTGCAGTTTTATGTTGTTATGTCTTGATAAGATTGAAGATTTAGATCCTCAGGACATTGGCAGTAAATGCTGCTTATGGCTGCACTGACACCCGGCAACTTACCAACACATACACAAATCCACCAGCCCAAAGGTCAGTGATAAACTGGCGGTCCCAAAACCCACACCATTTCGCCAGCAGAACAACGCCCATCACAATATGATCCACGAATCACCATGGCGGACATTCAATGGCGGTAAACCATTGGCGGTACATACCGCCACACTCAGAATGAACACCCACATACAAAACAACACTACATTGGCCAATACCAAAAACACACACCTGAAATTCATACACACACCACACCCACACACCCACACCACTATAAAACACAAACCCACATTACCCACAACCCTTTACCAACAACTATTTCCACCGCAAGACTGAGAAGAAGAGCACAGAGACAACTAGACACAC
Source organism: Pleurodeles waltl (assembly GCF_031143425.1). Taxonomy (NCBI): domain Eukaryota; kingdom Metazoa; phylum Chordata; class Amphibia; order Caudata; family Salamandridae; genus Pleurodeles; species Pleurodeles waltl. The sequence goes on along the minus strand of NC_090436.1, from coordinate 721,905,901 downwards.
ACACCATTGACACCTATACACCCCTCATGCACTCCACATCACACATCCCACCACATTACCCAGCACACCCTCGCCAACACACAACACACAGCAACCATGGCACCACAAAGGCACCCCCCTTTCACTGAGAAGGAGTTTAAGGTCATGGTGGAGGAAATCATCAGGGGAGAGCCACAGCTCTTTGGAGCACAGGCCCAGCAGATATCAATAGCGAAGAAGATGGAGCTATGGCAGAGAATCGTGGACATGGTCAACGCCGTGGGACAGCACCCAAGAACAAGGGACAACATCAGGAAGGGGTGGAACGACCTACTGGGGAAGGCACGTTCTATAGCAGCAAGACACCAGCTCACCATACAGATGACTGGCGGCGGACCCCAAATATCACTCCCCCATACCTGCATGCCATCACACACCCTCACCCTCACTCCCATCACTCCACCACATCCCACACACTGTACCATCGCATCTCACTAATCCCAATGCCAGGCCCTGCATGCCATACCAATGCATGGACAACTCCCCCCAGCCCTGCATGGACACTTATCACTAAAGCATGCACACCATAGGGAAATTAACATAACCACAATACAACAACATACACAAGCAAAAGCTGGCAGGGGAACATCAATCATAGAGGGGAAGCTACAGAAATACAAATGTCAGACACTTAAAGCAAAATACATCATTTACATCCCCACAGGTACCCCAGCCAATGTCACTGGAGAGGAGGTGCCACCACTATCCAGTCCCCCAACAGAAGGGGCCCACAGTGCTGAAAGTAACTCTGGACTTCAGGATCTGGATGATCTACCTGGCCCATCTGGGCCACTGAACAGTCAGTCACCCAAGCCCACTCACAGACCTCCACAGAGCCTCCCCCATCAGGAACCAACACCACAGCACCCACCCAGCGTACCCAAACCTCTGTCCCCAGGACACATCAATCAGCAATATGCCCACCTGTACAGGGACCCCAGGCCACACCTCACCCACAGGACAATCAGGGATTTGGGGTCAGTGGCAGTGGGCACACCATTCAGGGGACAGAGGCACAGGCCAACAGGGACACTGAGAGGACTGCTGTGAGTCAGGGGCAGGACAGGACCAGGAAACCAACTCTCCAGGAGGTACTTTCCGAGATCCTGGGGGCCTACCAACATTCCCAGGACACAATGGGCCAGATTCTAGACAATGTGCAGGAGAACAGTTCAGGGGATCAGGGAGGACTTGCAGGCCATTAACAACACCCTGATCTCCATAGCAGGGGTACTGGCAGACATGGCCAAAATCATGAGGGAGGCAACAGGACACCAGCGGGCCCCCGCCACTAGCCAGTCATCTGAACAGCCCTCCATTTCTGCTACCGCTAGTGGCCAGAAGGCCCCGCCACAGGACCAACGGGCCACCAGCACCCCTCCCCCGGAGGAGGTGAACCACCCCGCAAACATTCCCTGCGAACCAGACAGAAGCCAGAGACACTTGCCAAGACCACCGCCAGGAAATGAGACTCTCCTTATTGTCTCTCTTGTGTCCCTCTCAATCACCTTGTCCACCTTGACCTGCCCTTGCTCCCCTTCCTATGTCCCCATGGACAATGCACCCGTGCTACAGACTGGAACAAGACCCTGGACTTTCCTCCATCATCACCCCATTCCATTGCACTTTCCCCTCTATATTTTAGCCCAACAATAAATACCCTTGGGTAAAAATCGACTACTAGTATTTCATGTATTGCAAATTTGTATTGATTGAAACAGCTACAGCCATTGCAAATGAACTGTAAATAGCATGATCACAGAATTAATGACCTGTAGCTGGTGGTTGTGATCACATCAGTAGAATGTTGTCATATCACCAACATCTGTGAAATTAATATTCATAGGTAACAGTAATTTGGGGAAAGAAGTGGGTAATGCCAGCATGCCAATGCCACACAGAATAAACCAATAGTTCTATAAATGTGAAGTTGCATTGTCTCACCTGTGTGTCATTGGAAGTACTGACGTATCACCAATTTTCTGTTGTCCACATTCTCATCTTCTGCCTCCTCATCCTCGCTGTCCTCAGGGTCCACTGCTGCCACAGGGGCATATCCAGTCTCCTTCTCCTGCAGAAAAGGTACATTGCGTCTGAGGCCAGGTTGTGCAACATGCAGCATGCCACTACTATCTGGCACACCTTCTTGGGTGAGTAGCACAGGGATCCACCTGTTAGATGGAGGCACCTGAAACTGGCCTTCAGGAGGCCGAAGGTCCATTCTATGATCCTTCTGGATCGCCAATGTGCCTCATTATAACAATCTTCTGCCCTTGTCCTGGCATTCCTCACAGGGATCAGCAGCCATGATAGGTTTGGGTAACCAGAGTCATCTGCAAATATTGGGACAACATTTAGCCACACACTATCCTATATGGCCAACACCATAGGCATGCACCAACATATACTGGGTGAGAACCAAGGCTCACCTATTAGCCACACCCTATGCCTCTGTAGTTGGGACATCACATATGAGATGCTGCTATTCCTCAGAACAAAGGCATCATGCACCGATCCAGGATACTTAGCATTGACGTGGGAGATGTACTGGTCCGCCAAGTACACCATCTGCACATTCATGGAGTGGAAACTCTTACGATTCCTGTACACCTGTTCATTTTGAAGGGGGATACAAATGCAATATGTGTTCCGTCAATCACCCCAATTATATTGGGGATTTGTCCCATTGTATAAAACCTGGCCTTCACAGTGGCCAAATCCTCCACTTGGGGCAAAGCAATGTAGCGGCACATGTGTTTTATCAGGGCAGACCAGACTCTTGCTAGCACTATTGAGAACATTGGCTGTGACATTTGTGCTGCCAAGCCCACTGTCACTTGGAAAGAACCAGTTGCCAGGAAATGGAGCACCGGTAGAATTTGCACAAGAGTGGGGATCCCAGGGGGATGACGGATAGCTGAGATCAGGTCAGGTTCCAACTGGGCACACAGCTCTGTGATTGTGGCCCTGTCCAGTCTATAGGTGAGTATAATGTGCCTGTCGTCCAGTGTAGCCAAGTCCACCAAGGGTCTGTACATGGAGGTATGTCTCCATCTCCTATTCATCTGCAGCAGTAGGTATCTAAGGGACACTAGAGTGAGTAGGCTGTCACAACAACTGCAGTCCACATCGTGCAAACATGTTTTGGGACAGTGTGATTTATATTGTATGTGCCTATTTATCCTGTGACGCAGCAATTATCAATAGGCCTGTTCACCCCCCCCTGAAATGGCGACTGCCTGTCCTGTCTGGAGGGACAGGTGGAAGTTAGGTAATTCTGGTGACATCGTGCGTTGTGGCGGGAGGCAGTTGTGAACCGCCATGCAATTCCTCATTGGTTTATATTGGGCACTATGGGGTACAGTGGCCAATGGGGATCTACGCTGGCGGTGATGGTATGCACGTGGAGGACGTGAATGCCATTTTATATCTCAATCCTCACTTGTTTCCTGACCTTCCATAGGAGAGGACCTACACTGCATGTGCTGCTGTGACCTGTGTCTGGAACCTACCATGGCCTGTGTGACCGGGAAAAGGGCACCAGCCTTCACTTCTGAGGAGTTTGAGCGGCTGGTGGATAGGGTCCTACCCCAGTACGGACTGTTGCATGGGCCTCCAGACCAACAGGTGAGTACACTATGGGCATGATGCATGTGCCATGAATGCATGGATTTGCATGTGAAGACATCGTGTAAGGGGGGTGGGTGGATGTCCTCTGGGCAGTCTACATGTTGTGCACTGTGCTATGTGTGTGCCAATGGTGATGGGATCGGTACTGGGGGGCCGTTTTTGTGAAAGGCTGGACTGTTTGTCTAATGGTGTTCTCCTCTCTGTATTGCCTCTGCAGGTCAGCGCCCATCAAAAGAAGGGATTATGGTGTGCCATCGCCAAGGAGGTGGGGACCTGGAGGTCTATGAGAGGCGGAGCACCCACTATCTGAAATGGTGGGAGGACCTGAGACGCTGGGCACGGAAGTCCACGGAGGCCCAGCATGGGATGGCCTCCCAACAAGGAAGGGGTGACCTTCGGACCCTGCCCCCCCTCATGGCCTGCATACTGGTGGTGGCCTACTCTGAGCTGGATGGGTGCTTGAGGGCATCACAGCAGCCACAAGGGGGTGAGTACAGTGGCTATCATTACAACTTATGGCTAGTGGGATGGTATCTGGGTGGTGGTTGTGTGCCCTTGTGTGCCCCTAGGCTAGGCCAGACATAGCAGCATAGGTCCTCTGGTGGCTAAGGGTTTGAATGGAAAATACTGCATACCTAGCTTGTTAGTATTAACTTCTGGCCAGGGCTGTGTGGGTTCCGGGTGTGCTGCAATTGGCGGTGTGTGCCCTTCCTCATTCCTTAGTGATGAGCCATTTTTACTGGTAGTGCAATGCATAGTGCGTAGGCCTGTTCCCTGTGTGTGAGAGTACTGTGTAAGCCAACAGTGGTGTTGTTGCAGTCATTGACCCAGTGTATCCTTTGTCTCTCTCCCCCTTTCTTGTTTTGTCATCCTGTCCTTATGTGCATTAGCATAATCTGGTGGAGGAGCAGAGGCACCGGTGACAGAGGGAGCTGCATCCCACAGGACCCTGGAGGCCGAGTCCACCGACGCTGAGTGCACAAGAGGGACGGAGGGCGAGGGGAGCACCACGGCGGAGACTGGAGGGGACAACACAGCCTCTGATACATCTTCTGTTGGGAGCTCCCTGGTAGTGGGGGACACCTCGGTGACAACCCCAGCTGCAGGTACAGTCCACAACCCCCGTACCAGTACTGCCCTCCCAGTAGCCCTTCAGTGAGTTGCCTGGGCCCAGTCACCAAGGAGGGTGGACATCTTCTTCGCTCCAGGCACCTCAGGCCCTGCCCTAGTGAGCCCTGCAGCCCTGAGTGAGGAGGCTATTGACCACCTGAGATCCATCTCTGAAGGGCAGTCAACCATTGTGAATGACATCCAGGGGCTGGCATCCCAGATCCAGCAATGCAATACATTCCTGGAAGGCATTCATGGTGGATTGGCGGCACAACAGAGATCGATTCAGGCTCTGGCCTCCTTTCTGATGGCAGCCACTGTCCCTTTTTCTACTGTCCCCCCCTCCAACTTCCACTTCCCAATCCCATTCTCTTCAACCCCAACCCATCCCAAGCACACAGACAGACAAACATGCACACAAGACAACACACAAGAGTGGCACAGGCAAACACAAGCACCACACTTCATCCCACAGGCACTCACACAAACACCATTCAGTTGCAGACACGACAACATCCACTGTCTCCCCCTCCTCCTCCTCCACCTCTCACCCAGTTACGTCCACACTCACACCTGCATGCACTACATCAATAGCCACTACCAGCATCATCACACCAAGCAGAACACACACCTCACTGGCAGACACATCGACAACATCCATGCACGCGTCCCCTGTGTCCTCTCCCACCGTGTCTGTCCCTCCCCCTCCTAAGGACACAAACGCAAGCACTCAGACACCCAACAGCCATCCACCTCACAATATCATACAGCACATGCACCTGCACCCAAATCCAGCAGACATACACCTCCGATGACCACTCCCACATACTCTACTCCCATTACTTCTCCCTCCTCCCACCCCAATGTCCCTAAAAAACTTTTCCTTGCCCAACTTGACCTCTTCCCTGCCCCTCCCCCCATCCTGCATGTATGGGCAGGGTAGCAAGGAAACAGCCCAGCACCTCAAACAAACAGTCGAATGGGACAGTGGTAGCACCACCTACTCTTGGTGGTAGGGATACCAGAACAACAACACCAAAGGGGAAGGAGGCAGCACAACCTGGGATGAAAGAGCCCGGCACCAGCTGTGTGGAAGGGGAAGGAGCCTGCACCAGCTGTGAAGAAGGGGAAGGAGCCTGCACCAACTGGGAAGAAGGGGAAGAAGCCTGCACCAGCAGGGAAGAAGGGGAAGGAGCCTGCACCTTCAGGCAGAGGGGGGAAGAGCCTATCCACCCCTTCCAGGAAGGGTAAGGGATCCCCAACCCATCACCAGGAGGAGAAGGGGCACTCTACGCCAGTGGAAGCTGTCAGCCAAACACCGCCACCACCTGCAGCTGTCACACGCCCCCACCGCCAGCCGTGGATGTTCTGCCATCACAGAGTGCAGGGGCTGTCTAAGAGCCTCCCCCAACCACCACCAGCAAGCAGCCTTCACAAAGTGCAGGGGCTGTCCAGGAGCCTCCCCCAACCACCACCAGCATGAAGCCATCACCGCCGGCGGACACCATGTAGTCCACCCTCCAGGGGCTACTGTGCGGGCTGCCACCTCCAACACCAGTAGGGTATTCACCCACTCGAGAGACTGTGGCCTTGCCCTCCCAGGACAAAGCACAGGGCATGTTGCCCCCTCCAGAACCAGTGGGCAAGACAACCACTCGAGAGACTACGGCCTTGCACTCCCCAGGACAAAACAAAGGGCATGTTGCCCCCTCCAGAACCAGTGGGCAAGGCACCCACTCCAGGAACTGTGGAATAGCACTCCCCAGGACAAAGCACAGGGCATGTTGCCCCCTCCAGAACCAGTGGGGTATTCACCCACTCGAGAGACTGTGATCTTGCACTCCCCAGGACAAAGCACAGGGCACGTTGCCCTCTCCAGAACCAGTGGGGTATTTTCCCACTCAAGAGACTGTGGCCTTGCACTCCCCAGGACAAAGCACAGGGCATGTTGCCCCCTCCAGAACCAGTGGGAAAGACAACCACTCGAGAGACTATGGCCTTGCAATCCCCAGGACAAAGCACAGGGCATGCTGCCCCCACCAGAACCAGTGGGGTATTCATCAACTCGAGAGACTGTGGCCTTCCACACCCCAGGACAACGGACTTGGCATGTTGCCCCCTCTAGAACCAGTGGACTTGTTTCCGCATCCGGCTGAGGTGCCTGCCTCTTTGACAACTGATGCCCGCGTGTTCTATCTGAATTGGTACAGGATTTGAGTTGGGCCTTGGACTGTGCCCTTTGGCCATGTGGGCCCTTTGAAATATGGACTGGGCAGTGTCCCTTTTTTATCGAAGTGTACATATCTGTTTCATGGCCAAATCTGATTATTTATTTTGATGTTGAACTGATTACAATCACTTTTGTCAATTCCTGTTGTCCTTGCATTATTCTGCCAATTTTCTGAGTAAAACTGTTTTTGTAAAGCAGCTGGTTGTGTGTATGGTTTGTGTGTGACGGGAGTGTGTTGTGCATGTGTGTGTCACTCTCGTTTTACTCCCACCCTTCCTTCTGTGCTAGGCAGCTGTACTAACTGTCGTCGTTGGTGTTCCAGGTGGAGCATAACGTAGAAGATCATCAGGAAAACTTGCAATTCTGGTTCCATGGCGGTGTGGTTCTTCCCTGTGTGTCCAATGGTGAGTCCTTTCACTTTTGTGCTCTGTTTCCGCCAGGCTTTTGTTGCCGTTGGTACCGCCCTGCAAAAGGTGGCGGATTGATGTATCTTAATGTGGTGGGCGGAACTTTGTCTTCCGTCTGGCTGTAGGTGGCTACAGCCGTGGTGACTGTTGTTTCCGCCCTGGCGGTCGGTGTGGTACATTGGCTGTCTATCGGAGATATCACCGGCATAGTCCTAATTTGGCAGTAGTTACTGCCAGCCTGTTGCCAGTATTACCTCCACTTTATCACCCACCTCCAGGGCCGTAATGAGGGCCTTAATCTTATTACCTATCATCAGTATGTGCCAACAGTTGTATCGTTTTTTTTTTTTTTTTTTTTTTTACTTTTTCAACCTCTGCATGTCTATATGGTGTTTAAAATGAAGAAATTACAAAAGGTAATAAACAAATATTTATTTATAGATCATGATTATACCCTTTCCTGTGTTTCATACAGTACTAATTATAGTAGCTCATTGTCTACATTTTGCAAAGGTGTTCCTAAATTTTACCCAATCGAGGCTCATTAAAGGAATGCCATACTTATTCAAGACACATTTCAACTTTCAGCAATGGTCTGTGCATCATGCCAAACCTTTGTAGCATGTACAAATGGTGCACTCAGGGCAGGCAAATTTACTTTTCTAACTCCAGTTCTCAAATATTTTGGAAACAGTTAGTAATTCTCAAGTATTTTAAGGAAAGGTTGAAAAGCAGCAATTTTCCACTCTATAAAGTGTTTCCCTCTTGGCAAAAATACCAGGAATCCCAAATGTGCAAAGCGATGGGTAATTTTAGAACATGAATGTTCAATTCATAACAAGTAACTCCAACTTCTACTAAATAGTCCTAGAAAATCACGCAGCTCCGAGTTTCTTTTTAGATTCAGGTAGGTTAAACCGAAGCAAAAGGACAATTAAAATACAGCTTTGATCTTAATTAACTCAGCAAATGTCCTAGATTGTGGATTGTTACTTATCAGAGCAGAAAATAGTTTTAGTACCCAGACAATCATGCCTTGTCTGTTGGGGATAGTTATAGTAAAGTTTAATTTCAAACAGTAACTTGTGTTCTTTTTTCTAAAGACATTCTACATTATTATCTTCTATCTGTCTTCTCCCGAAAAGGTTTATCAGAAGCCTTTTTTAACCCTTCAACTGTACACTACCGTCTTTGACATTTGACAGAAATTTTGTACAGCTTTTTTCAATTTTACTTCATGAATTCTGTGAATTAGGTCCTTAATTATCAGCAAATAGGGCATATGTTCTCGTGACAGAAGCAGATGGGAGTTAACATGAGTTGTCTCAAAGGAGAAGTCTTCCTCACAGGAAAGTACTTTAAACACTCTACAGTTGGAAAGTTGTTCAAACAAAACGTTTACCACAGTGAGGTAGAATAATTGTGAGGAGACCAAATTATATTAATCAAATAACATGGTTATTGAAAAAAACTAAAAAAAAACATAACAGTACAAAGCTTTTGATCAGGTAAATTTGTTTGATGATTTGTGAGTGAGACGCTGTGTGTGTGTGTGTGGGTGTGTGTACGTGCATGTGTGTATATGTGTATGTGCCTCCATATGTAGGTAGATGGATGAATGTGTGAAGGAGAGTGTATGTTAGAAATTGGGGGCCATATTTATTAATATTTGATGCAAAGCAACACAACAAGACACGTTTCTGGGCAGCTTCAAATGGAGAGAGTAGGAATGCACCATGTATACCAAGACATGGCACATTCCTCTTCTCTGTCTGTGCTGGCACACTGAGTGTTGTCTAGTGCCAGTGCAGGCACCCTTGCTCCCATGGACGTCATTTAGGGGTCACCATGGGTCCCATGGCTTGCCATTTGCGACCCCTGGCATTGCCTTTGTGCCCTCAGAGCTGGCAAATTCAGTGCCAGGAACACAGTGACAGCTGGTCCTTATGGATGTCAGTTGGAGCTCCTCTCTTTGTTTTCTGTCAATTTTGCATCACTCTAGTATATTATTCACTATTAGTGTAATATTATGCAAACGGAGAACAATTAGCTGGAATATACCCTTCCTTGCAGCTGAGGAAAGCAAAAATGCTTTCAAGTGCATGTTGTGTGTGTGCTTGGGGGTGAGAGTGTGTTTATGTGAGAGAGAGTGTATCAAAGTATGAATTTGTGCTTATGTGTAAGTATGTGAAAGTAGAGGCCATGGAGTATCTAATGTCACTTCCCTTACCTCTGGCATTTTGGTCCATGCTTGCTCTATGGTACATGGGTGCCTGTGTTACAGGAAGGGATGTTTATTTCCAAAAAGGAATACCTTTCAGCATATAAACAATCCACTGAGACATTTTCTGCTTTCTAAGTGTGTTGCAGAAAGCAGCACACTTAAAAAGAGGAAATAGCGAGGATACATAAACATATTTCTCCTCCTTATGCCTCTGTTGTGAAAGCATAGCATTTTTACACATTTCCAGGTTTACTAAATTTAATAAATCCAGGAAAGCACAAACATCCATTGGTGAATGCATGGAAACACCCACATTCCACCCATGCAAAGCCTTTCCAAAGTAGAGTAATGTAAGGCAGCAATTTGTGCTGCCTTGCATAGGTCTGGATTTACTAAGCCATGCAGAACCATGCAAAGTGGCTTTGTGTGGCGTAGTAAATATCACTTAAGCCTTTACGTTGCCTTGAGTAGCCTTGCATGAAGCAGTGACAACGTAAGGGCTTAGTAAATCTGGTTTCAAAATGTCTAGGGTGACAAATACAAGGAAGGCCTGGGTGAGGTTCCTTTGTATGTGCCACATACAAAGCCTTTTGAAGTACAATCAGGGCAGAGGACAGCTCCTTCCAAGCCATTTGGAAGCAATACATAACCCACAAAAGCAGTGCCATTCACAGTCATATGATCAAGGATACTGAAAAAATGGCAAAGGTGGTTTCGACAGAAAAATGCCAGCTTTGAAAAAGTGACATTTTCAGTTGTAACTTAAAATACAACTTATTCATTTGAGTCTAAACATAATTTCTCTATCTGTTCCCAATCTGAAGTTAGCATGTAATAAGTGTAATCAGGCAACCCAGTGTTAGTATACGGAAGAGGTAGCCTTACATCAGCAAAAAGCGACTTTAGGAGTTTTTCACTGCCTAAGCCATGTAAAAGTTAAACCCACATATCCTACTTTTTAAATACCATGAACCCTGTCCTAGGATTGGTTAGGACCTACCTTAGGTATGACATCAGTATTAGAAAGGAAGGTTTAGGCCTGACAAAAGGTTTATTTTGCCAAGTAGAAATGGCAGTTTAAAACTGCACCACGTTTCACGATGCTACTTTGTGAGTAGCACAATATGGCGGTCATTCCAACCCTGGCGGTCCGAGACCGCCAGGGTTGGGGACCGCGGGAGCACCGCCAACAGGCTGGCGGTGCTCCCATGGGCATTCTGACCGCGGCGGTACAGCCGCGGTCAGTGACGGAAAACCGGCGGTGTACCGCCGGTTTTCCGCTGCCCTGGGGAATCCTCCATGCCATGGGGATTTCGACCCCCATACTGCCATCCTGTTCCTGGCGGGTTCGGCCGCCAGGAACAGGATGGCGGTATGGGGTGTCGTGGGGCCCCCTAACAGGGCCCCAAAAAGATTTTCAGTGTCTGCCATGCAGACACTGAAAATCGCGACGGGTGCAACTGCACCCGTCGCACCCCTTCCACTCTGCTGGCTCCATTCGGAGGCGGCATCCTCGTGGAAGGGTGTTTCCCGCTGGGCTGGCGGGCGGCCTTCTGGCGGTCGCCCGCCAGCCCAGCGGGAAACCCAGAATAACCGCGGCGGTCTTCTGACCGCGCAGCAGTATTCTGGCGGCTCCCGCCGGCCCTGCGGTTACCGCGGCCGGCGGGAGTCAGAATGACCCCCTATGTGTTTCAGCTCACTGGTACTATTTAATTCACAAGCCCTGGGTAGGTGTAGTACCATTTACTTGGGATTTATAAATAAATAAATGTGCAAATCTGGTGTATGCAAATCTTACAATGTTTAGAGGAAAGAGCACAAGCACTTTGCCCCGGGTTAGCAGGGGGAATGTGCACAAAGTGCTAATGACATCAAAAATTAGTTCAGCAAAAATCAAGGAGTAAAGGCGAAATGTTTGGGGGCATACCATACCAAGAATGTCAGGTCTAACATTGGAAGAATGCCAGTTTGATGTGTTAAAGGGTGGATTAATGAATATATTGATGAGCATGTAAGGATGGGTAAACAAATGAACCAATAGATTAAGGGCCTGATTACAACTTTGGAGGAGGTGTTAATCCGTCCCAAAAGTGACGGTAAAGTGACGGATATACCACCAGCTGTATTACAAGTCCATTATATCCTATGGAACTCGTAATACGGCTGGTGGTATATCCTTCACATTTGGGACGGATTAACACCTCCTCCAAAGTTGTAATCAGGCCTTAAGTCATGCGTGTATGAATGAAATCTTGACAATGGAAGATTTAGAATGTTAGCATTGATAAAAATGATGAATAAGTAGGTATGGGTGTATATACACACACTATATTTTAATTAGATGATGAGGATGGAGGATTTATTTGATGAATGTATAAGAGCTCAATGAATCAATGAGAATGTAGGTATACATAGATAACTGAAAGTGTGAGGTAAAGAGTTGATGGATCAGATTGTGCAGCTGGATGATAAGATGCATGCATGAAAGGGAGCATTAGGATAGATAGGAATGCAGAGATGAATGAGTGTCTTGAGCAGGGGTGAGAAAATAATTATTGCTGAATAAGGTAGAATAGATGAATGAATGAATGTATGAAAGCTTCCGTAAATATTAAATTAATTTATTTCATTGCATGGTTTTTCAAACATATTCATAAAGTGCATCTGTGATTCATCATGCAAATCAGTGCAATTTAAATTCGGGAAATTTAAATCACACTGAGTTGCACAATTCAACAACAACAATCCTTGTCTGGGTGAAGTCACAAGCTACCCCAAATTATCCTGTGCTAAATCCTTTAGTAGCTTGGCACAAAGGTAATCAGGCTTAAGATACAGGTAATCTGTAAAGTATTTATGCAACACTTCAAACAGTAATAAAGTGAAAATGCAACAGAATAGAAACCCCATACCAATTTAGCAAAATAGAGCAAAATGTACTAAATATGTTAAGGCCAAAATGACAAAACTCCTATCATTAAAACCAGAGTTTGCAATTCTAAAGATTTAGGTGAAAATCGCATCAAAAGACACAAAGGAACTACTAGACCCAGATTTAAGATAAGTTAGCGAGGCGTTTGCACTGTTTTTTGGGCACAAAAGCATAGCTAACTTAACAGCATATTTAGATTGTAATGCTAAAGCAGTCTAGTGTCAAAATATTTGACTTAGCGTCATTTTTTGGGAGCTCCACCACACCTTATGCCATTTAACAACAATGATATGCAAGGTAGGTGTTCCCTCTTAAAAACTGACGCTAGGCTGCTAGTGCGAAATTTACAATCCAATGGAAATATGATGCACGCAAAGGACTGGCTCCAAAAAATGACGCTAAGTCTGATTAGTGTAAAAAATTTAAAATGAGACCCAAACAATAGGGGAAATACACAGAAGGAGCATTGGAAAGCAACAGGACATCATGGAAGTGTTAATCATACAGCTTGATACCCATAGAAGACAACAGTGATGACTCCAAGTGCTACCACACCACTGCACCAACTTCAAACACCACCACAGCAGCTACAAATGCAGTGTAGAAGACAGGAGAGGATCTTTCTCCAGCGTGCACGCATCCTGACCCTCAGGGAAGAAGAGGTGATCAGACTCTACCATCTGAGGCGTGAGTCCATTGTATGCCTACTCCACCACATTGCGCCAGACATCACAGCAAGAGTGCGGAATCACACAGCAATTCCTCCCATGACCAAACTCCTGGCTGTCCTCCACTTGCTGGCATCAGGTTCATTCCACACAACTGCCGCACAATTGGGTAGCATCTCACAACCATCCCTCTCTGCCTTCCTTACAAAGGTTCTGGACGCCATTATCAGACTCATACCCCACCACATCTGCCTTCCCACACCCAGGAACTGCAGCAGGGGACAAGCAAGGTTTCTACCAGATTGCTAGCTTTCCACATGTGCTGGGTGCTATGGCCTGCACCCATGTCCAACTTGACACTCCTGCAGCAACCGAACACCTCTACAGGAACCGCAAACATACCCACTCCATCAATGTGCAGGCCATCATGGGCCACCATGGAATTATCACAAACATCCTTGCTAAATATTCTGGAAGCATCCATGATACTTACATCTTTAAATGCCCTCCACTATAAGCCAACCAGTCCAGGATGGACAATATGACAATGGCCTTCTTGTGGGTGAGAAATCCTTACAAATCATAACACAACAAACATGTAGTACAAATAATTCAAACACAATATCAAACATACATGGACAGGGAAACACAGATGTACAGACCACAACTTATAAACCACACTACACTGCATGCAATCAACATCACCCTCACACACCCATATCTACAAGTCCCTGGCACCAACTGACTGACACATCACTGGATTGACAGGTGGAGCAATGTCCCCTATGAATACAAAAGCTGGACTCAAACAACTACATGTGTTCACAGGTTCACAACAAAACACAGATCCTACACACATAAAACATTTACGAAGGAATCACTCTGCTATGTCATATGCATTGGGCATTCAAACATCAAACAACTCACATATTGGCACTGCCCTACATTTACTATGCCGTAGAAGTCTCAGGCAGCACTGGTATCTATTGCCACCCGACTGGTCTCATCAGCATCTGAATATCACCTCAATATGATAGAGATACTCATTGTGTACCATGTTCGCTTGTGTGGTCCATAGTGTAGCACACATTGAAGTACAACATCACCATCAATGAATGATCATGAGCAGGAATGGACACCGCACACAACAAGAACAAACATATAAGTAAATCCCACATTGCTATACCATGATACAAGGGTACCAATAATGGACTGTGCCAGAAGTACTACAGACAATGTACAGGGAGACGCCAGAAATGCATATTAATGAGGATACATGGAGCGTAGGAGAACTGGACTCCTGATACAGGGCACTGCTGAAAAGCACAGCATGCCCTGTCCTGACCAACAGCTGTCTGAAAAAGCATGCATACTCCACAATGCATCCATTTAACTGTCCCACACTGGGCATATGAACCTAATCCACATACGTATGCCAGCCAGCAATTGCCAACAACAATACTTTGGCAAAGAGAGTTATTTCTAGGGCAAAGGGGTGGGTTTCAAATGCAATGCACAGGGCCTCACACCTGTTACAAGGCACACAACACACAAAATAGATACACATATCTACCACATCACTCTTCCGCAGGTCTAAAGTGAAGGCACTAAGGGCCACATGTCAGAAACGTTGGACAGCATCTAAAGCAGTGCTACCTCACTTGGGCACCTCAGCACCCCCCTACACCCAACATGTGTGTGTCGTAGTTAATATATGGTGCACCATGGCGCATAGTAGGTGTAATAGTGTCAACATGATGGATGCCAACGGTGGACTATGTAGGATGAATGGCTAATGAATGGTGCAAATCATGCACAGTACATAGGCCCACATTTAAAGCAATGATGTGCCTCCTTTTTATGCTCTGTGAAGGCATCAAGAGTACCAGATAAAATATATTCATTGGATCCTCTTCTATACCTCTCCACCATTGTAGCTTTAGCCCAATGGGGGAACACAACCCTTGCATACATGATGCTTTCAACAAGCATAATGTGTTGCTGAGGTACACTAAGGGGGTAATTATGACCCTGGCAGTCACTAGACCGCCAGGGTCATGGTCGCGGTCGGACCGCCACCAAAGTGGCCAGATGGCAGGATGGCATTGGCGGACAGCCTTTACCGCCCGCCAATGTCATAATGAGGGCCTAAGTGTTTTACAGCATGGGTAGTGGCAATTTCTAAACATAGTACTGTGATTATTTGCCTAGTTGGCCCACAATAGTGTCAACAAAAATGAGGCTAATGTGGTGCATAGAGGTTCGAGGGCCTTGTAACTTTGGTCCGCTGGGTCAAATATAGAGAGCACCTCACACATTTGGCATGGGTGAACTGTCAGACAAAAATTCCAATTACAATCACCATGTGCCTAAGCCACAACCCATGATTGGAAAGCGCACCACCACAGACCAATGCAACCATACATTAAACAGGAACACACACAATACCAGATATTAGTCTGATACACCACTCCACTCAAAACAAATATGGGCCATGGCACCTAGCAATTGACTAATGTGCCTGATTTACACATATTCTCACATTCCTTTGCAGCTGACCAAGGTTATGGCATCCAGCCATGGGTCATGACACCTTTTGGAAATCTTACAATGGATATAGAGCGGGCCTACAATAAAGCCCACATAAGGACCAGAATTGTTGTGGAGCGGACATTTGGCCTCCTTAAATCAAGGCTCAGGTGCCTTCATATTACAGGAGAAGGACACTTATATGCACCACCCCTTGTCTGCAATATCATCCTTGTGTGTGACATTTTGCACAACATTTGTCTACGCACACATACCTCCAGGGATGACCAAGTAGATGTCCCCAAAGAGGAGGAGGACAACAATTGTGTACAACTAGAGGAATGGGAACAACAAAAAACTGCTGCTGGAGTATGCAGAAGAGAACTAACAGTGCAAAATGTTTTCGAATCACCATGTAAATAATTAAATAAAATCACGTAAACTCAGAATGTACATGGCTTACTCTTTTACACATCACATACCAATTGTAGCTTGCACATACCTCACAGAGCATGACTACACCACAACAGTTGTAAACAACTTTGGGACATAGGACCTGATTAAAGAGGGCCTTGTGCATCCTTGAGCAAAATTAGTGTCAAACATCTTACTGTAATGTGGCCGCAAGTCAGCATTGTGCCACTTTGCAACACCTTGTGCCACAAATGCCTGCTAGTATGCACGGTGGCTGTACAGCTGGTAGGGGACGCCAATATCGTGCATTGGAAACTAACAAAAACAACGTGCCATATATTGCTGCTACTTTTGACACCTGCGCAGAGAAGCTATTATAAGGGGGCACACCATTGGTACCAATGGGACCCTGAGTACTGTTCATGGTAATGGCTTAAATCTTAGCTCAGAGCTTGAAGAGTACATTAGTTGTGTCAAATACCTCATATGCTAATGTCCCCTACCCTGTCCCATGTTGTGGAGTCTGTAACAAACGGTGCACACATGGCTGTGGTAGGGGGACACTAAGAGTGGAAAGAAAAGTGCCCCTGCAATGGCTTCTGCACCAATTTACTTTAATCTGCCCATTATCAGGAACACTAAACATCTCCTAAAAAATTCACGACCATATGAATGTGTAAGTGGAATGTAGGCATAGTCTCTAGCTAATTCAATTTACATTGTCACACATACATCACACAAGTGTGTTGGCTTGACATATGCCTGTAGTAATATAGGAAATATACGTGAAGACTACTTTAGAGATGTGCAGGCTATGTAGAAAAAGACTAACAAGTACCTACCATGGCAGGTTTGTGTCTGCTAGGTAACCTAGCAAAGTCTGAATGGCAACATCACACCCAAGTATTGAGAACAAACTTCTCAGTGTCACTCATCTGTATTAGCAAGAGAGTGACATACAGGGATCAATACACACAAATGTCTAGGTGTGTTATACCCGATCAACTCGGAATATGCATGTAAGTCAAGCAATGTACTGACAAGTCACAGACTCTTGCCAAATTGTGTGTGTGAAGAATGCCATAGAAAGCCTGATTGTGTCATTCCCACTACTCATAGCTGACCTGATTAATTACAGTACCAAAATATACTCATTGGGAATGTTAGATAGGCTGTGGAAAGCGAACATCAGCATGTGGCCATGTATGAAAAATGAGATGAAGACACAGTAGAACAATTGTGAGAGAAGTTGGAAGACTTGGAGGGTCGGTCGCACTGAAATGATTTATGGATACTAGTGGTACCTCAAAATACCGAGGGTCCAGCCATAGACCTGTTTGTGGACGAACTCATCCTGACACAGCTTCAAACACATGGACTCCCAAATATCTTTTAGGTGGATGGAACCCACCACATCCCAGGTGCACCATGGAAGCCTGGAGCACACCCTTGGCCCATCATAGCAAGACTCATAAACATCCGATACCGGGGCATGAGTCACCAAGCAGCTCGCTGTGCCCCTCCATTGCATATAGGTAAAGCTTGTGTTACCTTCATCCACAATTTCTGTCTTTGGGTCCAGAGGCCACGTCACAGTGTCCTCTAAGAGAAGAAGGCTATGAGGGAAAGGGATTGCAAGTAAACAATGACTTATCCGGTACCTCTTTGATTAGTTGCAGCATGCAAAACTCACTTTTTAGCAAGCCCAGAAGCTGGTCAAGATTGGCTGATTGAATGTCAGGTGACAGGAGGGTCAAGACACTGCAACCGCCCTAAAATGCGGAGGGGTGGCGGCATGGCAAGGAGTTTAGTGAAATAGTTGAGGTGGAAGTTCAGGTCAAAACATATATCCTGGGGCATCGTCCAGTTCACCCAAACAGATATTGTGACCATGGAGAGACGAGAGGGGCTTTTGGGATTGTAAATGTGGCACTGGATATGCACCCAAAGCATCTTGTGGGTGGGCTGGGAGCAGGCTGCGATGATCCTAAATCGTCACTGGGAGCAAGATTGAGACAGAGAATATGAGACACCAAGGTCCTGATTTATACATTTTGACGCTAAACTGTGCTAATGCAATTTAGTGTCAAAACGTAAAAAACACAAAGGTAGTAAGGGTGAGAAAAGCTGCACCTCCGTAGAGTAACAACAAGTATGATAGAAAAGTGTCAGTAAAATGAGAAGTTGGTGCCAGATAGGTCGGGTGCCTAACTACCCTAATAGGCACAAGTATGTGTACCAAGGTACACAATAATAATAACAGCAGTATGACCACAGCACACAAAATAGTATAATCAAAGTTCGTGTTGAGGAAAAGTATCCCTGGTAGTAAGGTTCAGGATGTGAAGAACAAAATAGGGAGGTCCACAGTCGATGATGCACAGTGTCTTTAATTGTAGGCACAGTTTGCCACAGACTTGCGTTGTCTTCGAGAAACAGCCAACACGTGTTTCGTCACACAGGTGACTTCATCAAGGCTGGGCCATCTGGCCAGGGAAATGAGTGCTGGGTAAAGTTGATGATAATGTAAATGAGTACTATGTAGTGATAGATCTTGTGGTATGGGTTGTGTGTAGAGCAAAATAACTCACGGCGGTTGGTGAGTGGAAATCCAGTGGAAAGCAGGGTGAGCAAGAAAGGCCCTGATAAGCCTTGGGTCGGGACCCTGTGTGCGGCGTGGAGCGGTCGTCAAGTGTAACACGAAGACAACGCAAGTCTGTGTGCAAACTGTGCCTACAATTAAAGACACTGTGCATCATCGACTGTGGACCTTCCTATTTTGTTCTCCACATCCTGAACCTTACTACCAGGGATACTTTTCCTCAACACGAACTTTGATTATACTATTTTGTGTGCTGTGGTCATACTGCTGTTATTAGTGTCAAAACGTATACCGGTGGCTAGCTCCAGTCCAAGACGCCTGCTGGGCATCTTATTTATAGAATGGCGCAATCCGGAGCAAAGGGTGGGCTAACATCATGGAGAATTACGTTATCCTGTGGGGGTAGCGGTATGGGAGTAGTGGGTTTAGCGTTAAAAAATAGATGACTCTAACCAGCCTACTGTTATTTATTGATGCTAAACATACCATTCCACATGACTTGTGTCTTATGAAAGACAGGAGTCATGCCCACCACCCCAATGGCCAGCAGAGGGGACAAGGGTCCCCTGGGCATGGCAATTGCACTCAGTGCCATGTATGGGTGCCCATTTCTGGGCCCCTATGGCACTTTAAGAAAAAAAGGTAACTACTTACCTGAGCTTACCTAGGAGGGGGACACTCATCCTCCACTGTCCCTTTGGTGTGGTTGGGCGTGTCCCTGGGCCCTGGAGAGGGCACATGTGGGCTTATTCCATGGTATTCCACCATGGAAATGGGTCCACAGGTCCCCTAACGTCTGAGGCAACAGGCACAATGAGCGGTTAGTGAAGTGGGCAGTTTAGAATCTGCAGTGCAGTGTAGCAGGGAGGTGGGAGTGATGATTGCAGAGGGTTAATTGAATAGTTGTTGTAGTTAATGTTCAAGCAAGATACATAGAGCCAGTCAACATAGCTGAGGAACACAGGATATTCACTTTCATTGTCTGAACCCCAACTAGCTAAGGTCCGGCACCCCTCGGTGTGGTCTTTTAACCATACAGTGGGATGTCCAAAGTTAGTACCCTAAGGATAGTATCATGGAATGTAAAATGGCCTACCAGACAAAGTCAGTCGGAGAGTGGTGTCCAAGTACATCAAACCAGATTTCCCTGAGATGGTTCTCCTGCAAGAGACTCACCTCCTAGGCCATAGGTGTAATGCCCTTCACTATTGGGGAAATAATAAGGCTTCTAATGAGGGCCATACCACCTCCTCTACAGAAGTAGCAATGTTTGTGAGGAGAACGCTGCCCCTGGACATTTGGCAAATATGGCCTGTTCCGCTGGGTCCCTATGTGGTGCTTTCTGGGACCTGGGAGGGCGGGCATCTTAAACATACTTTCAGAAGATATCACAGGATGACTTCACCACTCCGTACTACCAGCCCTGACCACTCTGCTACACAGTCTTCCAGATGGGGAAGTGATCATATAAGGGGACCTCAATGCAATGCTGAGTGATGGCATTCATCGACATCCCTCCAGGCTCCTGAACTCAGTCAGATGACCATTAGCAGACTTCCTCACTGCCCAGGGACTGGCATATGTATGGTGTACCCTTAAACCAGCAAGCCAGCACTTCATCCTTTACTTGAGGGTGCATGGTAGTCTCTCCTGAATTGATCACTTTCTCATGCTGACTCACCAGCTGTTAAAAGTTAGTGAGACAACTAACGTAACCAGGGGTATTTCTGACTGTTATCCCCCGTGGCTGGTATAGGGTGGTGCAATAGGACAAACACTACCCCCATCATATTGAGCCCTTGGTACCTTAAAGGTCCAAAAAGTATAGAATGGATATTAGCCGGAAAAGACCATCATTTGCAGGCAAACAGCACATCAGTCGAGTCTCTACTTATGTTGTAGGTGGTCTATAAGACAGTAGTCAAGGGGGTGAGTCTCACCACGATGGCACAAGGGAACCTAATATAAAGGGCCAAATTGAAGGCTCTTGAATGTGATTTTCTTTTCACTTGAGGCCGACATACCCGATGAGGAGGGATCAAAGAGAGCCCACATCCTCACCCTGAAGCAAAATCAATACTGAGACGTGGCCCAGGAAGCTGAAAATAATACACCATAGGGCAACAGAGCACAACATCAATGTAATGGGGGACACAACAGGAAGAATATTGGCCTGGCTGGACAGGTACAAGGGAGTGGATAGATGGGTACCTGGGATCCAGAAGGAGTCAGGGGAACTTGCTAGTAGTGGACAAACCATAGCCTAAACGTCTGGCCGCTACTGTGGGAAAATCAATTATAAAAGGTATTTGGCTACAAAAAACAAAGCATGTGAGCTCCTGGGTGACATGCCCTACTCAAGCCTCACTACAGAGGATAGTGAAGCCTTAGAAGATGCACTTTCACTGGAGGAAATTGAAAGAGCCATCAGGGATGTGAAGCCCATCAAAGCGTCAGGACCCAATGGGGTAAAAATGTAACCATATAAGTTGACAGCCACTTAGCTTGTCACACATCCAAAGCAGATGTATAAGAAGAGTCAAAAGGCGTGAGTACTCCTGTTAGACCAGCTCCAGTCTACCACAGTGGTCATCCACAATGAAGGGAAGCCCAGGAGTAAAATATCTGCCCTGGATCTACAGACAAGACACAGTTCACAAAAATATCAGTGACCTAATCAAGCATCCAAAGAATAACCACTCCAATTCTTGGCAAATCATGTGAAACAATGAGAACTAATGAGATGTCCTACACAATCAATCTGTCATTCTCCAGTATATGCTAGGGCAAGCCTGACATAAAGTCCCTCAAAGGCAACTACACATACTTGGCCATGGGATCACAAATGTGCAGGTGTATGTCTGCAGGGTACTGTGCATTGCAGTGCAGATGTTCCATCATGAGGATTGGAGATCACCACGCAATGCCCCCTCAAACTCCTGTGTAGGGTATATTGACCCTTGACACAGTGAGGGGCCTGCGGTGGCCACAGTCAATTGGTGTTCATACATGCAACAATGCCCTGTATGGCCATTCAAATAGCAAATTGATGTCTAGGGTGTCATCACTGCATGAGAGCACCCCTGCCATACCGATTGTATTCAATTTCATCAACCTGACAATAACATATCTGTTTGAGTAATTGCACTTAGAAAATGTATGTTGTTAACACAACCTACCTAAATGTATTCACACATGTCCCAGCTAGGTGGACCAGGCTTGTTGCTGTCAATTTGCAAATGAGTACAATTAACATCATAATATGTGTACGTCACAGATATTTTTACAACTTATCATGACCAGTACAAATGCCCCACCATTGTGAAACATGTTTTACACAGATATGAGTTCACAGCTTTGGAACAGTGGCCTACATATGAGATGGCTGTTTTTGAGATTTGGTGCGAGTTCAATCTACCACTATATCATGGACTACTTAACAGACATGATACATATGTCATCACACAAAATACATGTCACATATATATCGACAATGACACATGTCAGCACATCGTCTCCATCATTTTGCATGCATGGGGAAAAATATGTTACATGTGTTGCTCTGCATAATTAACTCTGCTCCTCACAACACACCAGAGTGTGCACATACGTGCACTCACATTTAAATGGCTGACAGGATCTAATGCTGGCCTTAGTCAACAGCATCCCTTGCTAAAGATTAGTTAAGGGTATGATATGTCTGAACATGTATTGCACATGGACCTTCCCATCTTATGTTTTGTATAGTAACATTCAGTCAGAATTCTAACATGATAATGTGGTAGACCCACAACATGAGTAGCATCCCATATGTACACTCAGTACACATGGGTAAACAAGTATGTGACTAAGAGTCTTCATACACAGGCACATTTGTAAGCTGTATCAGTCCTCATATGCATCACACTCACATATATCTACATATGGTAACACATTTCTATGTTACCGGTACACAATAAAATGTAAATGCACACACGTAGCCATACCATGCAAACTACATAGATGCATGGCCCCTGTAACAAGGAATGTGAATGTGTATGCACTGCCAGTCTTTCCACCTAAATCCACTCATGGCCGTTATGCGTCATACATTTTGAGCCATATGGTACATCTCCATACAGCGCAAATAACTAAAATGACACCTGGCACAATGCAAATCTGAATTGTGTCAGCCTTCCCTCAAAAATCCACGTATGCCCGGTATGCGTCAAAAAATTTGATGCATACCATTATCCTACAAACATCGCAAGTTCGGAAAATTACGCCTGGCCTCTGCACGTTAATTGCAAGTTGACAGGCCTTGTCAGCCTTCATGAAAAAAAATCAGCGTAATGACTGTCATACATTAAAAAAAACTGCGCATACCAGGAAATGTGACGCATATTCTGAAGAAGTGAAGTAACAGGACTTCCTTGCTGCACACAAGGTAAAGTGAATTTACTTTCACTTTTACTTTACAGTCTATTCTGTCTGTGGCTGAGAGATTGTATAGAGCTGGTGATGGCTGAGGAGTGGTGGTTGGTGAGAGTTTTGTGCTGTGTCCTGTTGCTGTTCAGTCCATTTTGTTGTATTTGTAAGTTTTGTGCAGTGTAATTGTCATGTTGTATTTGTATTGACAGGTGTTCGTTTTGGGATAGTGTCGTTTGTTGGGGTATTTGGGGTAAGGTGGGCTTATTTGATTTTTTGGGGGGTCATTGGTTGCTGTAGAGGGAGACAGCATGATGTCTGGCAATGGAAAGGCACAGCGCATGAGTCCAGATGAACTGTGGGGGGTAATTTGGTTAGTGTGCTACTACCTCCCCTATATGTTGATAATGGCTGGCCGTTTGATCATGGGCTACCCTTAGACGGCCAGGAAGCTGCAGTGGGGGAAGGTCCTGTTCCAGCTGCTCAGGATCTTTAAGGTAGACTGCACAGACCACCAGATCAAGCACCGGTGGACATACCTCATTGCCAGGGAAGGCAGTCTCCTGGTGTTCAGGTTGGCAGACCTGTTGGTAAGTAAACCTGTAACATTGCTACAACCTCCCTCTTTTGCATGTGCATGACAGTAGGGCATAAGGAAAATGGAAAATAATAGCATGTCATGAGAAAGGTGAGGACAACAAGGGGCAGATTTAAGTAAAGTGGAGCTGCACCCAGTGCAGCACCACTTTCCTGCACCCCTTCGCACCCCCTGCCGTCACCATGTGTGCATTGTATCTAAGATACAGTGCACCATGGCACAGGTTAGGGCAAATTTGCACCATAATCTTTGATGCTATTGATCATTCCCACAAATTTGCCTAAAACCCTGACAAGTACATAGTGGGCCATCAACATATAATGATGTGCCCCCTTTTTAACACATGATCTGAGCAGGCGTTAAAATGTGAAGCTAAATGTACCTTTAAGTATTTCTTCAGCCCTCCTAATGGGCAAATGCCCACTTTGCATACATAATGGCTGGTGCAGCTATAATTTAGCAGAAAGGTTGATAATGTTGCACAATGCATGTATTGTGCCATTTTGTGAGCCTAAGTGCACCATGGTGCCTACGCCATGCATGATGTATGCAGGGGGGACATTCCCCTGTTAGGGAACCAAATAATGAATGGCACAGAGAAAGCAGAGAAAAATCTTTGGGTGCACACCATAAATTACGATGGGCCCCTATGTACTGTTGCGGGTTAGACTAAAACCTTGGCACTAACCCTGAACTGTACATCAATACCATCAACAATTATGACACCACTTCCCCCTACCCTGTGCCATGTTGCACCTTATCTTAGCTACGGCGCACACATGGTGGCAATAGGGAGGTGTCAAGGGGCGCAAGGAGAGGGGCACTGCACTGGGTGAAGTGACACTTCCCTATTATCTGCCCCTAAGCTTTGCACAATCAACAGTGTCCTTTTCACCCCAGTAAGTGTGACATATTAATCAGAGACATGTATCTATGAGTGAGCCACATTGCTGTATATGTTTTGGGTATATGTTTTGTGTCTGACATGTTGTAGATGGCATTGGGTCATTCCTAACACTAAGTTGACTAGGTCACTCAGCTAAACAAGTGCAAGGTGTAACAACTACCCATGATAAGCTTTGTTCACAAATCATAAAGCTATTTGTTCTTGACATGTCTTGTAGGCGGACCTCCAAACTACGCCATAGGAGAGGTTTCCACTTTTGAAGACCCCAATGCAACCAGTAAGTGTCACCTTGTATGTCACATATGTACATAAAGTGTTGAGTATGAGAGCGTTTGATGTGCATTAAGCCATTTACAAATGGCATGTGTGTCAACTTCAACACCATCTTCTATCCTTAGGTATCCACATCATGTCTGATGGTATGCTGAGGATGTGGAATTTATAGAATGTTGCACAGGTGCCAATGTGTGCTGCCATGGATTAGTGGGTCTCAGGAAATGTTTTGTATGGCACAAACACACTGATGTCAGTCACAATATGTGTCAGAGGTGCTGGCTCTCTGCAATGCATGGATGAAGCAAACATATGTTTTCACAGCAACCGTTCCAGCACTGTGTGCCACACGTTGCACAAAGCTAGTCAGGACACAGTATAGTATATGTAGCTGAGCATAGCTCTCCGTCTCCAAAGGCCTTTCACAAGGAGACAATTGCACCCCTGGTGCTTAACTGCTCTTTAATAATGAAGTAAGGCACCGGATGTACAAGAAGCTCTTTTGAGAAGGACAACAGTGAGTTGAGTACACATTGAGATTAGCGCTCTTCTCCAGATGGATGTGGGACAAGTCCATGGATTGTAGCAAATAAGATATGAGCAGATGAAACAACAGGTTTTAGCCATTGTGATAGTTGTAACCAAGCATGATCACATCACATGTGTATGAAATGTGCATGGTGAGTGTGTACCGTGTATTTAGGAGGTGAATCAGGTATATCAAGTTTGTGCACAGATAGAGGCATATACAAGTAAACAGGCCCTGCACACAGTGCTGCACCACTTCTCTCGCAGTCATCCCCCCTATTCGTCACCATGTATGTGCTGTGTACGATTTACAGTTAACATCTTGATGGACATGATGTAATATTCATGGTTAGTGCAAGAGAATCTAATGCTAACCCTGGACTGGATATAGGGGCCCATTGTGACCAATGGTGTGCCCTCTTTTAGTTCCAGCTCTGAGCTGGCATTAACACTAGGAAAATAAATGAGGCAGCTGAATCTCTTAGGTTGCAGTGCGCCATTTTGGCACTCACCCTACTGGGGTAATGCAACCATTGCATACATCATGCCTCGCACAGGCCGAATGTGGGGTAACGGGTGACAAAGTAGCACAATACAGGTATTGCACCACTTTGTTGAGATTCTGGGGACCATTTGGTGTTGTTGTGCCTTATTTGCGTCGTATTGCTTATGATGCTAATGTGGTGGAGGGGAGCGCCCCAGACGCTCTCACATCCCGGCCCAACTGTGCAACTTTGGAGAGCCATTATCCCCGTAACATGTTCTAAATACTGCAGATACTTGCTAGGCAGATTTGTATGGACCTTGGTCTTGCCTTTTGTTGTTGGCTTACTGCTTGACAACATGTGTCATCACAAAATGCTGTTTACAATGCATGCTTGTTCTTCCCCTACCCAAAGCAGTTACTGATGACATGTTTTCCTCATGTTTTAGCTGCCACAATGACTCCAGTACAGAAACAGAATCTCACTAAACATGTAGAGAGGTTCCGGCACATTTGCAAGGTCCAGGCTGGGTACAGGAAGATGGCAGGGAGATTCCGCACGGAAAAGTCATCTGGGGCATGGAAAGCCTTCCCTAATGGTGGACCAGACAAACATCCTAAAACCACCTGAACTACAGGAGTGTCCTCAGCACCCAGAGTGTGTGGTGCTCCTTCAGGTCGGGTACCCTCAACATCTGTAGCACATCAGACAGCACCAGCACCACAACAGCTCCCAACATCTGCCACTGGGTCTAGCTTTGAGACAGAAATGCAAAAAGATATGGCCGAGCTGAAGGGCAGGTTGGCCAGACTTGAGGCAGACAATGCCAGAAATAACAAATTGCTGAAATGTATGAAGAGAAGAGGAAGCTCAAGAAGCTGTAGATGTGTGCACTCACCACTTCCATGGACCAAAAGACCTTCCCTTCCCCAGTGTGCATCGTTCAAAGTTTTAGTAGATTTTAGGGGGTTAGACATATGTTAGGCAGGATACAGTATGTTAGTAGTAGGAAATAGTTAGTGTAGTTTGGGGGTGGGATTCAGGCATTGTTTTTGTTTTGGGGTAGTTGGGTGGGGGTTAAGTTTAGGGGTATACACACAACAAAACAAACAAAAAACATTTTTTAAATACAAAAAATATATATTTGTTTAGAACACAGAATTTGTTAGAATGAGTGTAGTTTAGTTCAATTTGTCATACATGTCTATTGCCTCATAAAGTGGGTGTGGGGATAATATTTATTGAGTAGCGCTATGTATATAAGTCAAGTTTAGAATAGGATAGATAGCTGTAGGTTTAAGTTAAGATAAGTTAGTACAGGTTAGCTCAGTGAAGGTTAGTGAGTAGGTTAGGGTTTTTTAGGTTGTGTTTTTACATACCAATAAATCCTCTTATATTTTGGACAATCATGTGTCCATGATGATTGACTGTCTGGGTGTTCTCATGTCTGCACTGGCTAAGTTGTGGAAATGCCTTCGGGTAAGCATTTAGTATTGATTTACATGTATGATTATGTGTATCCCCAAGATCAAGGACAAGTCTGATTGACAGTTCTATGACAGCAGCAACTCAAGAGAGTTTTCAGTGCAGTTCTTGACACTCTGACTGTGTATGGATACAATATATTTGACAGGTAATGATGCAACATCAATTGCCATTGCTAAGATCTGTCATAATCTTTTTAGAAAAGTTTTTCACATTATACTCCACTTTATTTGGGTTATGGAAACCGGCAAACTGACAGCTGCCTGTCACAGTTTTGAATATGTTCTTCAGTTCCTCAAGTATTTTTTGGTACATTCGTCAGGGAAATTTTCTGAGACTTGAGTTCTGAATCATTCATGCCATATGTCAGCTTGCATGAAATATGTGTGTGCCTTTGTGTCTGACAGTAAGTCACACATGTCATTTGCTTCTGTTCTCATTGACATTATTTCACACAATGGAGACATTTATATGATTTGATTAAACACAGAAAAAAGTGCACAATAAATTTGATTATGGTGATTTATTTCCATGTGCAAGTTTACTTTCCAGTGCAGTACAATGTCCCGTTCACTGACCCCATGAGAGACCCTGAGCCTCTTGATATACATTCAGCTTCCAAGGGTGAGGAATATGTCATGAGACATGGGTAGGACAAGTGTGCATTAGTGAGGAGGTGTCCAAATTGACAATAGGGGTAGGAGGATGCAGAGTTTCACTACGGGAACATGGCGGCCGGCTAGCAGCCGGTCGGGACACCCGCCCATAGGGAAGACGCTCTGCTGCACTGCAAAATGAATGCCGCCTGCGTTGCGCAGTAAATGGCAGAGTGGGTGCCCCCCATTACTAATATTATCTTACCGATGGTGGCCCTGCTGGGTCTTGGCTGCTGGAGTGCTCCGAAAGCAGCGCACTGAACAGCGGAGGCAGCCATCTAGAAGGTCACAACAGGAGGCAATGGTAGAGTCAGCACAAGTCAGAGCTATTAGCTCAAAGAAGAGATAAGTGCTGCAACAGAGGTGAGGAGTTCAGGCAGATGAAAGTAGCTGACAAAGGGAGCAGGCAACTTCCTCAGTTAATAGAGAATGTGGATGTGGGCCAACTTCTAGAGGGTGAGCTGACTAAGGGGGGCTGGAGCTGATTCTGGGGTCCAATATGTGAAAAATGCACCTTAAGTGAAGCAGGTCTGAAGTGAAAGATACTTTCTGAGGTCTTTAAAGCCTTGTCACTCGGAAGAAGGTGGTGGGAGAGACAGTATTGGCCTAGGTCAAATTAAAATAAGGGCCCCTGCTAAAGCGAATAAACCCCGGGTGAAGAACACCTTAGTGAGGGCCCCCCAGTCTAAAAATTCTAAAAACACCCTGGCAAAATCAGTCGCAGAGAGTAATCAAACTGAGGAAATGGTATCTCTAAGCAAAAACCCTCAGAGAATTACACCCTCCTTAAAAACCTACTTTAAAATTCAAACAGACACAAGTGGCTGACTTAGAGAGGACAAGGCGAAACAGAAGAAAAAAGATTGCATTAACAAAGTGAGAGACATGGAACCTGAGAGAGTTGACCCCCCGGAGTCCCTCACCTCTGTAGCCCCGCCAGTGATAACGATGCTATCTACGCATGATAGATTTGCAGGCTTGGCGGTGGATGCTCCTGATTTAGCCGATGGGGGGGCCTCACATGGGAGAGGGTAGGATTCAGCCCGAGCCCCAAGAGACAGAAGACTTAAATACACAGAACAATGGGTCCAGTGGGTGGGACTTGGTGCAGCAGATGCTCGTTCAATTATCCCAAGAGGTTAAAGAGCACTTCGCAATCTCTGAGGAAAATCAGAAGGGAATTTAACCCAGCGCATGCAAGTTCTAGAAGGAGGGTTTCAGGTCCTCCAAGCTGAGGTACAAGAAAATGCCCTTGACGTGACGTGTTTAAATGCTAGACTTGAAAGTATAGAAAACAATACCAGAAGAAACAATGTTAGAATTTTGGGGGTGAAAGAGGGCCTGGAATGGGCGGACATTAAACCACTTGTAGTTAATCTATCAAGGAACTCTTTTCCCCAAGATAGTTGGATGGATAATCTTAAAGAAGAAACTCAGCGAGTTCATAGAGACCCTTTTGAACTACACCCCAGGGGGAAGAGCCCGCAGAAGATTCTGGTAAATTTTCTTTATTCATATTCATTCAAAGAGAAAATATTGGGCCTTGCTCTAAAATCAGGCTTACTGCAAGCATTTGGGGCATCTTTCAGGATTAGATCTGATATCTCCAGAGAGACAGCTGACAGGCAATGGGAGATGGGGAAAAGAATGGAGGACCTAAAGGAGTTGGGTACGATGGCACAATTGAGGTTTCCAGTTATTATAAAGGTCATGTGGCAAAATAAGTTGCACAACTTCCTTGAACTGGCAGATTTGGATAATTTCATCTCTCAGATAAGGAGGTAGGGGCACCCAGGCGCAACCTAAGTGTGAAGGGATGGTGATGGTTTCCCTTAGGGTTGGGTGAAATGGGCCTTTAGAAATGCCTAACGATATATGGGACGGTTCCTGAGGCAGGTCACTTGTGGTGGGGAGCAGTGGGACAAAAAAGAAAAAAAGTTTTCCTCAAGTGTGATCAGGCACACAGTTCTAAGATGAAAGCACCAACCAGATTTATGGGATTAGGGCACAGCTGGAATTGGAACTGCAGGAATGGGTTTAGGTGAGAGAAATAGCATGAAAACTTGGGCGATACTTTATTGGAATGTAAATGGGCTTCGGGTAGCTAAAAGGCGGCAAATAGTCTCATAATATTTAAAAGAAAGTAACGCTCAGATACTTATGCTTCAAGAGACACATCTCTAGCATCAGGAGTGCAAGGAGCTTTTTTTGAGGCAAAGATGGGTGGAGACTGTAATAGCAACAGAGCAAGAACACTGTTCCAAAGGAGTTGACCTAGTATTTAAAGTAAATTCAGGGGGGAGCCTAGTTCAGTATAAGGCAGATATGGGAGGATGATGGATAGTCGCAAATATAAAGGTTAATGACTCCTTGTACACCCTAGCTAGCTATTACAGCCCAAATGTGGATTGTACTACCTTGTTATCTGAGCTTTTTGAAAATCTTCTTCTTTTTAAAGCCCCTATTATTTTAGAGGGGACTTTAATGTCCTATGAGATAAAGTTCTGGACAGATCCTCAGAAATGATACAAAGTAGCTCCCCAAAGATGATTATTTGTTGGACATGATGGAAAACTTTGACCTATGTGATGTCTTGCACAGACAGAAAGGGGTTTGTAGAGAATATACTTTCCATAGTAAAAAAAACAGACTCTACTCAAGGTTATACTATTTCTTCTTTGAAAGAAGCGAGGTAGAGAGAGTTACTAGTATTGAGCATTTGCCTATCCATCTATCAGACCACGTGGCTTTGTGGTTAAAAATCAAGCATAAAAATATCTGGGAGGAAAGGCAATGGACAATGGACAAAAGGGTGTTGGCACAGCCTGAGTTTGTTGACAAGCTATCACAACAATCCAAGGAGTCTTTCTCATGGAATAAGGAGTCTGCCCCGATACATGTGGTATGGGACTCGTACAAAGCCTGGCTAAGGGGGACAATTACTAGATTAGCGGCCCATTGGGTAAAACAGGGGAAATTACAACAGACCCAATTGGAGGGGGAGATTGCAAGACTGGAAGAGGCGCTAAAAACCAACACTTTAAATGAAGTAGGAAGGGTGGAATTGCAAGGAGAGCTAGAAGACTCACAGTTAAAGTTCAGGGTCATGATGGAGGAAAAGGTGTCACGTAATATAGTACATGGGGAAACCTGTGGTAAGCTGCTGGCATGGAATTCAAGACTGGAAAAACATCAGAATAACATTAAGATAATACTATGTGGTCACACATGGGGGGTGGTCAAAGATAATTCCAAGATAACTGCGGCTTTTAAATCCTTTTTTCAAGTGTAATTTAGAGAAAACCTGGAGCCAGATTTAGAAGCAGTAGCAGCGTGGCTGGAGCAGAAGCACCTCTCGAGGTTATCCACCGAGCAGAGTCAATCACCTTGTCAAGAGGTATATTGGAGAGAGATTTTAGTTGCTATAAGAAAGGCGAAGAAAGGGAAAGTGGTAGGGCCCGACAGGATTCCCTGTGAACTTTATGGAATTGTGCAGGAGGATGTTATCCCAGCCTGAGTACAGTTGTTCAATGTCATATTGCTAGTGGGTGGTCCTATCCCGAGCTCTTGAAACAATGCAGTAATTTCACTGATATTGAAGCCAGGCAAGAGCCCCCAACAGTGCCACTCTTATTGTTCAATATCCTTACTTAATTGTGATCATAAAATCTTCACTAGTATATTTAGCAGACCGTCTAAATAAAGTTGCGGGCCACTTGGTGCATCAAGATCAGAGAGGATTTCTGCCTGGAAGGAATATGAGAGATCTTAACTATACTTTAATAATTGTCTCTATTAATTTGGCCACAACTCTGGATATCCCATTAGCTATAATGCGTTAGACACCACTAAAGCGTAAATTGGCAATATTTTATGATGGGGTTGGCCCACTTTGGAATAGGCAATTCCTCAATTAATGTGCTAGCAAGGATTTTGGTGCACTGACTATGAAAATCCTGGTGAATGGCAGCTTGTCTTCTGTAGTGAAGATAGAAAGGAGAACTAGACATGGCTGCCCCTTCTTACCGATCCTTTTTCATTTTTATGTAGAGCCTTTTGCAGAGAGTTTGAGGTTAAATGAGCAGATAAAGGCTTTTGTGGTAGGAGATTTTCATAGGAAAATAGCCCTATATGCAGATGACCTGATGGTATACACCTCTGATGTGACCTTCCGAATCTTTTAAGGAAAGCAATGGCTTTCTCAAAGATGGTTAGCTATGAGATAAATAAGGAAAAAACTGAGAAAATGATATGGAATCAGAATAGTGAGAATCCTAAAAGTGTCTCGGAGATGAGGTACTTAGGTATTAGAATAACACAGGACATGGGAATGTTAGCGGATAGAAATCTGGAGAAGGTGGCCGGTGAGGTTAGTGTTCTCTTGAACAAATGGGGGAATCTGCCACTTACTATATACGGGTGGGTTAACTCAGTAAAGATGTCCATCCTGCCAAAAATTACTTTCCTATTTGATAACATCCCCCTAAATTTTGATTAAATGGTTATTTCAATTCTGCAAGAGAGTATAACCTCATTTATCTGGGAGAGTAAAGGCATACGCATATCTTGGAAAAAACTGAGGAAGAGGGTTGGTGTTGGTGTTTGTGGGCTGGCCCTCTCTGACCCGCAGCTTTACTGTTTGGCTTACCAGTTAAAGAATAACAGAATGTTGTTACTTACCCCGGACAAATCAGTATTGGGGACCATTTGCGGGGCAATGTTGGCGGGTGTTAGAAATGGGGTCTTTGGTTGGCAGTCAAGTTACCCCTGTCCAAGCAAGGACCCTCACTCTAATCAGGGTAAGTCACACACAATCCAAATTATCCTGTGTCCACCCTTTGATAGTTTGGCACTGAGCAGTCAGGCTTAACTTAGAAGGCAATGTGTAAAGTATTTGTGCAATAAATCATACAATAACACCATATAAAACCACAAAACTACACCACACAGTGTTTAGAAATATATATATAAGTATATGTTGAGATATCACTGTTAAAGTGATATAAAGGCCCATATTTATACTTTTTGATGCAAATCAGCGCTAGGGCAGATTTGCATCAAAAAGTTTACCACCAGCTAACACCATTCCAACATGCTAGCCTGGCGCCTTATTTATTGAATGACATTAGCCGGCGCTGCGGCCTGGTTAGCGTCAAAATAAATTACTGTAACCGGGCAGCGGGGGCGAAGGGAAGACTGCGGGTTGTGAGCCAAAGAATGGTGCAAGTCAGGTTAGAGTCAAAAATATTAGTTCTAACCTGACTAGCGCAATTTTTTGACGCACAACCCCCATGGAAAAGACTCATGTCTTAGCAAAGACAGGAGTCATGTCCCCCTGCCCAATGGCCATGCCCAAGCGACTGCTGTCCCCTGGGCCTGGCCATTGGGGACTGCTGTCCCCTGGGCATGGCCATTGGGCACAGTGGCATGTAGGGGGGCCCAAGTTAGGCCCCCCTTTGCCACTTATACAAAAATATATATATACTTACCTGCACTTACCTGCACTCAACATGGATGGGTCGCCCCCATCCTTGGGTGTCCTTCAGGGGTGGGCGAGGGTGGCAGGGGGTGTCCCTGAGTGTAGGGAAGGGTACCTGTGGACTGCTTCCATGGTCTCCCACCATGGGAATGAGCCCACAGGTCCCTTAACGCCTGCCCTGACCCAGGTGTTGAAAAATGGGGCAAATCTGGCTGGGCACCATGTTTTAAGGACCGCCTCCTCATGTGCGTCATTTTGACGACGGAGGATAAATAAGGCGCACATGCCTTGGAGTAATTTTTTGCACGGGAACACCTACCTTGCATGTCATTAGCGCAGGTAGGTTTTCACGTACAAAAAATTACTCCAACTCCATAACTTTGGGGCTAGGCTGGTCTAGCGCCAAAGTATAAATATGGAGTTAAACTTGCGCCAAATTTGCGGCAAAATAAATTACGCAAATCCAGCGCAAACAGAGTTTAAATATGGGCCAAAGTGTCTTAAGACTTTTAAAAAAGTGTAAAGTATTTGTGCAATAAATCTTACAATAACACCATATAGCACCACAAAAATACACCACACAGTGTTTAGAAAAATATATAATATTTATCTGATAAGATGCAGGTCAAAACGATTCAAATGCAATAAATATATGTTGAAATATCACTGTAAAAGTGATATAAAGTGTCTTAAGTCTTTTAAAAGCAATCAAAGTCTATTTCAATCACAAAGTAACTGGTTTGCGTGCAAAATCTCCGCAAAGAACCGCAGAGGAGGAGATGCGTGGAAACAAAGGGGTGTGCGTTGATTTCTCTGGCCACACACGGCGATGTCTCGTTTAGTTTTCACGCAGGGATGGCTGTGCATCAATTTCCGGCTCTCGGTCGTGGATCCTCTTCGGGTTGCGGGGTTTAGGACCTGGGCTGGCAGAATGAAGTCACAGGAGCTGCATCGATTCAGTGGGGGTTGCATCTAATTTTCTACTGCACAGCCGGCGCTGAGTCGATTCCTCTCTGGAAGTCAGGCTGCGTCATTCCGGCTAAGCTGTGCGTCGATCCAGTGGGCCGTGCGTCGCATTTCCGGTCGCTATGCTGGTGCTGCGTAGATCTTCTCGATGCAAAGTCGGGCTGCATCATTCCGGTTTCGTGTGCGGTTAATTTTTCAATGCAGTGTAGGCTGTGTGTTGTTTCTGTCAGGCTGTGCGTCAAATTTCACCGCACAAGGAGTCCTTTATGTAGAGATGAAGTCTTTTTGGTCCTGAGACTTCAGGGAACAGGAGGCAAGCTCTATCCAAGCCCTTGGAGAGCACTTCTTCACCACAGCCAGAGAGCAGCAAAGCAGCAGGGCGACAGCAAGGCAGCAGCCCTTCACAGAAAGCAGACAGGTGGGTCCTTTGGGCAGCCAGGCAGTTTTTCTTGGCAGGATGCAGGTTCTGGTTCAGGTTTCTTCTCCATGAAGTGTCTAAGTAGGTAGGGGCAGAGGCCCTGTTTAAATATCCAAATCTGCCTTTGAAGTGGGGGAGACTTCAAAGAGTGGCTTAGAAGTGCACAAGGTCCCCTTTCAGTTCAATCCTGTCTGCCGGGGTCCCAGTAGGTGGTGTTGCAGTCCTTTGTATGAGGGTAGACTACTGTCCTTTGACATGCAAGTGTCAGGCCCTCCACCCTCCCAGCCCAGGAAGACCCATTCAAAATGCAGATGTATGTAAGTGAGGCTGAGTATCCTGTGTTTGGGGTGTGTCTGAGTGAATGCACAAGGGAACTGTCAACTAAACCCAGCCAGACGTGGATTGTAGGGCACAGAAGGATATAAGTGCAGAGAAATGCTCACTTTCTAAAAGTGGCATTTCTAAAATAGTAACATTAAATCCAACTTCACCATTCAGCAGGATTTTGTATCACCGTTCTGGCCATACTAAATATGACCTTCCTACTCCTTTCAGATCAGCAGCTTCCACTCAAACAATATATGAGGGCAGCCCAAATGTTAGCCTATGGAGGGAGCAGGCCTCACAGCCAGGACATGTAAACTATACAGGTACATGTCCTGCCTTTTGCCTACACAGCACCCTGCCCTATGGGTTAACTAGGACATACCTTAGGAGTGACTTATATGTAGAAAAAGGGGAGTTTTAGGCTTGGCAAGTACCTTTAAATGCCAAGTCAAATTGGCAGTGAAACTGCACACACAGGTCTTGCAATGGCAGGCCTGAGACAAGGATAAGGAGCTACTTAAGTGGGTGGCACAATAAGTGCTGTAGGCCCACTAGTAGCATTTAATCTACAGGCCCTGGGAACCTATAGTGCACTTTACTATGGACTTATAAGTAAATTAAATAGTCCAATTGGGTATGATCCAATGTTACCATGTTTAAAGGGAGAGAGCACATGCACTTTTGCACTGGTTAGCATTGGTAAAGTGTGCGGAGTCTAAAAACCAACAAAAACAATATCTAAAAAGTGGAGAGAGGCAGGCAAAAAGTTAGGGGTGACCACCCTAAGGCGGTCAGGTCTAACAGCGGGTCTATCGGTTAACAGATTTTCCTAAAAATTTGGGGCACCAAAGTTCTTTAAGAAAGTTAGATTGAAATACTTACGGGCAGCTGCTAGGACTTGGTACGAAATAAGATCCCTCCTAGGCATTGGGTATTACAGTAATTAGCTCCCATCTGGGACTCACCAGGGACCCCAGAGTGTTTATTGGACAGTTTAGCTTTGCCTCTGAAGCAAATTGGAGGTACTAGATGGGGTGAGCTAGTCAATGAGGGTCAAAGGTTGACATGGGAGTATTGGAGCCACAAGACGGAAGGGACAATGTCCAGATTTAAGATTCTCTAGGTTAATAGATGGCTTGAGAGTCAAGGGGTCTGGGCCCTGAATCTAGTCAAATGAAGATAGATCTTCAGACATTGGGGGCCACAAAGAAGGAAGTTGCATGATGGTACCAGTATCTTTTAGCAGCAGTGGAGAACTCAACGCAACCTGGGAGTTCCGGATTGAGCGGATTCCTGCTGGATGAAGAGCTGGAGCAGTTATGGCAAGGATCCTTTGCTACATTATATTTAGTGGTCAAATCCACTGCCCTGAGGAAAAATCATTTTTTTCCCATCATAGAACGTATTGGACTCCCAAAAGATTGGCAAAGATAAGAGGAAGTGTAACCTCCACATCTAAGCGGTGTGACAACTTCAAGTCAGACGATGTTCATATGTTTGTTTCCTGCCAGAAATTAGAAGGATTCTGGTCTGAGGTGGGCAAGACAATCTCAGACTTCATGGACCTTACAATCGAGGATACCTTAATTATGTTTGGGATATTGCTCCAGAAAAAATGGTTGCCCCCCGCCCAAGCCGCACCATGGAGATTTGGTGTTTTACTTGATATTATTGGCAAGGAAATACATTTATAAAGGCTGGGTTCAATTTTCGCTCCGAGTTGGCATGTCTGGAAAAGATCAGTACTAATCTATAGGGAAGTAGATAAAAGATAAGTAAAAAAGGTATAGGAAAAGGTTTTGGTACTCCCTAAAGTTTTGACATGCTAGTCATGATTAGCCGCCCCGACTGGCCAGGTGGGGAATCCACCCGTGAGAAAACAGGGCTGATTGCAGAGTCCCCATAAATTTTTGCTCCTATTTTTCCCTTTTTGCTACTGTTTTCCTGACTCTGATGGTGCCCTGGGTACTGCTTATCAGTCCCAGGGCCTGTACTCTGTATAAAATAAGTATACAAATTAGACTAATTATAATTGGTTATGTCAACCTATCTATAAGTCCCTTATATATGGTAGGGCATGTAAGTTTAGGGGCCCCAACATATGTAGTGCCAAGGGTCATTTTAAAGGCAGGCCTGCCTTGCTGGCTGCTTTTAAATTAAAGTTACAAGCAAATTTAACTTTGGAATTAAAAGTACTTCAAAAGTCTTAAACTACCTTATTCTTACATATACGTCACCCCTAAGGTGTGCCCTATGTGCCACTAAAGTTGGGTGCCACATAACTATAAGCAGGAACCTTACAAAAATGGTGTTATAAGCCCTGGTGAAGTAAAACAGCCAAATTAGTTTTTCCCCCCATCGTAGTAAATGGCCTCCATAGGTTAAAATGGGGAGACTATATTTTAATTAAAAAAGTCCCCTTGAGTGTCAGATACCTCGAGTTTGGTATCAAATTAATTGTTATAATAAATCCCACAACTTACATTTGTTGGATTTAATATAACTAGTTCAGGTAAAGAGTTTTAAACTCTACCTGAAAAGTTGCTAGCTTCAGCTCTGTAGTGCCCTTCTCTGATTGGCCAGCTTCTGGCAGCCTGGCCAGGCTGCCTTGATGAGGTGTGAAGTGGCCTGGGCTGAACACAAACTGCCTTGGGGAGGAGAACTACCTCAGCAGATGGGGAAGCAGGAAGGGGGGAGGGTCTTCAAAGGCAGGGAGGGACATTTGAGCCATATTTATATTTTTTTGTGCCACAATTGCGTCATTTTTTGACGCAAAATCAGTGCAAACTTGCAAAATACAATTGTATTTTGTAAGTTTGCGCCATTTTTGCATCAAAAAGCTGCACAAATGCAGCGCTAAAAAGTATAAATATGGGCCTTGGAGTATCCCAGCACCTTCCTCACATCCTGCAACCGCAGACAATTAGGTACCCTCTTGATTAGATTAGGAGTGGGCAGGAGAGGGGTGTGTTTAAGATTATTAGCAACACCTGTGGGTGGGCTCAGCCAGATGTAACCTTCAAACATCAGATTCAACCATGATGGATTTTAAGAAAACTGTTGCTCCCTGGGATTGATTTTTGCCACACTTTCCAAGAAGTGGTCATCACAGGGGAAGGAGCCTGCATCTCCTTGGAGAACCAGGACTCCCCTGTTTTTCACCCAGGAGCAAGGAAAAAAATGGCAGAGCTGCAACTACACTTCAGATCCCTACCAGATCCCTACAAGGAGCAAGACAAAGAAGAAGGATTGCCCTGCTGGACCCCTGTCCCATACCTGGACACTGCACTCTGAAGTACTGCATCTGCTTCGCACTTGGGCTTCACCACTTAAAGGACTTTGCCTCTCTTCTACTGCTTCAAGAAGGCACAACCTGTTTGCTACAGGTACAAAGAAACTGCCCAGAGTCCCCTGCATCAAGTCCTACAAGCAGAGCCCAGCTAACCATCATCCAGTGGCCATTTGAGGATTCTGACTAGGTGCATTCTGGGAATTGTAGTCCCAACTAACAAGGAGCAACTCAGAGCTTCTGGAACCTTGGACCAAGTTGTTGACTGTTCAAGGACCCAAAAGGGACCTCTGGAAGAAGATCTAGAAATTTGGAGACGTTTGGAGCAACTCCATAAGTTGAAGGGGTGCATTGTAGGAGATGTAGTCCCAGACCCCAAGAGGCAAACCAGAGCCTCTGATCCCTTGGCTAGAACTGTGGACCACTTTCCTGAATCAAGAAACACTTCTGAAAGTAAGTGTGACTGTGCTACCTCGTGGGTGGCCTGAACTCTGGACTTTTTTTTTGTTTGTCCTCATTCATCACCGCCCCCGAACCAACTCTCCTCTGAAATGCCATTCTCACCCTCTCGGCAAGAGACTGGTCCATGCCAGGGGACTCCATTTAACTCTCATACAATCTTCCG
Source organism: Pleurodeles waltl (assembly GCF_031143425.1). NCBI lineage: Eukaryota > Metazoa > Chordata > Amphibia > Caudata > Salamandridae > Pleurodeles > Pleurodeles waltl. The sequence continues at coordinate 721,866,673 of NC_090436.1, read as the reverse complement.
CCGAAGGGGAAAAGACCACTGTCGGATAGGAGATCCTAAAGAGAGGTGTATAATCATTGGACAACCAAAAGAAAATTATCATTAAATACCTACTACCCACCCATTCAAACAAGATTCAAATAGATTCTCTTCAATCTAATAAGAGGCCCAAAAGTTAACCCTTGTCCTCCTAATATTTTGTAAATTCAAGTCCAGTTCTGAGGTATGAAACACAGTATTGAGCCACTCCGTGTGTGGGAGGGGAAACAGACATCCATTTTTTACACATTTCTCTTCTACCCAACAAAATCACATAAAACAAAAATTTGAACCTGTCATTTCTTCCCTTACTGCTCCTTACTTCCTGTTCCTGTGGCTGCCCAAATATTATCAGAGGGAAAGAAGCTGTAATATTCCAACCTAATATGCCTGAGGCCGTCCTGCATACTTCCTCCCAAAATAAACAAATGTCCGGGCATTCCCAGAACATATGAATATCTGTTGCCCCTTCAAGACCGCATTTTGAACTTTTAACCACCTCTCCTTTTTTAAATTTAGACATCTTATCCGGCGAAATATAGGCTCTATGTATAGTGTAGAGGTGATTTTTACTACATCAAACAAAAGCGCCAAAGACTTCTTCCACCACCTATGAACCAGCTCCTTAGGAATAAAATTGACCCAAAGATCTATAGGCAATTTAAAATCCCCATCTAATCCTTCTAAAATTTCCCAATACCAAACCGCAATCTTTCTTGAAGCTGGGGAGAACAACGGGAGAGAATCTTCCAAAGCGTTAACCACACCCACACACCTCTTAACCCCCTGTGCCCATTCCTTTATCTGCAAAAACTTCAGTCTAGACAGGGATCCTCCAGTTTCATCTGTCAACTCTTCCCATGAAAGCAATATTCCCTCCCAAAGAAGATCTCCCCAAACTTCCATCCCAGCCTTTTTCATTGGTAAAGCCAGAACATCTTTGAAACAGTCTGGTGCGTCCGGAGAGTCCCAAATGGGCACGTTACAACTGTAATAGGTTGCTTTTGCTGCTAATCTTAACTGATACCAACACTTCACAAGACCTTCGAGTATTTTCAACGTAACCTTTTTTTTTTTACTTGGGGTCTCCAAATTTAAATAAAAAGTGTCTTGAAGCCCCCTTAATAGTTGAAACCATAGCCTTGAACATAAGACCTGTTGTTGTGGTGTCTGGACATAGAAATAACATCCTTGAGTTCTTGAGTAAAAAAGCCCAAGCCTAATACCTCTAATCTGGTAGTGCAAGACCTCCCTTTTCCCTTCTTCTTTGCAGATTTTTCCAAGATATTTTTGGCCCCTTTGACCTCCATTTGAAATTGTTTATAACCTGCTGCATCTTTTCTAAGTATCCTTTATGCATAAGAATAAGAATAGCTGAAAATAGAAAATTCCACTTAGGCAAGATGGACATTTTAACCAAATTAACTCTCCCAAGTATTGTCAAAGGAAGGTGTGCCTATCTTTGCATTATACCTTTACATTCTACTAACAATTTTAGCTTTTTCCTTTCTACTAAATGCTTAAGATTATGAGTCACCAGTATACCGAGATACCTTACTTCCTTCTTACCATACATCGAGCCTTCCTCCATATTCCAAGACATGGGCCCTCATTACAACCCTGGCGGTCGGTGTTAAAGCTGCGGTAATACCGCAAACAAGCTGACGGAAATAAAAATGGGATTACAACCGTGGCGGAAACCACCAACATAGACAGCCACTTTAACACTCCGACCGCGACAGCGGTACAAACAAACAGCGCGGCGGACACCGCCAACAGACAGGCGGAAAACAATGTACTGCCCAGGCTATCACAACACAGCTATCCGTCACCTTTTCCGGGGCAGAACCAACGCAAATAAAAACTCAGCTGAAACAGTACACAGAAAGGAAAACACTCACCTCTCCACACCCCACGAGGAACCAGGACGCCATGGAGCCCGAACTGCAGATCCTGCCGGCGATGGTCTTCCTGCTCCTCTATCAGGAGCTCCAACGACGGCAGCGACGACCACGATGAGTACTGCACCTACAACACAGAGGAGGCGGGAGGGAAAAGAGAGTGACACAAACATGCAACACGCAACACCCCTACCCCCACCCTCATCCACAACTCCATACACACAAACACATGCTGCAACATTACACATACACCTCCTTGCCCCCCTTGAATAACTCAAGGACAAAAGGTAATGATTTTAGCAATTGTAATAAAAAAAATCCATCAGTCAAAACTCAAAATCCAGTATATGCAATTATGTACACCAACTATACAAGTCCAGATAGTGCACCAATCATTGTCCGTGGACCACTGGGCCCAAAATGCATGGGCGAGGCCCACACTAGATACCTGACTCCAAACAGAGGGAACACTGGAGGGGCATCACATAGAAAATATACAGGCACCTCAGGGGGCATCTCAGCCTTATGAACGCACGATGCCACTGCTCCACGAGGGGGCTCAATGCTCATTGATGTATCCAGGGGAGTGCAAAGCCACAGTCTCTCAAATCTCTCCAGTGGGTAGGTTGCCCACTGCTTTATCCTGGGGAGTGCAAAGCCACAGTCTCTCAAGTCTCTCCAGTGGGCGGTTTTCCCACTGCTTTATCCTGGGGAGTGCAGAGCCACAGTCTCTCAAGTGGATGACAGTCTCCACTGGTTCTGGAGGGGGCTTTGTGCCCAGAGTGCTTCATCCTGCCAAGGACTGAGGTAGTGGATGTGATACTCCACTGGTTCTGGAGGGGGCTTTGTGCCCAGAGTGCTTCATCCTGCCAAGGACTGAGGTAGTGGATGTGATACTCCACTGGTTCTGGAGGGGGTTTTGTGCCCAGAGTGCTTCATCCTGCCAAGGACTGAGGTAGTGGATGCCTTTTTCCACTGGTTCTAGAGGGGGCTTTGTGCCCAGAGTGTTTCCTCCTGCCAAGGACAGAGGTAGTGGATGCCTTTCTCCACTGGTTCTGGAGGGGGCTTGGTGCCCAGAGTGCTTCATCCTGCCAAGGACTGATGTAGTGGATGCCTTTCTCCACTGGTTCTGGAGGGGGCTTTGTGCCCAGAGTGCTTCATCCTGCCAAGGACTGAGGTAGTGGATGTGATACTCCACTGGTTCTGGAGGGAGCTTTGTGCCCAGAGTGCTCCACGTGCATTGTGGCCACAACATACACTTACCTGGGTGTGTGTGCCACAAGACTGCCGAGGTACAGGTAGGTTGATACGCCATGGAGGCAGAGACATACCCAACACTGCTGCGGCTTCGCATTCCATATGCAGCTGACAACTGTGATGACAGTGATGCTTCATGGAAGCTGCCCAAGCTCCTGGAACTCACCACCAGCCTCGGACGACTGACCACTGGGGATGCCACCCATGTCTGCGGTGGTCGTGGGCCGCTGGTGGTGCATGCGGTGGTGTCAGTCGCGGCGGGCTCTGTGGGGGTGGTGCTGGCTGTGGCTCTGTGGTGGTGTTGCTGGCTGCAGGGTCTGTGGTGGCGGTGCTGACGGCGGGGTCTGTGGCAGCGGTGCTAGCGGCGATGTCTGTGGCGGCTGTGCTGGCTGCGGGGTCTGTGGCAGCGGTGCTGGCTGCGGGCTCTGTGGTGGTAGTGCTGGCGGCGGGGTCTGTGGCGGCGGTGTTGGCGGCGGGCTATGTGGCAGTGGTGCTTGGGGCGGGCTCTGTGACGGTGCAGGTGGCTGTGCAGGTGGACGTGCAGGCAGCGGACTTCTCCGCCGTACAGGTTGGAGTCGACGTAGACAGAAGGTGTGACACTGGTCCCTCAGTCAGTGCCACCATGCCCTCTCCTGACCTGCCCTTCAGTTTCTGGCCCTTCCCCACCTTTGATGGTGGCGCAGCTGTCTTGCCACTATCCCCTTTCGTTTTCCCTGACCCCTTGGTGGCAGGTGTTTTCGGCTTCACCCTCTGGGATGTGGGCACCTTTTTCACCTTGGCAGGTGGCGGAATGTCCTTGCCCTCGCTCCGTGGCACACTGTCAGCCCTGATGGTTGGCGCACTCCATGACCCCGCAGATGCTAGCACCACTGTGCCTGGGGATGTGGTGGCTGAGTTGCTGGGCTGGGACCTGGAAAGCCAGGCCCTAGGATAAGGACGGGGGGGAAGTGTAGGGAAGAGGTCAATATTAGCCAGGAAAATCTTTTTAGACACACTGGGACGGGTAGATGGAGGCAGTTTGGGAGTGGAGGTAAAGGTAGTGGTTGTAGGAGGTGTACATCTGCCGAATTTGGGTGAAGGTGCATGGGCTGGAGGCTGTTGTGAGGTGGATGGCTGTTGGGTGGGTGTGTGCCTGCTTTTGTGTACTTTGGCTCACAGACACACTGGGAGAGGACACTGGGGATGTGTGAATGGTAGTGGGGGTGGTGAGCGCACGTGAGCGGTGTGTGGTGATGGGCGTGCTGGTGATGGAGGTAGTGGCTGAGGATGTAGTGCATGCAGGTGTGAGTGGAGACGAGACTGGGATGGAGGATGGGGACATGGAGGAGGGGGACACAGTGGAGGCAGTGGATGTTGGTATGTGTGCATGGGTATGATGCTTGTGTGAGTGCCTGTGGGATGTTTGGTGCTTATGTTTTCCTGAGCCACCCTTGTGTGTTGAGGTGTGTGCTTGCTGGTCTGATGGTGTGTTTGGGGTAGGCTGAGGTACAGGGGATTGGGTCTGGGTGGGGGAAGTTGGAGCGGGGAGGCTGGACACATGGACAATGGCTGCCATCAGTGCTGAGGCCACAGCCTGAAATGCTCTCTATTGTGCTGCCTGCCCAGAATGAATGCCCTCCAGGTATGAATTTGTTTGTTGCAAATGCCCCTCAACACCCTGGATGGCATTCAGAATGGTAGATTGCCCAACAGTGAGGGATCTCAGGAGGTCAATGGCCTCCTCACAGAGGGCAGCAAGGCTGACTGGGGAAGGGCCTGAGGTGCCTGGGGTGAAGGAGATGAGCGGGCACGGGACACACGCTGAGGGGCTGCTGGGAGGGCGGTGCTGGTAGGGTGGGTGGCAGCTGTACCTGTTGATGCAGGGGGCGCAGAGGGGCCCGCCACCACAAGAGAGCTCCCATCAGAGGAGTCGCTGTCACTGCTGTCTGCTCCTGTCCCCGCCGTGGAGCTCCCCTCACCCTCCGTCCCACTGGTGGCTTCAGTCTCCATTGTTTCACCCTCCAGGGCCATGTGGGATGCAGCTCCCTCCTGCTCCGGTGCCACTGCTCCTCCGCCTGATGATGCTATTGCACACAAGAACAGGGAGACCACAAAAAGGGGGGGTAGACAGAAGAAAGACATGTTCAGTGCATGCAACACCACTACCGTTGGCGGACACAACAGACACAGCAGCCCTCTGCACTACGCCATGCACTTATAGTTCCTAGATTTATCACATGCCCATGGGGTACAAGGCCTAAGCCCAATTGCTGCACACCTGGAAGTCACAGGAGCCTGACTATGTGTAGATGGCAGTAACCACTAATGGGGTTGGGGTGCCACAGAGCCTGCCTCACAAGGGACCTTGCCTACAAAGTTCGCCCTGGCCTAGGGGAACCCACTGCCCACCTTCCCCACCCAGACACCTTGTAATGCGCGCAAAGTCAGCAGAATGATAGTGTACTCACCCCCTTGTGGCTGCTGTGATGCCCTCAAGCGCCCATCCAACTCCAGATACGCCACCGCCAGGATCCGGAACATCAGGGGGTCATGGTGCGACAGGCACCCCTCCCACGTTGGGAGGCCATCCCCAGCTGGGCCTCCGCCGTCTTCTTGCTCCAGCGGCGAAGGTCCTCCCATCTTTTCTGGCAGTGGGTTCTCCGTCTGTGGTAGAACCCAGGGGCCGGACGTCCTTGGCGATAGCATGCCAAATATCCTTCTTCTGGTGGGCGCTGACCTAGAGGAATAGTACAGGGGAAAAGGAAAATCTTTACCCGTCCTGACCGTCATCCTCTTTGGCCCACGTTCCCACCCTTGCCCTGAGGCACATACACTCACCATCCACACATGCAGGCCTCAGTCCCACCCCCATTTTTCTTCCATCCACACCACTCTAAACAGGCATTGCCCATGCAGCATTCTCACAGTGTACTCACCTGTTTGTCTGGAGGACCGTACAGTTGTGTGTACTGGGGGAAGACCCCATCCACTAGTTTCTCCAACTCCTCCGGAGTGAAGGCAGGGGCCCTTTCCCCAGACACATGAGCCATTGTCGCTTCCAGACTGAGGTCGCAACAGCACTTGCAGTGTAGGTCCTCTCCTGTTGAAGGTCAGGTGTCACGTAGCAGCGCGTACCGTCACCGCTGGCGTACATCGTCATTGGCTCCTGGGACCCATAGGGTTCAATGTTAACCAATGCAGGATTGCGCTGCGGTCTTCGACCGCCTACCGCGACAGTGAACAACGCCAGCGCAGTTACCTCATATCCCCTTGTCCCACCTTACAGGTCAGACAGCCGCCATTTCAGGGGGCCACATGGCATTAATTTTAACTGCGTCACACCAATGTAGGCCTTGCATACACACAGTAACAGGCACATTACAGATTAATAAATGTGTGCAAATGACATTTTGTGATACCTCAGTGTTGGCTGACTCTCTGCTCGTTGTTCTCGTCCATAGGGCACGTCCGCTGGGGCAGGTGATGAGATGGCAGCATCCTCCAGTGTACAGACCGCTGGTGAACCTGTCGACAAAGGAAGAGAGACACGTAATAGTCACCTACAGACTTGATCGTGCAACAACCCATGAACTGTGTGCCCAGTTGGAGCCAGACCTGATGTCAGCCATCCACCATCCCACAGGGATCCCCGTTTAGTGCAGGTCCTGTCAGTACTCCATTTCCTAGAAAGTGGTTCCTTTCAAACAATAGTGGCCATTGCATCGGGGATGTCCCAGCCAATGTTCTCTAACGTGTTGTCCAGAGTGCTGTCTGCCCTGCTGAAACACATGCGCAGCTACATCGTGTTCCCTCAGGTGGAGGATTTGCCCACAGTGAAAGGTGACTTCTATGCCCTGGGACATATCCCCAACATCATAGGTGCCATTGATGGGAAACATGTGGCCTTGGTACCCCCCGCAGGAGTGAACAGGTGTACAGAAACCGGAAGAGCTACCATTCGATGAATGTGCAGATGGTGTGTTTGGCCAACCAGTACATCTCCCATGTGAATGCCAAATTTCCAGGCTCAGTGCATGACGCTTACATTCTGAGGAATAGCAGCATCCCTTTTGTGATGGGGCAGCTCCAGAGGCACCGTGTGTGGCTAATAGGTGAGTACAAGGACCCTATACAGTGTGAATAGTTGTCTGGGTTTGGGCGTTGTCCCTACGGGTTAGTGTGAGTCTAACAGTTATCCCTCGACATTTGCAGGTGACTCTGGTTACCTCAACCTGTCATGGCTACTGACCCCAGTGAGAAATCCCAGGACAAGGGCAAAGAAACGCTACAATGAGGCATATGGGTGAACTAGGAGGGTGATTGAATGGACCTTCGGCCTTCTGAAGGCCAGGTTCCGGTGCCTCCATATGACAGGTGGTTCCCTCTACTACTCACCAAAGATGGTGTGCCAGATCATCGTGGCCTGCTGTACGCTGCACAACCTGGCTTTGCGATGGCTGGTGCCTTTTCTGCAGGAGGATGGTCCAGCTGGTGGTCTTGAGGCAGCTGTGGAGCCTGTGGGGAGTGAAGAAGAGGAGGCAGAAGAAGAGGATATCAACAAAAGAAACAACATTATCCAGCAATACTTCCAGTGAGACACAGGTAAGAAGATGTCACTGCCTCACACATCTCATACTATTGTTGGAGCTAGCATAAATCTGTCATTTTCACTCAGTGTATGGACCTTGACTTGTCACTTTGCCTTTCCATTTAACAGATTTGGGTCCCACTTTGTGCCCTCTGCTATATTTCCTCCATCCCTACAGCTGTTTTTTTATGGGTATGTGAACAAATAAATTAACATTGCTACATTCCATAGTTATTGCAATTACATTTGTGAAAGCACACACTGACTCCAGCTTGTTTTGTGATTGAAGGGTGTTTATTTCTGTGCAAATAAGTGGAGGGGGTTGTAAAATAGGCAGGGGTGATGGTGGAGGAATGTCCATGGCAGAGTCCAGTCTATTTGTTTCACAGGTGCATTGTCCAAAGGGCCATAGGAAGTGGAGCAAGGGCAGTTGATGGATGGACAGGGTGACAAAGTGGGACAGAAGGGTGACATTCAGGGGGTCTCATTTCCTGGCCAGGGTCTTGGCAATGTTCTCTGTCTTGTTCCTGGATCTCAGGGACTGTTTGGGGGGTGGCTCTCCATCTGCAGGGGGTGGGGTGCTGGTGTCGTGTTCCTGTGACAGTGCCTCCTGTCCACTAGCACTGGCTGAGGTGGAGGGCTGTTCATCATCCAGGCTAGTGTCAGGGGCCCCTTGTTGTGCCACAGTGTCCCTCCTGATGTTGACAAGGTCTTGCAGCACCCCTGCAATGGTGACCAGGGTGGTGTAAATGGACTTCAGTTCCTCCCTGATCCCCAGATAGTGTTCCTCCTGCAGACGCTGGGTCTCCTGAAACTTGGCCAGTACCGTTGCCATAGTCTCCTGGGAATGATGGTACGCTCCCATGATGTTGGAGAGGGCCTCGTGGAGAGTGGGTTCCCTGGGCCAGTCCTCCCCCTGTCACACAGCAGCCCTCCCAGTTCCCCTGTTTCCCTGGGCCTCTGTCCCCTGAACGGTGTGCCCACTGCCCCCAGGTCCCTGATTGTCTTGGGTTGGTGGGTTTGCCTGGGTTCCCTTTAGTGGTGGACACACTGGTGATTGACGTGTCCTGGGGACAGAGGGATGGGCCCGCTGGGTGGGTGCTGTGCTGGTGTTTCCTGAGGGGCGACGCTCTGTGGTGGTTTGTGACAGTGTCAGGGGAAACAACTGCCCCGAGGTCCCTGATGGGCCGGGCTGGTCATCTTGATCCAGTTGTGCAGAGCTGCTGTCATCAGTGTGGGTCTCTTCTGTGGGGGGACTGGATATGTCTGGTAACTCCTGTCCGGTGATGTTGGGTAGGGGTCCTGCAGGGGTGTAAAGGCATGATTATTGCATCTGTGTGTGCCATTGTGTGCAATGGGTGAGCGACCCTGTACTCCATTGCTTGCATTCTTGTGTAGGTCCTTGTGTGATAATTGGTTTGGGGTCTGTGTGGGTATCTGTAGTGGACATGCTTGGGTGATGGGTGTCCATGCATTGGTGTCACATGCAGGGCTTGGTTTTGGGAAGTGTGGGTTGTGTTGGTGGGGTATCTGTGGGTTGTTGGGGTGATGTGTGTGAGGGTAAGGGTGGGAGTATGTGATGGCATGCAGGTGTGGTGGGGGGATAAGGTAGTAAAGATTTGCCTTACCTGAGTCCAGTCCTCCTCCTATTCCTGCAAGGCCCTCAGGATGCAGTATTGCCAAGACTTGCTCTTTCCATGTTGTTAGTTGTGGGGGAGAAGGTGGGGGTCCACCGCCAGTCCTCTGTACAGCAATCTGGTGTCTGGAGACCACGGAACGCAACTTCCCTTGTAGGTCGTTCCACCTCTTCCGGATGTCATCCCTAGTTCTTGGATGCTGTCTCACTGCATTGACCCTGTTGACGATTCTGTTCCATAGCTCCATCTTCCTAGCAATGGAGGTGTGCTGCACCTGTGATCCGAATAGCTGTGGCTCTACCCGGATGATTTCCTCCACCATGACTCTGAGCTCCTCCTCAGAGAACCTGGGGTGTCGTTGAGGTGCCATAATGTGGTCAGGGTGATGTGTGAGGTGGTGTGTGTTGTGATGTGTGAGGGGATGTGTTGTGTGTTGTTTGAGGTGCGTGGATGTTGTGTGAGTGATGATGTTGTGTGTCTGTGGATGCTGGTGTTGTTTCTGGTGGTGTCTCTCTCGGGTGTGGTATCAGAATTCTGGTAGTAAGGGTTTGTGGGTGATGTGGGTGTGTGTTTTATCTTGGATTGCGTGTGTGGGTGTGGTGTGTGTATGTGTATCAGGTGTGTGTATTTTGAATTGTCCAATATAGTTGTGTTTTGTAAATGTGTGTGTATTTTGAGCGTGGCGTTGTGTACTGCCAATGGAATACTGCGGTTGAAAGACCGCCGCGTGGATTAGTGGGTCGTGATAGTGTGGGCATATTCCTGTTGGCGTGACGGTGCTGGTTTTGTTATCACCAGTTTATCACTGACCTTTGGTGTGGCGGACTTGTGTGGGTGTTTGGATTATGGCGGATTCCGAGCTGTGGGTCGTAATAGCTGTAGCGGAATTCCACCGCTACAGCGGTGTGTTGGCGGTCTTCTGCACAGCGGTAAGTGGAATTTACCACCAGGGTTGTAATGAGGGCCATAGTATCTGTTTTTTCAACATTCACGCAATATCCTGATATACTACCGAATCCCTCAGCCAATTTTAAAACTGCAGGGAGGGCTGTTGATAAATTATCTGTGTATACAAGGAGATCATCCGCATATAAAGCTACCTTTTTTTCCCAACCTTTACAGCTAAAATGAGAGATTGACAAATTCTGCCTGATCTTCCTAGCTAATGGCTTAATATACTAATTAAACAGTACAGGAGACAATGGGCATCCCTGTCTAGTGCCTCTTGTGATTGCAATAGATCCTATAAGGTTCCCATTATCCACAACCTTAGCCCGAAGGAGCCCTATAAATCTGATCAATAATCCTACAAAACTTGTCCCACAAATTAACCCGTCTTAAAATCGATTTTAAATAGATTTAATTCACCTGATCAAAAGCTTTCATTGCATCAATAATAATACCAATACAATATTTCTACCACCAATCTGTACTCTAACTATAACCCAGCACCCTGCTGGGTCTGATCATACAATCAGTACTGCTATTTTAACTTGTTGTCGTTGTTTAAACAGAATAACCACTCCTTTTGTATGAAAGTTGTGCTCAGTACAAATACACGTTTGGACCCACCTCTGTGTCCTAAGTAACTTCATACACTCATCTTTTGCCAAGTGAGTCTCTTGCAAAACCAAAATTTGTGCTGTTGAGTCTCTTAAGTATTGCAAAATTCTATCTCTTCTTCCTCTAGTTCTCAAACCATTAACATTCCAAGAAAGGATGTACGATACCGTTCCTCTTGTCCCCTGACCCCTACCCCTACTAGCTATCTCTAAAATAAGTTGTGAGACCTAACCGGGGTGAACAAGGTTCTTTTTTCTTTTCTCCCAAATGCTCCCCACCCAGCGACCCCCCCCATCCCCCACCTCCGCCACCCCTCCCGTGGAGAACCCCCCCCCAATTTATAGGCCAATTTTGGCCCCATTTTTAGAACGCCCCTGCATTCCTGGGTATACATAGAATAAAATAAAAAATAAAAAAAAGAGAAAAAGAGAAAAACAACACCTTCACTGGTGATCGGCCTGCCCACTCTTGATAGCTGCCAACAATTCACCCGCTCCATTTACATCCCTTATAATATGCAGGGAATTTCAACTGAGCCGAGGCCCCCAAGCTCTTAAATTCCTCCAGGCGCTTTCCCAATTCCCATTGCCTAGCCATAGTAAAACCTAGACAAATCAGACCTAATCTCAAATGTAACATCATCTACCCTTAAAGTTTTTTGTTTTCACGCTCTAGACAAGATCTTTTCTTTCAACTCATAAATTAGAAACTTTATCAAAGAGGGCCGGAGGCGAGATGACGTCTGTATAGTTATGGCAGCTAGGCCACACCCACCTCAGACGCCGGCAGCTTCGAGCGGCACAGGCTGAGGATGCGTCAGAAAGACTGGACGCGCCCCGGCCTGAATTTGTGACGGGAATCCTCTTCCTGCATCGGAGTCCACAGGGGGCTCCCCGGATCGGAGTCCCCCGCACCTCCTCCTCACGCTAGGACACGGAGACGCCGGCAGGTTCGAGCGGCACATGCTGAGGACGCGTCAAGAGACTGGACACGTCCCGGCCTGAATTTGTGACAGGAGCCTCTTCCCGCGTCGGAATCCGCGGGGGTCCCTGGATTGGAGTCCCCCGCACCTCATCCTAACCCTAGGACGTGGAGATGGGGGAAACCAGCTCAAGTGCAGCCAGAAACGGACGGAATTTCTAACAAGATCAAGCATAAGCACAAACAGGTATCGGGCCTGGTCTGTGGCAAGGGGCTCCACAGTGGCAAATGATCGTTTGGTGAGGAGTATATTACAGGGAATGACGTGGCCCCATTTGTCTAAGCAAATTGACTATTGACTTGGTTTTTGAGCTGGCTTACTGTAAGACACAGTACAGTGGGAGGAGTGAGTCAGAAAGCAGCAGCCGAGTTTAATCAAATGTTTACAGCAGCAATAAGGTGTCTTCTTTAATGATGAAGGTGGATGGCAAATACTTGGGAGTACACAGAGTTCATAGAGGATGTGAACTTGGTCAGACAATTTGGATATGCACAGTCAGGCTCTTTTGAAGTTAGTGAATCTCTGCTCTCTGAAAATTTTTGGTGTGTCGCTGTGGAGCGCGCAGTCCTGGTTAGCGTGTTTTGCGAAAACCTGTGATTTATTTATTAACGATCTTACCAATATTATGGCACCAAAAAATAGCCAAAATCCTGGGGAGAAAACAGAAGTTGCATGAGCTGCACGGACTAAAAAATCCAACGGTGAAATGGCCCACGGTACCAAACGGCCAATCCTAACGCTTGGGAAAATAAGTGGGAAACAGTCTACTGGAACAAGTAGGGAAGCTAAAAGCAATGCCCCCCTATTGTCTTCCCCTGGGGGAAAGAAGACACAGTCTATGATTACGGGTTTTTTGAAGGGGGCACGCAAGAGGACAATCTCGTGCATATTACCCCTCCTCAAGCCGGCATGCAAATAATATCAAGCGGGAAACAGGGGGCCGATAGTGAAGGGAAGACGCTTCCTGAGGATGTAAGTAAGAAAAAAGACTTCCTTTTGGACTGGCAGCAAGCTCCAGGAGTTTTGGATGCTTCTGAGATTGTGGTGCCCAAAGGGGGAAAGGAGCCCACAAGGTCATCAAAGGATACAGAAATATATACACTCTCCGAGGGAAATCCTCAACTAGGATTCAAGGAACAAGAAATCTGTGCCCCACCTCAAGTTAGCCAAGAAGTTATTAGCCTATTGAAGGACTCTGCAGGGAATTCAGCTCAAATGGCGCAGGCACTTAGTAAAGGACTTGAAGTAATCGCAACAAAGGAAAAGGGGCCCGAGTGGCCTAAAGATGGAGGCAATAAATTTTACTCTTTAACAGAGGACTCAGACTCCACCAATAGTGATCAAGGGTCAAATAAAAGTAGAGACAGCATATTTTCCGAGTCTGCAAGCTTCTTATCACTCGCAGAGTCTACTGTACGACAGCAGCAGTGGAAAAGTAAGGGGCGGACCCCTAGTGGAGATGGTGTGGAGCCCTCAGCCCAGACCCGGAAGGCACTTAAATGGGACTATTTAGGCACTAATCTTATGAGTACAGCAGAAGCCCATACTTTTGAGGTCCAGGACAATGCAGAGAAGAGGGCTGACGCATTGGTATGTAGCTCGGCCTCTAATACTGGTGATCGACATACAGACTCAGAAATGCTACAATCTATCTATGATTCGATAAAGGAGCTACAACCAAAACAAGAGCAGAAAGTCGATGGACAAGGATGGCTTCAAAACACCTACAAGGAACGGTCCGCACAGTGGTTAAATCCTGTGCAGAAATTGAAGGGAAACTAAGTTAGATGGAGGAGAGGACGACGGCAGTAGAAGGAGATATTGAGGCTTTAAGAGGGCAAACCGCAACGTATGATGGACAATTAACTGACATTATGTGGAAAATGGAGGATCAGGAAAATAGGCAGAGGAGGAACAATCTACGCTTCCTTGGCATTAAAGAAGAAGTAGAAGGCAATAACATCAGGGCTTATATGATTAAAATGCTGCAGGAGTCATTTCCACACCTTACTAACTGGGACTGGGAGGCTGAAGTCCAAAGGGTACACCGGTACCCAGAAGTACGGCGAGAGGGCCGCAAAGAGGAGGCTAAACACCCTGGAGCTATTTTGGTCTATTTTGGGAATGATCTCTTAAGACAGACCATATATGAAAAAGCCTGTCCCGATGCTCCGCGCAGTGGAGGGGGGGTAACTTTCATCACTCGATCCCATTATTGTCATGTCACTGTGGAGCGAAGGTGGAGGCTACGGCAGCTGAACAAACCCTTTCAAGACAAAGGGGGAGTAGCGTATTTACTTGCTCCCGCTCGTCTCAAGACTGTGTTTAATGGGAAAGTCAGAGTGTTTAATTCAGAGGTTCAGGCTAAAGAATACTTACTTGGGCTTAAAAAAAAATGATGTAAGGAAACTAAAAGGCATATGGTCTAAGAGAGCTTTGTTGGTCCAGAGTGAAGCTCAAGAGGCCGGTTAGTCTGGGGTGGGGTAGTGGGAGGCACCAGGTACCAAGGCGACACCAACATTCAGGCCAACGGTGGTCTGACTGCCTGTAGGGGGGAAGGGTGGGGGGGGAGGGAGAGCTGGGGTATGGGTGGTTGAGGGGGAGGGGGAGAGGAGGGTGGAGGAGTGGATGGGGGGTGGGAGGAGATGGGGTGGGGGTTGGGTGGATTAACCCGTCACAGGAGTGGGGGAGGAGAAAATTTGTACCCAAAAAAACTCGGTTATGGCCTGCATGTGCAAACTTTTTCATTTTTAGGAATTTGTGTTACGGAAGTGGCAATGCAGGGTTGGGGGTGCAGAATCAAGTATGTTTGTACAAATGCAAGGTGGTCATTGGTAAGGAGTAAGGTCGAGCCAGTCAAGCGTAATCAATTAAATCTGTACATATGTCAATAATCACGATAGCAACTATAAATACATGTAGGTTAAATAGCCCCCGTAAGAGGAAGAAAACTGCAGATGATTTGAGAATATTGAAGGCGGACATTTATTGTTTGCAAGAAACGCATATAGAAAAGGCAGGTAGGAAATTATTAGAAAATTTGGGTTTGCGTCTCTTAGGGTGTATTGAACAGATGTCTAAAACAAAGGGGGTTGCTATTTTGGCAGCTAATACTAGCTGCATTGTTATTCGGAAGAAAGTAGATGTAATTGGTAGGTGGGTAATAATGGAGTGTTCATTTGGCAATGTCAGATTTACGTTATGTTCATTATATGGCTCAGTGGATGACGATCCCTCCTTATTTGATTTTATATCCACAGAACTGACACTTTGGCCCGCGCTGTATATTGTATGTGGCGATCTGAACTTTAATGGATCATGGAACGGAGCACAGAGTTTAAGAGATATTAGAAGGAATAGATATCCGAGGCGGAAGCCTAGAGTTCTTCAGGCCCTTAAGAGCATGCAAAGGGAGGTGGGGCTAATAGATGTATGGTCGGCTCTAGAAGGGCCAAAGCCAGGTTATACCTATTTTTCTGCACCACACAAGAAATTTGCTAGATTGGATTTTTTTTGTCTCTCCGATATTTCTAGACGAATCAGAGATTAAGCTATACCCTCTTTTTATGGCAGACCATAACCCATTAGTATTAGAGGTTAGGGTTAGAGACTGGCAAAGATTTAGGAAGAACTGGACTTTGAGCGGGCTCTGCTGAATGATCCTCTGTATATACAGCACATGAGCACACGGCTGCAGGAATTTTAGGACTTCAACATTGGAACAGCCCCAATAGCAATAGTTTGGGATAGATTAAAGGCAGTCATAAGGAGGGAAACTCTTGGGTTCAGCGGAAAGCGATGGAAACAAGCAGCAGCCCAGTTTCAGGTACTCATGGGGAATGACAGCTGAAGAGCAGCTTATTTGGGCTATTAGGAATGATGCTGGGGTTGAGAACGCCCTTCATCAGGTATCAATAGCGAAAATGACACCAGGGAAATACTCAACTGAGAGGATAGCAGAATTTTTTTTAACAAATCGAAGGGAATGCTATGAATGTAGCAAGAAAGCAGGGCATATTTTAGCAATGCGAATTCGCCAGAGGGCATCCTTAGGCTCAATTGTGCAAGTGCAACTGTAGGTTTGACAGTTACGAGACCCAACGCCATTAGGGAAGCTTTCCGGGAATATTACATAGAATTATGTGACGCGGTTAATATTAGTCAGGAGCACATTGATAGACATTGGCTGGCGTTGATTCGGGGTAGTCAGATTACAGTAGAAAATCAAATAACACTGGAGCAGGAGGTAGCAATGGAGGAATTGTCAGACGCGCTTGAGGCACTTCCAAATGGGAAGGTTGAGGGGCCAGACGGCATTCCATTAGAACTATATAAATATTTCAAGAATGTGATCTTACCAGTGTTGTTGAAACTGGTGATTCATGTACAACTTGGGGGCAATCCCCCTCCGTCCTGGGGTTCTGCTAACATTGTAGTATTTTTAAAGAAAGGCAGGAACCCGGCTAGTTTACGTTCGTACTGCCCTATCACCCTTATTAACAGTGATGCAAAAATCTACTCCAAAATATTTGCGACTCGATTGTCTGGATGTATTTGTAAGCTGATTAGCTGCAACCAACATGGATTTGTCCCCAGTAGGGACATAACTGATCATATAAGGAGGGTGATAGCACTGTTCGATGCTACGCATGTAGCAGCAGAGCCCATGGCTATGATTTTACTGGATGCTGAGAAAGCGTTTGACAGAGTTAACTGGGAGTATTTGTGGGATATTTTAAAGATATATGGTCTAGGAGGAAGATTTATTACAGCTGTTAAAGCTTTATATAAGGAGCCGAGTGCTAGAATACAGATTGGGGGAGAATATTCCCATCCTTTTAGGATAAAACGGGGTACACAGCAAGGATATCCATGCTCACCCTTATTATTTGCGTTATACCTAGATCCCTTTCTGCGCTTTTTGGAAATGAGTGCTAACGTACAGCCAGTTATTCGCTATGGGTGGGCAACAAAAATTCTGTCTTATGCAGATGATCGTGCAGTCATAACCGCGAACCCGGATCTTGCCCTGAAAGAGATTGAGGGTGCGGCAGAAAATTTCGGGGCAATCTCGGGCTATCTTCTTAACAGAGATAAGACACAAATAGTTTTGAATGAACATCGTAGATCGTCGGATACACGAAGAGTAGAACACGCAGTGTATTTAGGGATTGATATTCAACCCCAGGTGGAGGAGATCGTCCGGTCCAACCTTTGGCCTATTATAGATAATGCTAGGTATAATTTTAGCAGATGGAACAACTTGCATATGACCATTATGTGGTGCTGTAATATGATGAAAATGATGTTTCTTCCCTAAAGTACTATATTTATTTTGTGCGATTCCATTGGAATTTGAGAAATCTTGGTCTAGTAAATTGGATCAGCTGATAATGCGGTTTGTTTGGTCATATCGTAAGATACCTAGAGCAAGTAAATATATGACACTATCAAGAGAAAAGGGCGGATGGTCCCTTCCCAACTTTTAAATTGTATCAGACGGCAGCCGCAATTCAGTATATGTAATCGTTGTTTAAAAATGGATGGCTGGCAAACGATGGGGAATATGTCCCTAATATTTATGAAGTACTAATTGGCCCTGCTGCAAATGGGGCGATGCTTAAGCTTTTGGAGCCCAGCTATTTTAAGAAAGCTTGGTTTAAAGTCCTCCAGGCTGCTTTCAAAGTCTGGGGTCTGTGGCGAAAGAAATGAGGGCTGGGAAGGGACAATTATTATACTTTGATCAAGGACAATATGTTTTTTCCGGATATTTTCCAGGATAATATCATGGAGAAGTGGAATCAACAGGGAATACAAAGATTAGGTGATTTTATTGAGGGCTCTACAATCACTACATTTGGAAATCTTCACGGGAAATTTGGACTAGCCCAAACGGGCTTTTTCAAATATCTACAAGTAAGGGATTTTATCCTTTGAAAAACTGGTGGTGCAGCGGGGTTTATAAAGAACTCTTTAGTAGAAATTATGATTTCATCTGATAAGAGCACAATACCATCAATATATGCGAGACTGACTCATAACATACCCGATGATTTGGCAAAGTATAGCCTAAAATGGAGCGCTAAGCTGAATGTGGAATAGGAGGTTTTCTATGAATCTCTTGAGTTAGGTCGGACCGCCTTGATTTCAGCATCTCTTCAGGCACAACATTACAAAACAATATTCAATTTGCACATCAAGCCCGGGAAATTAGCACAATGGGGTCGGGAACAAGGAGTGCATTGCCCAAGATGTCAGTTACATGGAGTGGACATAATTCATATGTTCGCCACCTGTCCGAAACTAGTGAACTTTCGTGGGAAAGTGCAGCAGTTTAATAAAGATGTTGCCAGACTATAAATTGAGTTATCACCTGGGGTGGTTATATTTGGGAGTTCGGAGCAAAGGGAGTCATTTGCTAGTAAATTTCTTTTTATAGCTATGTCAGTATATCGATTGCGTATTTTTTCTGTATGGCTTGATCAAACACCCCCTACATGTCAAAATTGGTTACACCGCCTTCTCGCAGTGTATCAGCTGGAACAAGCCCTGTACGAGCGAAAAGGGAAAAAAGGGAGACGTAAAGGGCAAGAAATATGGGGTTTTTTGGGCAAATGGCTTTCTAATAAGTAATGATTGTATGGTGGCAGTGTATATGTGGGTAAATGTTCTTTAGTTTCTTTGCTTGTGATTTTCGATGAATTATATATGTGTTTTCTTGGGTACTAATAAAAAAAAATACATTATCAAAATTCTTCGAGGTTTACTACTCATAAAGGGTACCCTCGATGTACTCTCTGAATGTCTTTCCCAATCTCTTCTTTGACCTCTTCAAGCCTAACTGCAGATTTAATGAGGGAGGTCACGTAGAACTTAAAATTTCCTCCTTCCACACCTTCCGGTATCTTCAAAAGTCTTAAGTTGTTCCTTCATGAATAATTCTCCAATTGCTCCAATCTGTTTTGTAACTCCTGCTCTTTCCCTTTTAATAATTGAATCTCTTCTTTATGTAGTATCAATTCCTCCTTCATTCCACCCACAGTTTCGTCCAGAACATGAGTTCTCACCATCAAACTATCAAACTTCCTTTCTTATACATCGCAGGCTTCCCTTATCTCCCCTTGGTTTATCTCAGAATTTGCAAAACCCTTTTTTATACCTTCCGAGATAGAAAGAATCACTGTCTCAATGGAGGAGCCTTGGGTAAGACAAAAGGCTATAGTAGCTGTAGGAGCTGCAGCTTCCGACAAAACCTGAGACCTATGCGACTGGGGAACCACCGGTACTGGAATTTCTACTTGCAGAGAAGTAGATTCTTCATTACTGTACTGCACAGGGGAAGGTATCTCACCTCTTGCTTGCCTCTCCTTAGAGCCTCTATTAGCTTGGGGAGACGAGAGTACACTGTTTTCAAATATTACGCTAACATAGCCAAGCTGTTCCATTATCTGTGGGCCGGGATCTTCCATCACCTGATTACTCTGAGACTTTGCCTGCCCCGGAACAAGTACAATAACCTCGGGTCTAACCCTAAAGTAAGCCCTCAAAGAGGGCATAAGCTTACTTTTTATTTTATGCCTATCCTCGCCTCCCCTCCTTGCAGAGTTTCTCCTTCCTCAGGATCTTTACTTTTGCTTGTTTCCCCTCTTTCCTCGGCCACAAAGTCCCTCTTCCTCCCCTTACTCGGCTCCTTCTGCCCAATCCACCTGCTTTCAAAAGTTTGAGGGAGTGCCACAATCCCCCCCACTCTGCCCTACCGCTCCTCCAGCTGTCCCCACCTCCACTCCTGCTGCAGCTCCCTTCACGCTCCTACTCGCTGCAGCTCCCAACTTCTCTTTGTTCTCGATAGCAGCCTTGCTTGTGCTGCCACTGCTGCTATTTCCCCAGAGGGGAATATGCGCTACACCCCGGCGTGTGCGGCGAATCTCCAGTGGGGCACGAATCCAGTGCCCCACATCATCCGCCTTCCATCCCTCGACCAAACTCAGCGGCACACTACTGTTCCTCGTCGTCACCGGCCCACACATCTGTGATCTTGCCCCCAAGCAGCGACGTCACCTCTGTCCTTTACAACCCAGGAAGCAGGTAAGCATCCCAGCGCGCTGCTCCCTCAACGCAGCCCGCCATGTTCTCTTACCGTCGATGTAATCTGTCAAGCGATCCCCATGTACCAAGGACAACTGAAATCTGTCACTGGGTTGAGACAAATCCTTGCCCAAAGTTCAGGTCTTGGCGGGTCAGGGTAGTCATCTTCTCAACTGCCTTTGGAGACGCTACAAGGGAGGAATGTGGTTACCTCTCCACGTCCGACCTCTGCTTGAAGCCCTGCGTTCACCACCACTTGCACCCTGCTATTGACTCATCACCGGGGGGAGTATCACGCAATCCTTATTGTCAAGGGACACTGCCTACTTGTTGGCAAAAACGCAGACATTTCCTCCGTCCCCCTCCACTATGTAAAGAACCTGAACTCTGGACTTTGCTCCTTTCCAATGTGACCTTTTTTAAATATGGCGCACAGGTGGTGCTAAGGAATGGCATTAGCTCACTGTAAATTTTTCTTAAATCAGGGTGCAAGGTTATATAGTCATGCCAGACCAGGACAAAGTCAGAATTTAAAGCTGACTATGATAGAGCGTCGATGGCTACAGGGACCTAGTTAGTCCTGCTGTACAAAAAGTACCTTAAGTCCTGGTGGCAGAGTGTACCCTTAGAAGTGGGCTTAAGGTGCTCTACCAGTCTCTTTTGATCCAGTGGAACCGACACATCTCATCTGGTGTGGTGCACAAACCAGACTAGAACCAGCACATCATCTGATTGGACCCATCGCAAAGGCCTACATCGCCCCCACTACCCCATCAAAATCACCATTGTGTAATGCTTCCTCGGCACAGGCCCTCACATCCCTCCTCAATGGCAATCTCCATGACGATGCTGGGCTTTGCATCGCAGACTCACAGCTCCTCCAAACTGACATATCACCCTGACTGCAAGACACATCCTCAATGTCAGACTTTGCATTGCAAGCCCTTGTTGACAGGATCCTCAATGACAACACTCGACCTTGAATTACAGCCTTGTTCCACCCCAGAACTGACAGCTCAGGACTGATATGCAAGCAGATCCTTGCAGTGCTCCGCAAACCAGGATTTAATATACTTTGTTCAGTGGACCTAACTGGGTGCTTAATGCTATTCTCACTAAAAACATTTAAAATGCATATCTCAGGATTTACTGATAGGATTTTTGCTGGTTTGGTCTTGTTTTATTTCTTAAAATTAACTTGGCATGGAATCCTTTTTGTGCGGTGTTTGTCACTTTATAACTGTTTAAAGTGTTTCACAAATACTTAAAACATTGCCTCTAAGTTAAGCCTGACTGCTCTGTTCCAAGCTACCAGAGGATTGAGCACAGGTTATTTTAGGGCTGGCTTCTATTTCCCACTGACAAAGATTGTGACTGCTGCTTGACCAGGGCTCACACCCCAGTCAACCAACATCCCAATTGCTCACTTTGAACAACCGCTCTTAAGCCCATATTTATACTCTGTTCGCGCTGGATTTGTGTAAAAAAAAAATTACTCAAATCCAGCGCAAAGTTAACTCCATATTTCAGGTCTAGCGTAAAATAAATGGAGTCAGCGTCATTTTTAAGGAAGCGTGAAACGACCTTGCCTCAATGAGATGCAAGGTAGGCTTTCCTGTCCAAAAAATGACTCAAACACCTTAGCACCATGTTTATCCAACAGGGCAAAAATGATGCTCGGGTGGCAGGCGGACCCTAAAAATGGTGCTAAACCCTTTGTGTCCAAATTTAATGCCTGGGTCAGGGCAGGCTTTAAAATTAGGCTAACACACCACTACTTAAGAAAAACACACACAAGCAACATCACAGACCAACAGGACAACATGGAGGTGCTACTGATGCAGCTTGCAAGATGATGCAGAGCACAGGACCAACAGCAGCAGCCGCCACCACCACCCGAACGTGGCCCCCAAAGGCAATGCAGGAAAGGGTCTTCAGGAACAGGACAACCCTCCATGGCCTCGGGGAACAGGACATCACCCAGAGGTATAGACTGAACTGGGAAGCCATACAGCAGCTGCTGCGCCAAACTGATCCACAAATAACAGCCAGCATGCAGACACCACAATATACCACCAGTGGTGAAGCTGCTAGCTGTCCTGCATATGTTGGCAAGTGGCGCCTTCCAAACAAAGGGTGCCCTGGTCGCTGGGGTATCAGAGCCCTCATTCTCCGCCTTCCTTGCCAAGGTCTTAGATGCCATCTTCTCCTTCACACCCTGCCACATCAGCTTCCCCAACACCCAGCAGAAGCAGCAGGCAATAAAACTGTTTTTTTTTAGATAAAATCCATGGCTTCCCGCATGTGCTTGGTGCAATTGACTGCACCCATGTCCAGATCATACCAGCTGCAGCAACAGAGCATCTATTCTGGAACAGAAAGCATATGCACTCCATCAATGTGCAGGCCATAGTTGACCACCAGGGATTGTTCACCAACATTTTGGCCAAGTATCCTGGGAGTGTACATGATTCCTTCATATTCCACCAGCACGATCAATCAGCACTTCCAGGATGGACAATATGAGAATGGCCTTCTTGTCGGTGAGTCCATAAACCTAGCAATATGCACACAGCACAGCAACCTTGTAGGAGACACAAAACATACACCATTACATTGACACAAGGGCAGGATGACACTAAGGTGTGACACAGGTATTTATGTTGTACGCCCTGACACAATGGGATACACATCTATGGACAAATGACGACTGTCAAAAACATTAGCTGGCACTCTAGAGCTACAAGGGACCAATGTCAAAGCACAAAGTGACAATGACATGGCCTGCACTGGAAGTACAACTTGGAAGATGAACCATTCACAATTACATTAGACCACTTAGTCAATTCGACACCCTCCCAAGCAGTAGGTAGCTTGGAAGGGGTGTGCAATGTGTGTTGCTGCAGGTCTAACACCATGAGACACATAGCATGATGATGCTGACTCACATGTAGGTGACACAGAAATACTGAGGCAGTCCCAACATCATACATCACTCCTGGGGTGCCGTTGTCAGGTAGCAATAAGGAAGTGGACCGTGTTATGAGCACATATTGATGTGCTACTACTGCATAATGCACATTGCTGCACACACTGAAAGAGCTAATTGACCATCAAAATAACACATGTAGAGGAAGATAGCCCTTCCTGCACAGATACATCCACCTCCACACGGCAGTTAGCCAGGTTACCTGCAGCAAGTCCGGTAGTGTAGGTGCACGGTTGCACATGAGTCACTGGCAGAGGGAACAACAAAGGTTTGCCTAGAACTAAGTCACACATGGGACACTTGCGCACTGTCAATACTGAACACCTCAGTGCTGCCAACTCATGGAGATGTGTTGTGTATTGTCACCAAGCCAAATCAAAGGGCCTCACTGTTGCATTTCATCTGCAATGACATATGTCTAATTGGATTGGATGTCCAGGCCATGTAGGTCAACCATGTTACCAGCAAATCGGAATCTATTGTGTGTGTGGAAGTATCATGTCCCCTCTAGGGAAAGCACACTAAACCATGTAGGATACTACACAACGCATGGTACATACATACTGATCAGCAGTTTGGAAACTAAACCATAAATCCCAGGTCAATGACACAAACACAAGTTGTCAAGTCAAACAACCAACTGCAGAAAAAACCTCACACAGAAGCCCAGGATCTCACACAATACCACAAACACAATGACTCACAGACGACACAAGATATCAACTGCCAAGCTACGTGACATTCCTGTTGCAAGCACTAACAAAATACTCACTCATACTATCGTTTGCAGCGGATCAGGGTTACTGGATACAGCCATGGATCATGACCCCATTCCCCAACTAGCATAGCAGCAGAGTGTGATTATAATGAGGCACATCGGAGGACATGCAACATTGTAGAAAGGACCTTTGGCATCTTGAAGTCCAGATTCAGTGCCTGGACAACACAGGAGGCAGCCTTCTATATGCCCAACACATTGTTTGCAAAATCATACTTACATGTGCTATCCTGCACAACATTTGTGTGAGGAGGAACATCCCCCTATATGAGCCAGAGCAAGAACTGCCTGAGGAGGAGGAGGAGGAGGATGGTGCCAGGGAAAATGAGGGGGGGGGGAGTGAGGGGGAATACCAAAACACAGCTGCAGGAATGTGCCGCAGACAGCAAATTGCTCAGAATTCTTTCAACCAATAGTCACTCTACGCACCTTGTTAGGATATGTAATTAAACACCTTACTTGATCACACAATCCTGCTCTGGTTTCTTCTTTCTCCATCACATGTTCTTTAGGAATGTTAGTATTACCTCAGGGAGCATGTTACAAAGACAAATCTGATTACTTCTGATGCAACATCACATGTGATGCGTATGATTGTACTGCAAACATCACACACATATAAAAAAGACTCATCTTTTGAATTTCACATACGAAGGACAAAATCAATGGACCACCGTATATAACACACATCCACGTTGCCAACATGGTCTACTGTAGCACATGACACACAACTATGACATCTCCATTCATAAGGTAAATAAGCGCCCCATTCATGAGGCAGTGGATGTGAAATATCAGTGGAAACAGGAATGTATGAACAGACCCCTGACATTAGTAAGTGTGACATTTGCTATCTCTGCAAGGAGCTTGTGTGACAAGGGGGGCATTATTTCTGAAAATAGATAGCATGAGTGTTCCAGGTATGAAAAGCAATGTTCACAACACATGCCCTGTGCAGTCCATCTCTGAAAATAAGTCCTGCCACTGCCATGTGTTACGTCTCTGCCCTCCCATCTGTAGGGGGCGCTGTAAATGGACTATCTGTACCCTGGGAATCATCATTAACACTCACCCAGAGTCCCTTTCTGACTCTTGGTTGTTTCCCTTTTCCATATGGCGTGCAACAGAAGAACTACATTAGTTTGCATGGACTTCAGGTTCCATAATGCACTGCCTGGTAGTCGGTAAGACCTGTAATCTTCTGTCCATTGTTTCCTATGCAAAAAGTCTGGTTGTCCCTTTTTACTGGATTCTATCCTCCAGGACATGTGAGAGATTGAAGCTGCACACTCCTGTGACCTATCTTGTGCAGCCCAGCCATGTGACTCTGCCCTGGCCCTGATGCTTCCTGGAACTGCTCAGAAGCTGCCATTCCCTCAAGCTCCTTGGTGTCCATTGGAGTAGGATTCCTTTGTGTTCCAGACCCTTTGTTGGTTTGTGTTAAAGTCCTGATTCAGCCTGAACCTGCTCTCTGTTTACCCATTCCTGTTCCTGCTTGTTCCAGGCAGAATCTGCTCCCTGTTTCTCAGCCTTGTTCATGTTTGTTTTTGCCAAAGCCTGCTTTCTGTTTCCCAGGCCTGTCCGAGCCTTTGCATCAACCTGTGTCTGTTCCCTGTGCCTGGCTTTGCTTCCTAGTTGGTTCCCTCGTTTTCTGTTTCCTCTTGGGGTATTGTTTTTGGTAATTGTCCTATCAGTCCTCACCTGTCTAGAAGTGTTTTCATTTGTATTTGGGCTGGCACCTGGTTTCCAGGAGGCAAATCCAGCACTTATCATTTGTCTAGTGTTGCATATAGTCATTAGTGCCTAACAGTAACAGTGTGCTATGGCTGTATTCCAGGAATTGCCACTGTGTCTCCAGCCGGACCCACAAGTGCTAGTCTTGTGTATGTATGTACAATCCTTGTTTGTGCCCTAGGGGTCCAGGCACAAAATCACCTCTGCTGCCTCCTTTCTTTGGGGCTTGCATGGTGACTATCTGTAAGATTAATCTGCACAGAGGCACTTCCCTGTTGCTGTGGAAAGTTCTGAGCCCTGCACTGTGTACAATCTTAGTGATAAGCCCTGCATGTTTGTCCATTACTGACCCGTTCCATATTTGTTCACACTAAGGTTGTCTGCCTTCACATTTCTGTTTTCTCTGCCTTACCATACCTGGCCTTTCCCCTTGTTTGCCTTTAGCTGCTTTTCTGCTTTGGTACACTACTTCCTTGTGACATACTCTGTGAACTCATGGGGTGGTTCTAACAGACTCCTGACTAGACTGCACAAAACCGTAAAACAGTGGAGCCCAATCCTGAAACAGGGTACACATGCCCACACACTTGAACTGGACAGTTCTGTGGAATCCACATCTGAAAATATGTGAAAACATGCAGCTAGGGCAGCCGGTCCACACAGCAACACAAGTAACAAAGGTAATTCTTATGAGTCAAACTGACGTGTACCTACCATTTTATGGGTGGAATTAAGGCACATTGTCTCAAACACTGTACGTACCAGACATGTACACATGGCCGACATATGGGTAGTTCACACACTAGTCACCATGAAGATGTAACCGACAATTAATGATATATGAGGGGTAACATATCCGACATAGTACTCATCAGCCTTCCTCAATCAACTCTGAGTTTTGTTTGTCGTGTGAAATGTAATGTCCCCAAAGTCAAACAACTACACACATCAAATGAGTCGACACATATTACAAACAGATATCATCACTGTTGTAGATCACTGATTGCCATCAGATGCAGATACCCATTTGTAACACATTCATACATGAGCATTACGTCTAATGTATTCCATGCCGTTCCTTCAGACACACACATAGGGGGTCATTCTGACCTTGGCGGTAAAAGGGCCATACCGCCGGTCAGAACTCCGCCATACTACCGCCGCGGCCGCGGTAAACCGCCACGGTCATTCTGACCACCAACTGTGAATCCGCCAAAAACCCGACATCCAAGGAAGGCCGCCTCATCAGCGGGCCGCGGAAAACTGGAGATGACCAAACCTCCACGGCCACACCAACACAAACACGCCCATGCCATTCTGACCCACCAATCCACGCGGCGGTCTTTCAACCGCGGTATTCCATTGGCGGTACACACCGCCGCGCTCAAAATACACACACAGCTCCAAAACACTGCCACATTGGGCAATTTGAAATACACACACCTGACACACATACCAACAACACTCCCACACATCCATACAACTATAAAACACACACCCACAAACCCCTACGACCGAAGATCAGAGACGAAGGAGAGAGAGACACATCACAGAATAGAGAGCTACATCACACAGAGGCACACTACACCATCACACACACCACATAGAAGCACAAAGCACAACACACCAACACACTCATCACCATATATACCACCCCACACCTCATCCACACCACCCCATGGCACCCCAAAGGCACCCACGCTTTTCGGACCAAGAACTCCGGGTCATGGTGGATGAAATCATAAGAGTTGAACCGCAGCTCTTCGGTTCACAGGTGCAGCACACCACTATAGCCAGGAAGGCGGAGCTATGGCAGCAGATCGTGGAACGACTTAAGGGGAAAGGTGCGCTCGATGGTCTCGCGACACAACATCGCAGTGCAGAAGACTGGTGGGGGACCCCCACCCACTCCACCCGAATTCACAGCATGGGAGCAAGAGGTACTAAACATCCTGCATCCTGATGGCCTCGCTGGAGTACACGGAGGAATGGACTCTGGTAAGTACAATCTCAACTACTTCACCCCCCCAGCATGCTAACCCCCACCACCACCCTCACCCCCAACCCCCCATCACACATCCTCTCTGAGAATGTCTCTCCAGCACAACCCACCCAACACCAACCCCTGCATGCCCCCACAAACTATGGACACCCATCACCCAAGCATGACCACTCTACAAACACCCCCACAACACCTCGCCCAAGGGAATGGCAGCACTGGGGGACAAGGGCACCAATTAATGGCACGCAATAGCACACACAGAAACAATAACCATACTCTCTTACCCCATGCAGGACCCGAACGCCAACACACCGGCCAGGAGGGTCCAGAAATGTCCATCCCCCCCCGGAAGAGGCCCCCAGTGATGACAGCAGCTCTGTCGACCTGGAACCTGATGACCAGCCAGGACCATCGGGGACCTCTGGACAGTCGGTTCTCCACACACAGGCCACAGCAGACCCAACCCCCTCTGGGACCAACAGCACAGCTCCCACCCAGCGGGCCCATGCCTCTGTCTCTAGGACAGGTCAATCAGCGGTGTGTCTGCCACTACAGGGCACCCAGGCTAACCCACCACCCCAACAACAACAGGGACCTGGGGGCAGTGGTAGTGGGCACACCGTCCAGGGGACAGAGGCCGGGGGAAACAGGGCAAATCGGAGGGCTGCTGTGCGACAGGGGGGGGGAGGAGAGGCCCAGGGAACCCACTCTCCAAGAGGCCCTCACCACCATCATGGCAGCCTACCACCACTCCCAAGAGACGATGGCGACGGTACTGGCCAGGTTCCAGGAGATCCAGGCACAGCAGGAGGAACGCTACATGGGGTTCACCAATCAACTCACCAACATCTCTACCGCTATGGGGAGCA
Source organism: Pleurodeles waltl (assembly GCF_031143425.1). NCBI lineage: Eukaryota > Metazoa > Chordata > Amphibia > Caudata > Salamandridae > Pleurodeles > Pleurodeles waltl. The sequence goes on along the minus strand of NC_090436.1, from coordinate 721,838,291 downwards.
TAGTCCAGGCCCTCAACCGGATAGAAGACACGTTGCGGAACCGTGTGGCACCACACAGGGCCCCTGTCACTAGCCAGGAACAGCCTACCACCTCCGCCGGCGCTAGTGGACAGGAGGCCCCACCACAACGACAGGCCACCAGAACCCCACCTCCTGCTGAAGAACAACCACCCCGCAAGAGGAGCCTGAGATCAAAAAAATCGACAGAGTAGGATGTCAAGACCCCCGCCAGCATGAGACACCCCCTGAAGTCATCCCACTGTCCCACATTGCCACCCTGTCCAACCTTGAACTGCCCCTGCTCCATCCTTCCACAGGCATATGGACAATGCACCTGTGAGACTGAGAACTGGACTCTGCCATGGCCATTACTCCACCCCCACCCATCACCGTGTTTATATCATGTACCATTATCTAGCACAAAAAATAAATCACTCAATGCACTGAAATCAAACAGGAGTCAGGCTGTATTATTTACAAATGTATAACACATTACCGATCAATTATGTTCTGTTAACTTTGTGCTGAACACATACCGAGATCAATAAGCATTAGTCCATGGGCTAACCAAGCAGTAGTCACGGAGTGGGTCATACAGCACTGAAAAGGGAAGGGAAAATCAAACATCAGTTTAAAAGAACTGGGGGGTCATAGACAAAGTTGAGAAGCAGGAGGCTTGCAGGAAAAGTAAAATGGCGTGGTTGATTCTTACCTGTGTGCTACTGAAAATACTGTTGGATAACTCTGTCCCTGTTGTCTGTGTCGTCCTCTGAGTCTTCCTCCTCTTCACTCTCCGCAGGCTCCACAGCTGCTTCAACACCACCATCTGGACCATCCTCCTGCAGGAAAGGCACCTGACGTCGCAATGCCAGATTGTGAAGCATACAGCAGGCCACGATGATCTGGCACACCTTCTTTGGTGAGTACATCAGGGATCCCCCTGTCATATGCAGGCACCTAAATCTGGCCTTCAGGAGCCCAAAGGTCCTTTCTATGATCCTCCTAGTTCGCCCATGGGCCTCATTGTACCGTTCCTCAGCCCTGGTCCGGGGATTCCTCACTGGGGTCAATAGCCAAGGCAGGTTGGGGTAACCAGAGTCACCTATTAGCCACACACGTTGTCTCTGTAGCTGTTCCATCACATAAGGGATGCTGCTATTACGCATCACATACGCGTCATGCACTGACCCAGGGAACATGGCATTCACATGGGAGATGTACTGGTCAGCCAAACAGACCACCTGGACGTTCATAGAATGGTAACTTTTCCTGTTTCTGTACACCTGCTCATCGTCTTTTGGGGGGACTAAGGCTACATGGGTCCCATCAATGGCACCAATGATGTTGGGAATATGTCCAAGGGCATAAAAATCACCCTTCACAGTGGCCAAATCAACCTCCTCAGGGAATATAATGTAACTCCGCATGTGTTTCGTCAGGGCAGACAACACTCTAGACAAAACTTTGGAAAACATAGGCTGAGACATTCGAGATGACATGGCCACTATTGTCTGGAATGAGCGACTTGCAAGAAAATGGAGGACTGACAGAACCTGCACGAGAGGGGGAATTCCTGTGGGTTGGCGGATGGGGGACATCAGGGCTGGCTCCAGCTGGGCACACAGTTCATGGATAGTGGCACGGTCAAGTCGGTATCGTAGTATGATGTGGCGTTCTTCCATTGTCGACAGGTCCACCAGCGGTCGGTACACGCGAGGATTCATCCTTCTCCTCGCAAGTCCCAGCGGACGGTGCCTAGGAATGACAACATGGAGCACAGAGTCAAGCCAATCACTGGTACGTTCACCACAGCTTGCATAGCACACGGTTATCTATGTTTTGAAAGGTGTGTATGTGTGGCAATGCAAGGCCTAGGCCTGTGTGTCGCAGTAGAAATTATGCCATGTGGGCCCTTGAAATGGCGGCTCCCTGACCTGTGAAGTGGGACAATGGGATGTGAGGTCAATGCGCAGGCGGAGCACACCGTGGCGGTAGGCGGTCGAAGACCGCTACACGGAGCCGCATTGGTTAACATTGAATGCTCTGGGTTTCAGGAGCCAATGACGATGTGCGCCGGCGGTAGCGGTACGCACCGCCGCGGTACGCACCACCGCGGGCGTGACCGCCATTTTCTATCTGCCTAATCACTCGAGACCTGATCATCCACAGGAGAGGACCTATACTGCAAGTGCTGCTGTGACCTCGGTCTGGAAGTGACAATGGCTGCTGCGACTGGGGAAAGGGCCCCTGCCTTCACGTCTGAAGAGTTGGAGAAGCTCGTGGATGGGGTCCTCCCCCAGTATGCGTTACTCTACGGTCCTCCAGACCAACAGGTAAGTACACCGGGTGCACATGGAATGGGCGATGCCTGTGTGGAGTGGGGTGGATGTAAGTTGGTGGGGTGGGGGGCGAATGAGGAGTGCAACGCACGACAGATGAGAGCATGTGCCATATGACAAGGTTGGGGAGGGGGGGGCCAATCACATCTAACATGCAGTAAGTTGATGAATGTTTCCTTCCCACCCTGTACATGTCACATAGGTCAGCGCCCATCAGAAAGTCGAGATTTGGCGTGCCATCGCCAAGGAAGTCCGGGCCCTGGGGGTCCACGTCAGACGGGGCACCCACTGCCGCAAGAGGTGGGAGGACATCCGCCGCGGAACCAGGAAGACCGCCGAGTCACTGCTGGGGATGGCCTCCCAACCTAGGAGGGGTGCCAGTCGTACCCTGACTCCCCTGATGTCCCGGATCCTGGCGGTGGCCTACCCTGATTTGGATGGGCGCTTGAGAGCATCACAGCAGACACAAGGGGGTGAGTATCAGCACATTCTGCTATCTTTCTGCGCAGTGGAGGCGTCTGGGTGGGGGAGGAGGGTTGTGGGTGACATTAGGCCAGGGCGCTTTCTGTAGTGTAGTCCTCTCCCTTAGGCATGGCCCTGTGCTCCCGGCCCCCACCTCTGTAGGGTGACAAGTACAGCTATTGATGGTCCAGCCTCACACATCTGCGCGTTTGTCCTCTCTTGACCTGTTGTCTTAGTCAGAAGTACTGAGTAGTGTACCCCGAATGCGCGGCTTAGTGCATGAGGCTCCTGTGTCTGTCCTCTCCGCCAACGGTGTTGACATTTCATGCACTCAACCTGGTCTTCTTTTTTCTCCCCCCCCCTTCTTCTTCATCTTCTTGTGCATGTGTGCATTAGCATCATCAGGCGGAGGAGATTTGGCATCGGAGCACGAGGGTGCTGCAAGTCACAAGGCCCCGGTGGGCCCAGGAACAGACACCGAGGGCACCAGTGATCCGGAGGGCGAGGGGAGCACCACAACGGGGACCGGTGGTGAGAGCAGCGACACAGACACGTCCTCGGATGGGTGCTCCCTAGCGGTGGCGGAAACATCCGGGACCCCCGCCTCTACAGGTACAGCCGCCACCCAGCGCACCAGCCCCGCCCTCCCTGCAGCCCCTCAGCCTACGCTCCGTGCCCGCTCGCCCAGGAAGGCGGGCGTCTCCTTCGCCCCAGGCACCTCAGCCCCTGCCCCTGTCACCCCTGCTGCCCTCAGTGCGGAGCTCATTGACCTTGTGAGGACGCTCATTGTTGGGCAGACTACCCTTTTGAATGCCATCCAGGGGGTAGAAAGGGAGGTGCATCGGAGCAATGCCTACCTGGAGGGCATTCATTCGGGTCAGGCTGCCCATCAACGATCGTTCACTGCTCTGGCCTCAGCACTGACGGCAGCCATTGTCCCTGTTTCCAGCCTCCCTCTTCTGACTGCCTCCACCCTGTCTCTGTCTCCTGTTCCTCAGCCTATCCCATCCACACCATCTGACCAGCCTGCACACACCTCAACACCCAAGGGCAGCTCATCCAGACACAAGCACCACAGATCCCACAAACACTCACCCAAGCAACACCCAGATGCAGACATTCCAACAGTCACTGCCACCCCTGTGTCCCCCTCCTCCTCGTCTCCCTCCTCCCTCCCTGTGACGTCTACACTCACACCTGCATGCACACCAACATCAGCCAGTGCTTCCATCACCACCACACCCTCCTGTACAGTCCGCACGCGTGCAGTCACCACCCCCACTGCCATTTACACGTCCCCTGTGTCCTCTCCCACTGTGTCTGTCACCCCCTCTTCCAAGACACACAAACGCAGGCAGCCACCCACCCAACAGCCATCCACCTCACGACAGCCTACAGCACCAGCACCTTCACCCAATGACAGCACACCTGACTCTCCTACAACCACATCCTCTTCCTCCACTCCCATCACCACTTCTCCTACCCTTTACCTTGGCCCTAAAAATGTTTTCCTGGCTAATCTTGACCTCTTTCCCTCCGATGACCTACCCCCTCCATCTGCAAAGTGTCCCAAGAGCACCACAGCCACCACCAGCCCAGCTTCGGGTGTCACTGTTGTGCATGGGTTCTGGAGTCCACCCTTTGCCAGCAGTGACACCTCCATCAGCAGCAAGGACACATCTAGCTCCCCCCCCGGCAAGAGGACCAGGAAACACAAGGGCCGCCGTGCGAGGACTGACACGGCTGCCCCCAAGGAGCAAACTTCGCCCACTTCACCAGCCACATCATCTAGGGGAGGCAAGGGCCCGAGAGCCCCATCTAAGGAGCGTAAGGGCAGCAGGGCAGAGAAGTCAGGCAGCAGGAGCGCGGAGCAGATGGGCCCCACATGCCACATCCCAGCTGGAAAGGAGAACACCAAAGGGCCCAGGACTCTGTCCCCGAAGGGTCCAGAAGCATAACGGTCGGAGGGCGACTGAGCAGGGAGTCCAGGCCAGGTCTGGCTCCCTTGACCTACTGGATGTGCACCGCTGAACAGGGCCCCGCCGTGCAGAAGAGCACCGCTGAACAGGGCCCGCCGTGAAGATAGGCACCGCTGAACAGGGCCCCGCCGTGCAGAAGAGCACCGCTGAACAGGGCTTGCCGTGGAGAAGAGCACCGCTGAACAGGGCCCGCCGTGGAGAAGAGCACCGCTGAACAGGGCCCGCCGTGCAGAAGAGCACCGCTGAACAGGGCCCGCCGTGAAGATAGGCACCGCTGAACAGGGCCCCGCCGTGCAGAAGAGCACCGCTGAACAGGGCCCGCCGTGAAGATAGGCACCGCTGAAGAGGGCCCCGCCGTGAAGATAGGCACCGCTGAACAGGGCCCGCCGTGGAGAAGAGCACCGCTGAACAGGGCCCGCCGTGGAGAAGAGCACCGCTGAACAGGGCCCGCCGTGAAGATAGGCACCGCTGAACAGGGCCCCGCCATGCAGAAGAGCACCGCTGAACAGGGCCCGCCGTGGAGAAGAGCACCGCTGAACAGGGCCCGCCGTGAAGATAGGCACCGCTGAACAGGGCCCCGCCGTGCAGAAGAGCACCGCTGAACAGGGCCCCGCCGTGCAGAAGAGCACCGCTCCGCTGGGCCCCGCCATCTCAAGCACCACTCCGCTGGGCCCTTCCTCTCAAGCACCGCTCCGCTGGGCCCCGCCGTCTCAAGCACCGCTCCGCTGGGCCCTTCCTCTCAAGCACCGCTCCGCTGGGCCCCGCCGTCTCAAGCACCGCTCTGCTGGGCCCTTCCTGTCAAGCACCGCTCCGCTGGGCCCTGCCGTCTCAAGCACCACTCCGCTGGGGCCTTCCTGTCAAGCACCGCTCCGCTGGGCCCTTCCTCTCAAGCACCGCTCCGCTGGGCCCGCCGTCTCAAGCACCGCTCCGCTGGGCCCTTCCTCTCAAGCACCGCTCCGCTGGGCCCCGCCGTCTCAAGCACCGCTCCGCTGGGCCCCACCGTCTCAAGCACCGCTCCGCTGGGCACTTCCTGTCAAGCACCGCTCCGCTGGGCCCTTCCTCTCAAGCACTGCTCCGCTGTGCCCCGCCGTCTCAAGCACCGCTCCGCTGGGCCCCGCCGTCTCAAGCACCGCTCCGCTGGGCCCCGCCGTCTGAAGCACTGCTCCGCTGGGCCCTTCCTCTCAAGCACCGCTCCGCTGGGCCTCGCCGTCTCAAGCACCGCTCCGCTGGGCCCCGCCGTCTCAAGCACCGCTCCGCACTTCCTGTCAAGCACCGCTCCGCTGGGCCCTTCCTCTCAAGCACCGCTCCGCTGGGCCCCGCCATCTCAAGCACCACTCCGCTGGGCACTTCCTGTCAAGCACCGCTCCGCTGGGCCCCGCCGTCTCAAGCACCGCTCCGCTGGGCCCTTCCTGTCAAGCACCGCTCCGCTGGGCCCCGCCGTCTCAAGCACCGCTCCGCTGGGCCCTTCCTGTCAAGCACCGCTCCGCTGGGCCCTTCCTGTCAAGCACTGTTTATGGTTCACTGTGCCCACCATGCCTCCTCCTTGAGCAGTGGACACTGTCATCCACCAGATGGACTGTGGCTTTGCACTCCCCATGATGGTGAAGTGGGCAACCCACCCACTGTAGAGACTTGAGAGACTGTGGCTTTGCACTCCCCAGGATGGTGAAGTGGGCAACCCACCCACTGTGGAGACTTGAGAGACTGTGGCTTTGCACTCCCCAGGATGGTGAAGTGGGCAACCCACCCACTGGAGAGACTTGAGAGACTGTGGCTTTGCACTCCCCAGGATGGTGAAGTGGGCAACCCACCCACTGTAGAGACTTGAGAGACTGTGGCTTTGCACTCCCCAGGATACATCAATAGGCATGGTGGCCCCTTCGTGGATCTGGCGTCGTGGACTCATGTGGCTGTGGTGCCTCCCCCTTTCCTTCCCCCTGAGGTGCCTGTAATTTTTTCATCAGATGCCCCTGCAGTGTTCTCTCCAAAGGACTCAGGTCTCCTGTGTGGGCTTTGCCCTTGTTTCGCTACACTGTAGCCCACGGACTGTTCCATTTAACTTTCATGTACAAGACTAATTGCCTCGGTTCTCCATGGCAGTGTATATAGTATCATTTTGTTATGGATATTTTGCGTAGTTGACCGCTCCATATCAGAGTCTATTTTTTATATAAATTTTTCGTCCCAATTTATTTCTGTCTTTGCATTCTTAAGGGGGGTTTGGGTGGTGTCACTGTGCATTGTTGCTCTGCATTAGTGTGTACATAGTTTGGGGGGGGGTCGCATATGTGTGTGCCGTAAGCTTCCCTCCTCCCCCCTCCCGTGTGTCGTAGGTGCAGTACTCACCGTTGTCGTCTGCGCCGGCGTTCATACTCGTGGTAGATGAGAAGGTAGACGAGAGCAGGTAGGATGTTTAATTCGGGTTCCATGCTGTCCTCCTTCCTCGTGGAGTGTGTTTTGGTGCGCTTTTTTCCCGTTCGTAGTCTGTTTCCGCCGTGTTTTTATCGGCGGGGCTCCCGCCCCGGAAAAGGTGGCGGATTGGTGAGTTGTGATAGTGTGGGCGGTACATTGTCTGCCGCCTGCCTGTTGGCGGTGACCGCCACGCTGTTTGTCTGCACCGCCGCGGCGGTCGGAGTGTTAATGTGGCGGGCTGTGTTGGCGGTTCCCGCCAGGGTCAGAATTCCATTTTTTCGACCGCCGGCCTGTTGGCGGGTTGGCCGCTGCTTTATCACCGACCGCCAGGGTTAGAATCACCCCCATATTGTTGTTACAGTTCATTCACACACAAAACACATAGTTGCATGCTCTACCACATGTGGTCCACCACTATACCACACACTGCAGGCCATACCATCCTATCTTCATCTTAATACAGGGTGCATGCATGTTAAATAATTGAAAATCAGGCAATCACAGTTTGAGTCAAAGATTTTGACTCAAATGCGTAAAAAAATCATGCAAACGCTAACTAAACATACATGGGCCCTTAGCGTGAATTCCACCTGTGCACCACACACATGCAGATATCCATTGCAATGGAAGTTTACAGGTAATGCATGGTATTTTGCTGCACATGTAGGTTATGCGTCGAAAATATTCAAGCAAACATCATATGCGCAAAAAAATAAACGCATGGCAGAAAACGGGCCACAAAGGGGACAGGAAGTGATGTAATAGGAAATGCTGTTTACAGACATGGTACAGTGGGTGTACTTTCACTTTCACTTTACAGTCTGCGCTTTTTCTTGACTGCGTGGCTGTGTCTCGGTGTTGCTGGTGTCTTGATTGTGTTTATTGTATCTTGTGGTGTCTCTCTTGTGTCTTTTGTGTATTCTGTTTGTTTATTGTACCTGTGTATGTGGTTCTGTGTAGTTTAGTGTCTTTTGGATTGTATTTGTACTGTTGGGTGTCTGTTTGGGGGTTAGATTAGTTGGGTTAGTTGGGGTTCTTAGGTTTGGGCTGTAAGTTTCCTTTTTATACATTTATTTTCCTTCCTTTTTACATTTTTGCTGTTTTGCTTTGTTGTGCAAGGACATGTCGGGAAGGGTGAGGCTGACCCTTGGGGGCGGAACTTGGGGGCTTTGTGTGGCTGGTATGCCACTTTCTGCCATTGATGCTGGAGATGGGTGGGCGTGTGATATAGGGGTATCACACAGAGGCACAACAGCTGCGGTGGGGAAGGGTGCTCTACCACCTCAAACGAGTATTCCACACGAGCAGGAATGAGCTCCAGCTGAAGCAGGATCTGCTGGACCACCTGCATGTGGTGTTCGGTGGCCCTGTTGGTGAGTCACATTGACAAATGTGTACAGTAGAATGCTCCTGAGTGACAGTAGCAGATGTCTTGACATGTTGCATGCAATGTTTGAGGCCATGTTGAATTGTGTGAATGCAAGCAGAAAAAACTGTTAGTGTCCCAGTACTGAGATCTAGTCTACATGTTTATCCCCTTCTGTGCCGCGGACGTAATGGTCACGTCCTGCGGCACAGTGCTCGTGTGCCTAGGACGTAACCATTACGTCCTGGGCACAGAGCCCAGAGGGAACGCTAACGCTCCCTCTGTGGGGTTTCCCCCACCCCCCCAAGGCAGGGATGGAAGGGGAAGACCTTCCCCTTCCACCCCCGACCCCCCCACCCACCCTGTGACATCAGCGTGCAAGCGCGCGCTGTTTGTCACAAGGCCTCCTCCAAACGCGCTGGAAGCTCAGCTTCCAGCGCGATCGGAAGAGAAATGCAAAAGCATTTCTCTTCCGATCACGTGGAGGAGGCTGAGAGACTTCAAAGGGAAGGAAAGTCATTTCCTTCCCTTTGAAGTCTCTCTCAGCGTTTTGGCAGACGGATTGCAAGCAATCCGGCTGTCAAAACACCCACTAGACACCAGGGATGTTTTTTTTTTAATGAAACTGGCATGAGGGAGCGACCCCTTGGGCAAGGGTCGCTCCCAGGGGGGGCATTTTTTTTTAAAGGCCTTTTCTGTCCCCAGGTGGGCAGAAACCTCTAGGCACCAGGGAGTAATTTTTCTTTTTTGTTTTGTTTTTGTTTTGTTTTATATTTTTGAGGTGGGGAGCGACCCCTTAGGCAAGGGTCGCTCCCATAGGGGGCAAATTATATTTAGGCCATTGTAGATTGGACGATTTTAGGTCAATCTGCCCCCAAGGGGGGGCAGAAACAACTAGGCACTGGGGATTTTTTTTGCGCCAATGTCACGCAAGGGGAGCGACCCAGTAGGCAAGGATCGCTCCCCTGGGGGGTTTGGGGGGGGGCATGGGGTCAAATTTTATTTCCCCCGGGGGCAGATTGGCCTACTGTTATTAGGCCGATCTGCCCCCAGGGGGGGCAGAAACCTCTAGGCGCCAGGGCAATTTTTTTTGTGTGTTTTTATTTTTTTTGTTTTTTTAGAGATGGGGAGCGACCCATTAGGCAAGGGTCGCTCCCCTAGGGGGCAAATTGTATTTAGACCATTTTTGCCCCCCTTGAGGGCAGATTGGTGGATTTTAGGTCAATCTGTCCCCAAGGGGGGCAGAAACAACTAGGCACCGGGGATTTTTTTTTTGCGCCAATGTCACGCAAGGCGAGCGACCCCGTAGGCAAGGGTCGCTCCCCGGGGGGGCAAATTTATTTTTGCCCATTTCTGCCCCCCCGGGGCCGGCTGAGCTAGAGGCCAAAATCCACAGGTAGGTACTTTGCAAAAAAACACCTCTGTTTTCTGTGAAAAAATTTGATGTGTCCACATTCTGTTTTGGGCCATTTCCTTTCGTGGGCGCTAGGCCTACCCACACAAGTGAGGTACCATTTTTATCTGGAAACTTGGAGGAACGCTGGGTGGAAGGAAATTTGTGGCTCCTCTCAGATTCCAGAACTTTCTGTCACCAAAATGAGAGGAAAAAGTGTTTTTTGGGTCAAATTTTGAGGTTTGCAAAGGATTCTTGGTAACAGAACCCGGTCAGAGCCCCACAAGTCACCCCATCTTGGTTTCCCCTGGGTGTCTAGTTTTAAAAAATGTGCTGGTTTGCTAGGTTTCCCCAGGTGCCGACTGAGCTAGAGACCAAAATCCACAGGTAGGCCCTTTGTTTTCTGTGAAAAAATGTGATGTGTCCACGTTGTGTTTTGAGCCATTTCCTTTTGTGGGTGCTAGGCCTACCCACACAAGTGAGGTACCATTTTATCGGGAGACTTGGGGGAACACAGAATAGCAAAACAAGTGTTATTGGCCTTGTCTTTCTCTACATTTTTTCCTTCCAAATGTAAGGCAGTGTGTAAAAAAGACGTCTATTTGAGAAATGCCCTGTAATTCACATGCTAGTATGGGCATCCCGGAATTCAGAGATGTGCAAATAACCACTGCTTCTCAACACATTATCTTGTGGCCATTTTGGAAATACAAACATTTTCTTGATACCTATTTTTCACTTTTTATATTTCAGCAAATGAATTGCTGTATACCCGGTATAGAATAAAAACCCATTGCAAGGTGCAGCTCATTTATTGGCTCTGGGTACCTAGAGTTCTTGATGAACCTATAAGCCCTATATATCCTCGCAACCAGAAGAGTCCTGCCGAAGTAACAGTATATTGCTTTAAAAAATCTGACATCGCAGAAAAAAGTTACGGAGTAAAATGTGGAGAAACATGGCTGTTTTTTTCACCTCAATTTCAATATTTTATTATTTCAGCTGTTATTTTCTGTAGGAAACACTTGTAGGATCTACACAAATGACCCCTTGCTGAATTCAAAATTTTGTCTACTTTTCAGATATGTTTAGCTTTCTTGGATCCAGCATTGGTTTCTTACCCATTTTGGTCACTAACTGGAAAAAGGCTGAAAGCACAAAAAATTGTAAAAATGGGGTATGTCCCAGTAAAATGTCAAAATTGTATTGAAAAATTGGGTTTTCCGATTCAAGTCTGCCTGTTCCTGAAACCTGGGAAGATGGTGATCTTGCCACCGCAAACCCTTTGTTGGTGCCATTTTCAGGGAAAAAAACACGAGCTGCCTTCTGCAGCCCTTTTTCCCATTTTTTGGAAAAAAACAACATTTTCACTATATTTTGCCTAATTTCTTGGTCTCCTTCAGGGGAACCCACAAAGTCTGGGTACCTCTAGAATCCCTAGGATGTTGGAAAAGAAGGACGCAAATTTGGCGTGGGTAGCTTATGTGAACAAAAAGTTATGAGGGCCTAAGCACAAACTGCCCCAAATAGCCAAAAAAAGGCTCGGCACAGGAGGGGGAAAAGGCCTGGCAGCTTAGGGGTTATACATGTTAACAATGCAGTACTGAGGTTTGTTGAGTCATGTATGAATATCACTTAGGGCCACATGTACCAAGCTATTTTTAATTGTCACAAACAGCCTAGTTTTCAGATTTTGTGTGTTTACGGAAAACAAAAAGGTTTATTCCAATGCAAATACCCAAGTGTGCCATTCTGCAATCACATTGCCGAATCACAAAAGAGGGTTTGCTAGTGATATCTCGGAAGGGGCGTTCCCTTCCTATTAGCGAGTTGCATTTTGCTGATTGATTGTTTGGTGACCGCGAATGCTGGCACTAAACAATTGCAGTTACCACCAGTTTAAAGTTGGAGCTAACCCATTTACAAAAGGGGAGGGGTCCCCATGGGATCCCTTCCCCTTTGAGAATGCATGCCCAAAAATTGTTTCAGCGCAGGAAGTGGTCCCACCGACCACTGGCTGATTTAAAATAAATAATAAAGTCATAATATTGGTTTTTGAAATGCTTTCTGTTTACCCTTGATGAAATAAGGCTGCATTAAAAAAATACATACATCTCTATTTGAAAGCAGTCACAGACATGGTGGTCTGCTGAGCCCAGCACGCCAGCATCCCTGTGAGTGCCGCCATTCCCAGGGGGTTTGCAAAATGAGACCTACCTCATTAAAATTCATGAGGTAGGTCATTTGCTACTCCATTTGTGATTTTCAAACAGTGTCATTGACAGTGTTGTAGCTCAGATCATCCTACTCGCAAATTGCGAGTTGCTAAGTCTCGCAATGTGTGACTCACAAAACCTGATCTTCGTACATGGGGCCCTTAGTCACACATTTCATGTGCAATGACAACACCTGTGCCCATGCATTCTGTCAATGATGGTCAGATAAGACACTCTCAGCATACCACATTTCATTGTATCAGGACAGCAAAGTGGGTAATCCATGTTTAGCACTACATTGTCATCATTACACACACATGATCCCTGCCATTATGTTGGTAAAGGGTGCATACACGGCTTAGGGGACACTGCCAATGGGGTATTTGTTACCTACACACAACTGTGCCACATCTGTTATGGACCACTGAATGCATGATAATTGAAGACTGAAAATTGAGCCACATGCCCTTCACACAGTAACTCAGTGTCCCTTGATGCTCAAGCCACAATACCTGAGTCACTTGTATTGCAGTGCACCAGGGAAGTGCCATTGAAATTGTCACCCAAAAACAAACCATGATGTGGAGTACCATCTGAAATGGATTAGCCACAAATGTTTGTAGTCGGCTTTAGCACCACATGATTGTTAGGCCCCGTGCATGTATGCAGATATGTGTCTGTCACTCACTGGAGTGTCAGTGTCAATGTGAGTTTGCAGCGGTATGCCTATTGGAGTGTCTACATGCCGGATCACCATCTCGCTCATATCAAATGTTACATGCTGTGATATGTTGTCCATACGTTTTTACAGTGGTCTGCCATTAAGCATGTATTTCCTTTCCATGTCTTACAGGTGTACCTGCCCCCTATACCATCAGGGAAGTGGCTTGATTTCAAGACCCAAACGTATCCAGTAAGTGTGATAATGTCTGTCCTGTGTAGTGATTGCAGCTGTTGTGTGAGTGACTCCAGTGTGTTGCACTCCTTGTAAGATATGATGAGCTGGAACGTGATCTGATATATTACTTGACTGGATGTTGACATAGTCTTCCGTGCAAGGGTTAGACATTCACAAGCAGAGATTCATATCTTGGGAATATAGTGCTGTGCAATAGGCAGCAGTGTGTTAACAACGCGATTGTTAGCCACATGTAGGCCAACATGTGACTTGGAACTGCTCCAGTGTCAGTATATTGTCACTGGGTCATACCCTCATTCTTATAAGAAACTTATGCATCAGTTTCCTGCACAAAATTGTGCATCCCTGTATTGTAATGTACATGTAGGAATGTATTGGTAACTGCCCGCCAGAAACTAGTCCAATTAGTTGGCACAGGGGTAGGGGAACAACATATATATAAGTATATGTGATGGTCACAGTGTAGATGACAGTCATCTCATTCAAGCATGCATGTGTCACAAACAACACTGACCCCTTATGATTTGCAAATGCATACCATCCTGCCAATTACATCTACAAATCACTGGTCTTGGGTGCCTTGAAGTTGACTCAGATGATAAAGATTAGTCGGCCTGCCCCATGTGAAGTAGTTGCTGCATTTGCTTTGTGACACATTGCACTACATTAATGCACAGATTACTTTAATTGATCCAACTCTTGTTGTGCTTTGCTGTGGTGTAAAAGACATGATGGGTATGCAGTGTTGCCATTACATTCATCAGGGACATTATATCATCTGGACTGTGATTTGGATTGCATGTGCAAATTGAGGCAGGGTGTTAGATTATCATCTGTACATGCATCACACAATGATGACATTGACGGTTGCCTGTCTCATTTTTACAGCTGCCAACATGGATCTAGCGGAGATCAGGGCTTTCCAGAAGTGGGCAGTGAGATACAGATACATCTTGGATGTCGAGTCTGGGTACTGAAGGATGGCAAGATGCTATCGCAGAGAGTGAGCCACAGGTAAATGGTGGGCCTTCAGCCAAGGGGGACCAGCATTGGCCACAAAGGTTGTAGCCATCACCAAAACTGCACCCAGTACCACGGCGGCCACTGTCACTTCAGCCCCACCTGTTGCAACGTCAACCTCGGTGCAACCAATCACCACACCGGCTGCACCTTCAACATCTGCAACACAGACCACCACACCTGTGCACCTTCAACGTCTGTAACACAGGCCACCACACCTGCTACAATGGACATGGCCGCAATTGCTGAGCTCCAGAGGGACATGAAGAAAGTGTTGAAAAAGCTTGACACAATAAAGAGGGATATGGACAAAAATACCCGGAGACTGAAGGCAATTAAAAAGACACTGAGGAGGGCAAACCTGTGAACTCTTGTCTCCCCTCACCCCTAATTCAGTCCCCTCCCTCCTATTCCTCATCCTGTTTTATAGTGGGTTTAAGGGGTTTAGTGATAGGTTAGAGTAGGGTAGTAGTTTATATAGGATAAGTAGGGTGGGGGCTTTCATATTATTACATGTTAGTTTGTGGGTAGGTGGGTGGGGGTTAATGTTGGGGATTTGTGTATTTAAGGATAGATAAGGTTAGTATAGGTGTGTTACATAGTTTTAAGTTCTGCTTCGTACATAGTTATTAAAGATTTAGGCACTCCCTTACTGCATGTGTCATTTGCTTGGGCCTCAGGGTCTTTGCATGAGTGTACAGTGCCAATTGTCTGTTGGTCTGTGTATTACGTACTGCATCCACATCCCTCTCTTGACTTGTTAATTCCCACTTCCAACTGAGCTGTCACATTGGCAGCTACAACAAATTTAAATCTCAATGCATCTGCCATCCATTGTACCCACCATTCAACGTGACTATGGTTCCCATGTATTGGACAGCTGGGTGTGCTTTCTAAGCTGTATCAGTTTTGGTCCTGTGTTGTGATGTTGGGCACTGTGGGACGTCTGCCTGAAGCCTGAAGTTCATGTCAACACTGCTAAACTGAGTAGTGCCAATTTCAGATGAGGTCAAGAATACAAATTTCACGCATATGTGTTTTACTTGGACTCCCAGCTGACGTTATTGGCCAAACACTCTTACACAGCGATTCCTGCTGTATGTTGTGGGTGAGGCATGTAGGTTTTAAAGCAAATGTCACATACACAATGACTTGCTTGTAGGGGGTGTGGCCAGCAGTGACTTTCATCATGTAGATACCGTGGCCCTGATTTATACTTATTTAGCGCTTCATTCGCATAATTTTCTGACTCAAAAGCAGCACAAAATAATGATAAATCAGGGAACCTGTGCGTAGCTATCTGCCCACATTATTTCTGCACTCTGGTATTGACACTCTGTGACAATAGATATGTTACATGCATCGCAAATCTCCAGCAAAGTAGATGTGTCACATTACACAGAGACAATGTGGATGTGTAAGTGCTGTTTATTTAAAAGTACTGTAGTGCAATATTTACATAGTCAAGGTCTGTGACCCTATTAGTGTAAAGCATTATATTGTGATGCAACACAAGTGCAAGGGTGAGGGACATGTCATTGGACATGCTGAGATGAAGTGTCATTCAGTGCAGCGGAAGATGAATTGCCATTGGAGTAGTGAGAGACAATTGCAGTCCATAGTGGAAAGGTTAACAGTGTGTCAGTGAAGAGTGCATGTCAACAATTGTAGCAAAACTGGCATGTTGTCAAGCACAGGACAAAGGAAAATCAGTGCACATTTGGCATGGGCTGGTGCTACCGGGTACTCCTACGGTTGAAGATGATCTGTTCCACATCTTTATCCTCTGATGTGTGTGTTGTCTCCTCTGCCCTTGATGGTGGTGGGTCTAAGGGGCAACACACACCTCTGTGGTTGGAGATGTGGACCCCAAATTCCCAGCAGCTGCCATCTGTGGAACTACATATGGCATAACTGCAGCAAGGAGGAGCTGCTGATTTTTGAGTATGCAGCAACACCCCTGTGTTAGGGAGCCATGTCTGCCCTGAGGGAGGCCGGTTCCTGGTGCATGGAATCCAGCTTGTTGTCATGCATGCAGCAGCAAGATTGGGAGGGCAGGTGTTGTGGTAACTCCCTCACAACCGTGGTTAGGTCCCTCACACACTGTTGGACTCCTTGCAGTAAGGATTGTGTGACTTGTATGGCTGCTGACTGTTCTGTGGACGTCATCATGCACATGCGCATCCCCTCAAGGCTGGCTGCCATAGTTTGCATCCCCACCCACACCTCCTTGGCCAGCTCACTCTGTACTCCCACTACTGTCCTCTCAACGGTGGTCTCTGCGTCATCAGAGTACTCAGCTGTGTTTGAACTGGCAGGTCGTACTATTGGGGTGGTGGGTGGGTCCTCTGGGATGGCTGCTACATGTATGCTCCTCCTTTGGACTGGAGGAGGTGTCTGGGGGTTTGCCAGGACATTCTGGAGGGTTTCCTGGCTGATGATTGTCAGCTGGCCATCCAGGTCATCAGGGTAGTCCATGACAGACAAATCCACAGGAGAGCCATTGTCCTCTGCAATGAGATATTGTACAAGTAGTGTGCCTGTGTTGTGCCAGTTGTAATGTGACATCACTGATTTCCTATTGATCGTATATTGTCACGTTGGTTCCCATGCATTGTTCCTGTTATTAATGTTTGTAGTCTGTCAGCCCTATACCCCACCTGCATGTCACATGTACTGTGGGCAGTTGGGGCAAAGGTCTGCGTCACACCTTCTATGTGTGGGTTCCGTCTAAATTGTGGCTTGCTACCTTTTTGTCCTCATCAACCCTTCCTCTGCTTTCATTTTCATGGTGAGGCCTTGCAATGATTGTTGGTGTGCTGATGCCACAGAAACACACATAACAAAATGGCCCTGTCTCAGTCTATCATTTTTCACATACACCTATGCGGTGCTGGGACCTACCACCAGACCATGTATGGCATTTCCATGAGACAATGCAGTTGTTACCATTAGTAGTTCCTCATGTTGATGTTTGCGTATGTGTGCTACATTGCATTGCACTGATGGCCCTGGCAAAGTTCCAATTCCTCTTGTGACTGTGCGGGTGTATTTGCTTTCCTACACACATCTGTCCTCCCCCTCAATGCAGTTGTCCTAGCACTATGACGCAGCTATTGTGACACAGGCACAGGGTTAAACCCAGGAATGGGCAGCATGGGTATGAGATTACTGCTGTGTACATCATTATGTATGTGACAATGCCTGCTGGTTATTTAGTCTATGGACATGAGCAGTTGACAGGAGGTGCACTTGGATAGGGATTAGTGGGGATTGATCCCGTAGTCATACTGAACCCTCATTTTGAGTGTGTCTGTGCCATGGGCACCTAACTGTCATTTCCTAATCGACTAGCGCACACAGCACAGGTGGTAGTGGCAACTGTTGTCAATGGTAAATGCCACTTGAGCCAATGGCCTGAGACTGGGCAGTGTCCTGTAGTTTACATTCTGACAATACTAGCTGTCCTGTGACACCAGACCAGTTTTACGTTCTACCCTACCCTCCTGGTCTGCTTCAGCATTTCCAGAAGCCTTGGTATGGCGGTTTCTCCCCAGGCAATGGTTGTTAGTGCATTATGTAGTAGGTATGTGCCTACCCCTTCTTGCACTTGACATTTAGACATTTTGGTCCCCCATGCAACTTACCCTGCATATCTGTTGTTTCCTGATAGTCTGCGCTGTCCTGTGCTGCGATACCAGTGACGATTCCTCCGGGATGACGGATGCAACCATCTCCTCCATGTCATCCAAGTCCTCTTGCGGTGCTGGAGTCCCACCTCCGGTCTGCAGTGCTGCCTTCCTGTTCCTTGTCAATTTTTCCTTTGTCCTGCCCTTGCAGTCATGCCAGCATTTCTTGCACTCAGTGACAGTTCTCCTGACCTCTGCCACACTGTTGATCTTGTCCACAATCTGTTTCCAAATTGCCTCTCTCCTCCCAATTGGCAATTTAGAGGTGATGAAGAGTTGATGCTGGTACTCAGTCACTTCTCTCACCTGAATTTCATGCTCCTCCGCACTGAAGCGACACTTCCTCTTCTCCTTGTCTCTCCCCTGGGTCTGGTCTGTGTCCTCCTAGCTGGTTCCTGGTTGTCTTTGGTCTCCCTTGGGTCTCTCCTGGCTTCTGGGATCCATTTTGGGGCTCCTTAGGACAGTTTGCTCCGTTTGTGTTGCTTTTTGACGCTATTGTGAGGAAAAATGGCGCATATCCATTTTGCGACATTTTTCCATGTCGCAAACCGGATTAGAGTCATTTTTCCTGCGTTAACGTCAGTTTGCCTTATGACAAGGAGCAATGGTTAGCGTGAGGAAAAATGACTCTAAACTATTCTTTGCGCCACCCAGCGTGAAAGTATACATTTGACACACAGGTGGCATTAAGAAATGACGCTAGCCAACGCTAACATTATTGACACAAAACTGCATTAGCACAGTTTTGCATCAAAAAGTATAAATCTGGCCCTTACTCTTACAGAATACACCCTTCAAAATGAAGAGATGTCTAGTTTGGAATTGTGTGAATATTATGTTAAGACTTTCTTTAACTTATCACCGGCTTCCTTAATAAAGGGATTATTATTATTATTATTATTATTATTATTATTATTATTATTATTATCATACAACACATAAATGATCATAAATAATACACTTATAATAATGATGTTGGTGCTTTGGCTTTAGGGAGAAAGTTTTTATTGCTGAGAGTAGTGAGTAATTTGGCTGAGGGACAATTTGAGCTCAAATTATTCCATACTCCGCTGAAAAAAATATCCTCAAGGTATCAAAATATCTCTGGAAGAGTTGCACCCATTAAAGGTAATCATCCATGTGGAACCTGCCATGCTTATGAGTCAGCCACCTCCACTGAAACCTGACATCTTAAAGGCTTTAGGATTCTATTATCACCTTTTAGCACTTCTGCCTCATGTGATATAGGTTGTTAAAGGTCCTATTCTTCGTTCTAGGCACTAGCGCATCTCTCATGGTACTAGCAATTAATGTTCTTTTGACTCCATTCTTATTCTAAATAGATATTAGTCAGTAATTAGGTTGTAACTGGTTAGAGTATTTAAGGAGGACCACCCACTTTGTAGAGAGTTCCGTGGCCTATTGCAGTGGTTCCCAACCTGTGGTCCGGGGACCACTGGGGGTCTGTGAAGCCTTCTGGTCCGCGAGAGCCTAGAAAATTTAAAAATATTAACAAATATTGACAAATTAGGTCCCCAGCTTCCAGTAATGACTCAGGCGGGGGTCCCCGGATTCCCATGATGATTCAGTGGGGGTCCCTGGGTTCCATTAATGTTAAAGTGGGGGTCCACAGAAACCAAAAGTTTGGGAACCACTGGCCTATTGCATGTACAGTGAGGAGTAACTCTAGATCCCAGTGAAGCAGATTCAGCACCTTTTTGCAGGATACATATCTTGTAAGATATCTACAATAGGTGGTCAGGTCCTTTTGATAAAAACACTATTTGCAATATGAATACTATTTGTGATATATATGCACATCGGTGTTATGAACTGATGAAGGTTCTTGAATGTTCCACCATATGGATAAGGGAGTAGGGCAAAACACCAAATGGCGGTGGTCTTTAAGAGAAAATAAGCAGTTATATTGTGGCCTTTTAAGACAATTTGATAAAGTGCGTTATAGTCGGTCTTTATAAATGGTCTCAATAGAATTGTTCAACATATTTAATCTGGAAAATATTTTAAATTCCTTTCAAAAAGAGTAAATATCGTGTGAACTGCTTACGCTTTGAGACACAAATAATTGAAGGCAAGGAAGATATTTACCCCCATAAAAAGACCATAAAATGAGACCTCGGATATTTGAACAATGGTGTATATGCCACGTAAAAAGTGGAAACAAATACACTAAGGCAACTTTTAATAGACTATAAAGTAGTGAGATTATAATAAAGGAATAAAATACAAAGGATGAAATAGAAACAGAATGAATTAAAAAAGAGAAAAGAGATGTAACATTCTCTCCCGTTTGGGACATCAAAGGGCTTTTAGGGTCGTGTGGAAAGTTGATGAATGTGTGTGATGTTTGTCTTAGCGGTTTGAATGTTGGGTATTAGAGTTTGAGGTTTGTAGAGTTGCTAGTCCATGTAAACAAAATATGTATGCATTTTGTAATGCAATTAAATGTTTTGTAATTAAATTAAATGAGGTTATCAATTTTGTATTTTGTAAACTAATATTATTTTTGATGAATTCATAAGATTTATGTTGCGGATCATTATTGAATGAACTTTCTATATGGAGGCAAAGTAGAATGTGCAGGAGGTTATTTGATATATACATATTAATACAACTTTAAATGTGCCCGTAAATGTGAAACCACATTTGGGTCATTGTGTGAGTGGGAATATTAGGAGCAATTTCTTAAACATTTTTCTGATACAGTTTTTATTGCAATTAGAAAGGTCGGCTATAACACGGGAGGAGGATATCACAATCCAGCGTACTTGTTCTTGTCAATGTGTTTGTGCTTTTTAATACCCGGAGGGAAATGTCTTTCAGACCTCCTTAAACAGTAGTTTATCAAAAACTGTTACGTTTTATGCAAAGGCCTAGCTGATTTCTGGCTTTGCTTACCAAACAATACAAATCCAGGGTCTTGGCTACTATGGTTTTGTCATGACTGCCTACTTTCGGCAGCATTATTTTCCACTGTTACTTTGAGGCTGTAAAAATTGATTTTTACACAATTTGCTTTGTGGGTAATAGCTCTGACTTCCATAAAAAGCTCATATTTAGTTGGTAGAATTACGCCGGGGTCTGCAAACAGCTATTCTACATGGTGATAATGTTAATATAGCTTGTCAAATGTGTTGAATGTTCTCCCACTTGAGCGTCTTCACACGCAGAAATGCTCGTACAAAATGACAGAGTACGATTCATGGTACAAACATCTGCCCAGTAGCTTGTTTGTGCAGCAATCCGTTTACACTGCAAAGTGAGTACTTGTAGAATGTTGTTGTATGACTATAAGCAATTCGAGATATTTTTGCTACAAAAGCGATATTTCATCCTCTGTGAACCTTCAACTGGATTCTTTGTAACAGAACCAAATTTATGTTTGTACAAAAAAATTAACACAAATTATACTAATTTGCATCTAGTAGTATTACCGCTTATGCACTTCACCCTTAGCTAATGCCTGTTTGAAATGGGCCCGACTGGTCGTAGCGGGCATTTCCCTGGGAGGCTAGAGGGCTGATACCCATTTCTAAAGCAGGAGGGGCCAGTTTCGTTACTAGGGTGCCGGCGAGATGAGGAACTAATTCAACTCAAATTACAGGAACAGGTCTCCAAAACATACACAGTGTTGGACTGTTCCGTGGGGCAATCTGGCAGTGCCAGAAGGGCTACTCTCAAGGGCTCTTCTGTGGACTGGGGTGTTAGCTATTTGTCAGCCTGTTTCGTAGTTTTTTTAGCTGGTTTTATCTGTTGATATTTCTTGTATTAGCATAAACATTGCTTGCAGCAACCACAAAGGTGTGCAGTCTCCAATGTCTTGCATAACACCCTTTCTTTACAGTTTGCTGATTCGTGCTGTTAGGGTCGTATTTTCTCATCTCTCTAAAGATTCCTGTATCATGGGGATTATATGTTCACCTGTGGAGTGTTAACATTATTTTGATACTGCTTCCCTAATTGACTTTTTTGCATCTTAGTTATTAATATTAGGACACATTGCCGTGTACGACGCATAACTTTACTGAAAATTAAAGTTCATGTGCTCATTAGGCCTGTTTTTCTGACGTTGTAATATACTGTATTAGTCTAACGAACCGTAGCATGGAAGAGACTATAGAATTGACTACATTGTATTACTTCAACTGGGAAGGATCATCTCACAAGTGCAGCTTTGAAGAAGAGACTGTGGCGGTCATTCTGACCGCGGCGGTCGGCGGTCACCGCCCGCCAAGCGGTTCCCGCCGAAAGACCGCACCGCGGTCAAAAGACCGCGGCGGTCATTCCGGCTTTCCTGCTGGGCCGGCGGGCGACCGCCAGAAGTCCGCCGGCCGGCCCAGCGGGACAGCCCCTTCAACAATGAAGCCGGCTCGGAATGGAGCCGGCGGAGTTGAAGGGGTGCGACGGGTGCAGTGGCACCCGTCCCGATTTTCACTGTCTGCTAAGCAGACAGTGAAAATCTTTGTGGGGCCCTGTTAGGGGGCCCCACGGCACCCGTTCCCGCCATCCTGGTTCCGGCAGTGGACACCGCCAGAAACAGGCTGGCGGTAAGGGGGTCGGAATCCCCATGGCGGTGCTGCAAGCAGCGCCGCCATGGCGGGTTCCCTGGGCCAGCGGGAAACCGGCGGGAATCCGCCGGCTCCCCTTTTCCGACCGCGGCTTTACTGCCGCGGTCAGAATCGCCCAGGAAGCACCGCCAGCCTGTTGGCTGTGCTTCCGCCGCACTCCGCCATGGCGGTCATGGACCGCCAAGGTCAGAATGACCCCCTGTGTCTCAAAACACTCAGCTGTGATATCATACATCAAAGCATAAAAAAGAAGGATTTGGAACAAGCATTTCTATTCGAATTAACTCTCAGACTATTCTTGTTTACATACCATTCACAGTTTGTTAATACAAGGTCAAATCTGACCTGATAAGCAAATGTGAGCCATTTTTTACTGGACCTAATTGGGGCAACTTTTAATTTGGTACCTGGGTTTTATTTAATGTGCAAGTCCAATCATGTACATACGTGTGATGTTTGGATCCAATAGGGGGTCGAATTATTTTGATTTGTTTACAGAGAAGCTCAGTGTTGTTGAAATGGAGTGGTGTGGGCTATTATACTCTATGACATATGTTCTGCAATTAAGCCATTGTGAGGCTTAAAAAAATCGGGAAAATCCTTTAATTAAACGAGGAGCATCTCACCTTTTTTCAAACCACTCCTATACCTATGTGGTTCAGAAAACAATATATATAAGACTTCACTTATATTCACCAGGTTTGCTGACCATAGCTTCTACCCATCATACCTTGGCTAATAATTTCGTTTGGAGCACTGGGCACAAACTTAACACATTCATAATATTCAAATTTTATTAGAACCATGTTATTCACAGCATATCTCTCCCACCAATGTGGGCCCACTTGACATTTTTCGTCTTGTGAGGTGAACTGAATAAAACATTTTCCTTTTCAGAGCAGTCTATCAGAAAATAAATATTGGGCGCAGAGTGATGTTTTTGTTTGATATTACAGAAGTGAGGTGCACTAGACCTAGGGTTTTACAGTGGTAAAGCAGCATTGGACTAGCATTTTAGCATGCCCAAACTATTCATGGTGGGTGATTTAAACAGCAAAAAATGGATGGAAATGCGTACTATAATCTAAACCGCAGTTAAGTATTTTGTTTAAGCTTGCCTCCGACACTGCAGAAGGGGACAAACTTAAATTATCACTTAATGTCATTTTAAAGTCTAAGGGTCCGATGTATGGTCAAAAAATCTAAAAGCAGTTAAATACCAGGTTTTAGACCAATAAATGTGCTAAATGTAATAAATGTACTAAACCCACTTTGCGATTTGGCAACAACCGATCCAGTTAATAAATGGGTTTAGGAAACCATACCAAATCGCTATTTGGAAGGGGCTTGTTTGGGGCATCCCTTCAGAAATAGCGATTTTTAAAAGAATGTATTAAATATTTTGCAACCAAAGTCCAGGCACAAAACATTCAATATTTTACCAACATCTCAAAGGAGAAGGGGCTTCAAAGGGGCAAAAGGTTGACGAAACATTTTCAAGAATAGACAGTGGTTCCACTGACCACTGCTGGTCTTAAAAAAGGTTTGAAAAACAGTTTATCTTTTTTAACAAACCCCAATGTTTTTAAAAATGACGCTAATCATATGTTGCATCTCTACTTATTTTTATGATTTATAATGTATACAGTGCACTTTGAAGATCATCATGGCATTAAGAGCCAAGCATTTCTGACATTTACTTAGTGACATGCTACAAGGAATTTTGATTATTTAGCACACTAGCAAAGCCTTAAATTCCTTCTTGAAAACTAGCTGGTTCTCTATTCTGGGTAAATTTATTGGGAGACCATGCCATAGTTTAGGACTCTGGTACCAGTGAGATCTTTAGCTTGAACATGCCAGTTATGCACCAAATGAGTGCACATACTCAATATCAACCACATAATACCAACGGGACATAATTCAAAAAAGTACCTAGAGGAAAGTCTAGCTTTCCTACACCTAATACGTCTTTTATTGCCCTACAACGTCCATATATCACAAAGGTCTGTAGATGTGTAGTTTCAGAGTAGTAAATCTATACTTCCATAAATGCACTTATCTTTAAAAAATTTGTCCCTCGATATTCTGTCCTCAATATTCATTACCATGATATTCTGGGTGTCAATATTCAGTACTACAATCCATCATATGCAGTAGGAGGAAGGATTTGGAATGGTGAATTCTTATAGATGCTTATATTTGAGAACCGGCCATTGAGGCAGGGGTAAATGACAGAATAATATAATTTGTGCATTAGGCAAAGGGTCTTAATATCCAGCATAACTTCTTTCTGGCTTCAGACACGCGATCAAACCTCTTGAATCATAAAAAAAAAATGACTCTGAAGTTTTGAATTCTTTGCAACATGCTACAACTGTGTCAGGAAGGCCAGTGCAGAAACTGTCACAGTAGTGAATTCAGAATAACATTCAGGCACACATTAGTCTAGTGTTAAGTGACTCACTGATAAAAGTATGAGCTTTAACAGAAGATGTAAGGAATGGAAGCAGGCACTACATCATTCCGTGCTTCCATGGAAAGATCTTCAGAGTCATCATAATCCCACAGACAAGTCTGAATAGAATTCAGACACCTGTTCATTTCACCAACCATATTAGCTGATGACCAGTCCAATCCAACCATTAGCTAGGTGTCTCCTCAAATGGGGATAAGGGCAAATTTACATGATCTGACTAACTGTTACAATGGCCAGCTACAAATGTTAAACACCACCGGAGATAGAGAAAAGTCCTGAGAGACTTTAGAACTGACCATCTTAGAAGTTAAGTGAAAGTTGGAAAGAACCACTAGGAAAAGGAGGAGGAAAACCAAGATAGCCCTGTCCACCAAGTCTAATTTCCTTAAGGCAGTTCAATAATATGTGATGGTCTACAGTGTTGGAGGCAGTAGACAAGTCCAATAACAGCAGCGCAGCCGAGTCGCCTTCATCCACAATTAGCTTAAATTGTCCTTGTTCAGTGCTGGGGTAATTTCTCCGCCTCTCGCAGGCCAAAAACGAAGGCTTAAATTTACAAAGAGCTTACTCCATAAATAGTGACGATAAGCAAGAGATGAATAGTATTTACTTAGCCATGAAAAGAAAGCCATCTTTCCTGGCTCTGCATGGCTCACTAAATCCAGAGTAAAGCAAGGTAGTGCAAATCTCTGCCTTGCATTGGAAAGGCACTCAAAGGGTGGTTAATATGCCTCCCAGGCATCCATCCATTGATTTTGACGAAATCACAGATTTACTAAGGTTTGTAAAGCTGGGATTGTGTCAAAATTATACACCTTCTTAACAAAGGTGTGAAAATAAGAAACATATTCATTTCTCCTCTTTATTTCCTGTTTCTTCATGTCTGTATTCTGCAGTATTCATAGAAATGTGTCTTAGGATTGCTATTTTGCAAGAAAGTGTGCCTCCCTCCCCAAAACAATCCTGCCTGTAACACAGGCAGTCTTTTACCATGCTGCAAGGATTCCTGCATCAGTGATAGGTAGCACTCTTTGCGCCAGTGCAGGGAGAGAACAGCAATGCGCCAAATCATTTAAGATCGCTCCCTGTCATGCAATGCAGGTCATTGCAGCAAGCTGTCCTGCTGCTGTGTATGACTTTTTGAAAAATCTGCCCCCAAGTTATTAGGGATTCAGAGTCCTGATTCCTCTACATAGGTTGCCAGTTTCTTAACTTTTCTATGGTTTGTGATTTTGCCAAATAAAGGGTGTAGAGTAGTAGGTTTGTAGTTCGCTTTGTGTTTAAACTCCTTTTTTTCAACTTAGACTTCACAATGTCCCTCTTCCATTCTTCTGGAGTGGGCTCCGTCATGAGGGAAAGGTTAATAATCTTGGTTAAAGATAGTACTTAAGGTCAGGACCATGCCCATGAAAAGGAAACAGGGCCCAGACCATTTGGGATTTAACTCTCGAGTAAGGCTCCTATTTCTTTCTAGCTAATCATAAAAAGACAATAGAAAGACATTGAAATGGTAATTCTTTAAACTCCACTGGGCACACAACTTCAAGATTTTTAGATATCAATTTATATTTGATCTTATCAGAAAAAAGTTCACAATTTTGATGCAGAATTTTTGTAAAAACCGTATAAATGGAGAACTTGTAAATGGATGTAAGAATGACCTCCTCTTTGCCCTGTTCACCTCCTTTTCTGACTGTTGCTGGTGGTTACTGACTCTGAAAGTGCCCTTGGCACAGTTAACCAGGCCCAGGGTGTGTGCTCTGTCCTCTAAATGTATATGATAATTGGTATGTTTTTAAGTGGCCAAGCAACCTACTTGTAAGTCCCTAGTCTATGGTGAGGCAAGTAGGTTTAGAGACTCCAGTGGACTTAATGCACTTAAGTGTGCACTGCTGTGGTGTATGGTGTCACTTTAAAGCCATTCTGTCATTTTAAAACTGTGCCCAAATTTGACTTTGGAATTAAAAGTAGTTCCAAAATGCACAACTACCTTTTTATAAATTATAGGTCACCACTAAGGTCGGCCCCATGTCCCCTAAGGGGTGGTGCATTGTTATATAAAGCAGGGACAATGTTAAACATGGTTATATGCCCTGTTCAGAAAAAAACAACCAACATTGTTTTCCATGTTGAAGTGCTGCTAGTCCCATAGGCTAACATGGGAAGACTTCATTAAAATAAGTATCTTTAACTTTTGTTTTTGATTTTGATCCAACAACTAGCCAAGGTTGAATTTATTATAACTATTAAGGAAAGTAGTTTTAGAACTTACTATGCTGAAGTTAAATAAAGCAGCCTTGTAGCGGACTCTTCTTATTGGTCAGCCTTTCACAGCCTGAGTCAAGCTGCTCCCTGAGCAGGTGTGAATAGGCCTGGGCTGAAACAATACAGCCTTTTGGTGAGGGAAGATTTGCTTCCTGGAGAAGGCAATGAGAGGAAGGGGGCTGGGAGATAAGCTGGACTTCAAAGGTAGGACAACAAAAGTCATAGGACTCAGGCCAATCCCCACTTCCTTGATCACCAGTCAGATGGTAGCCCCCTTAGATTAGGAGAGGGGTTTGGAGGGGAGGATAGTTAGATTTTAGCCACACTTAGAGGTTGGGTTACAAAGAGACACATACCAAGGAGAGAATTTCTTCATTATGGTTTTTGGGAGAACTGTGCATTCTGGGTCAAAAATATGTCACAGTTTGTAGGAAGTGGACCTAGCAGAGCGAGGTAGCTTTACACCTATTGATTGGGATGTCCCCCTCCTGCTAGCCCAGAGTAGATGATAACTATTGAAGAGCTGCAGGAGCTCCCCAGATCACTGCCTGGAACATGTGAGAAGAAGGACCGCCCTGCTGGACATTTTGACTGCATCACAGAAGGCTTGCCCTCAGATAGACTGCAACTGCTGCACTCTTAAGACACCACAAACAAAGGGCTGTGCCTGACTCAATGACTCAAAGGGTGAAGCAACAGGTAGAAACATGCTAGAAGAAGTCACCTGCAGCACTCAAATAGAGAGCTACCCCAGCTGACCAGCTACACTTCGATTTTCCTGGAATGCACAGGTGCATTGTGGGAGATTGAGTCCTAGCCTCCAGCATTCCAGAGTCTCTGAACCCTTGGTTGATACTACTGGACACGTATCTACCCAAAGGAACCAGGAAGAAACATGATCTCGGAATTTGGAAACTTTCAACAAAGTTTTGCTGAAAAACTTCAGGAGGAGACCAGGTCAACGTCAAGAGTGAAGCAGCCACCGTCGACCCACGAATAGGCCTGACTGCAGTAGTTTGTCCTGCTGAAACCTCTGGAGCTCCTTGCTGTCAACATCGAGGAGAAAGACATCCAGAGGCTCACTGAGGCATCACATTCCAGCAGGCCATCATTTGCAAATCGAACTCAGGATCCCAGAAAACAGTGGACTAGACTTAAGAGAAAAGCTCCAAGAAAAAGACTAAGGGGCATATTTATGAGGGGTTTGGACCTTGTTTGTACCACCCAACATGATACAGGTATGGTACATGGATGGTGCAAACCATTAAGTCATATTTTGAAGGCTTTGCATGGTTTTAAATGGTCTTAAAAATATGGAGTAAGGCAAGACAGCACAAACCACTGTGTTGCCTTACACTGCAGTTCCAGGTCTTGGCTGCCAGGAAGGAGAAGCACCTCCCACCCGCCGTGGAGCGGCGGAATGCGAGGGACGGCAGCGAGCGCGAGGCCAGAGGAACGGAGGAGACGGGTGGGGGCGTAGAAGCTGAGGTGACGGTTGAGGTATTCCGGTCCCTTGTTGTGGAGGGCTTTGTGTGCGTGGGTGAAAAGTCGGAAGGTGATCCTTTTGCTGACTGGGAGCCAATGCAGGTGTCTCAGGTGTGCGGAGATGTGGCTGTTGCGGGGTACGTCGAGGATGAGGCGGGCCGAGGCGTTTTGAATACGTTGCAGGCGTTTTTGGAGTTTGGCGGTGGTCCCAGCGTAGAGGGTGTTGCCGTAGTCCGGTTCGTGACGAGGGCGTGGGTCACGGTTTTTCTAGTGTCGGCGGGGATCCAGCGGAAGATCTTGCGGAGCATGCGGAGGGTGAGGAAGCAGGCGGAGGACACGGCATTGACTTGCTTGGTCATGGTGAGAAGAGGGTCCAAGATGAAGCTGACGTTGCGGGCGTGGTCTGCGGGGGTCGGTGCGGTGCCAAGGGCCGTGGGCCACCAGGAGTCGTCCCAAGCAGATGGGGTGTTGCCGAGGATGAGGACTTCCGTTTTGTCAGAGTTCAGCTTAAGGCGGCTGAGCCTCATCCAATCTGCGATGTCCGTCATGCCCTCTTGTAGGTTGGTCATGGCGCTGGCGGGGTCCTTCGTGAGGGAGAGTATAAGTTGGGTGTCGTCGGCGTAGGAGGTGATGATGATGTTGTGCTTGCGTACGATGTCGGCGAGGGGGCTCATGTAGACATTGAAGAGTGTCGGGCTGAGCGATGAGCCTTGAGGTACGCCGCAGATGATCTCGGTGGGGTCTGAGCGAAACGGTGGGAGGTAAACTCTTTGGGAACGGTTTGAGAGGAAGGAGGCGATCCAGTCCAGGGCCTGGCCATGGATCCCGGTGGAGCGGAGGCGGGTGACTAGGGTGTGGTGACAGACAGTGTCGAAGGCAGCCGAGAGGTCGAGGAGGATGAGGACGACTGTTTCACCGTTGTCCATCAGGGTTCTGATGTCGTCTGTGACTGAGATGAGGGCAGATTCAGTGCTGTGGTTGGTTTGGAATCCGGTTTGTGAAGGGTCGAGCAGGTTGTTGTTTTCCAGGAAGGTGGTCAGCTGTTTGTTGACGGTCTTCTCTATTATCTTGGCGGGGAAGGGCAGGAGTGAGATGGGGCGGAAGTTTTTCAGGTCGCTCGGGTCAGCCGTAGGTTTCTTTAGTAGGGCGTTGACTTCGACGTGTTTCCAGCATTCGGGGAAGGTAGCAGAAGAAAATGAAGAGTTGATGACGGCCTGGAGGTGCGGGGGCGATGATGTCGTCGGCTTTATTGAAGATGAAGTGAGGGCAGGGGTCCGATGGGGCGCCGGAGTGGATAGAGTTCATGATGGTTTTGGTTTCTTCAGTGTTGATGTGGGTCCAGTCGTTGAGGGTGATGGCCGGGGGTGCGGGTTCGGTGATGCTTGGTTGGGTCTGGTGTCCGAAGCTGTCGTGGAGGTCGCTGATTGTGCGATGGAAGAAGGTGGCGAGGGAGTTGCACAAATCTTGTGAGGGCGTGACGGCGTTGGCGTTGGGGTTGGAGAACTCCTTGACGATGCTAAAAAGTTCTCTGCTGTTGTGGCTGTTTTTGTCCACTCTGTCGGTGAAAAAGTTCCTTTTGGCAGCGCGGATCAGGTGGTGGTGTTCGCGGGTAGCGTTCTTGATGGCGGTCATGTTGTCAGCGGTGTGGTCCTTGGGCCAGGCCTTCTCGAGGGTGCGACAAGTTTTCTTCGATTCTTTGAGGGTGTCAGAGAACCAGGTTTTTTGGTGTTGGCCTGTCGATGCGTGCGTTTGAAGGGAGCAAGGTTGTCTGCGCAGTTGGAGATCCAGTTCGTGAGGCTGAGGGCTGCGTCGTTGGGGTCGGTGGTGAGGGTGGGTTGGTTGGCGGCGAGTGCGGAGAAGAGTTGCTCTTTGGGGATTTTGTTCCACTGTCGACGAGGGATGGGTTGAGTGCGGAGGTGGCGGGTCTCGTGTCGGAATGTGAAGTGGACACAGCTGTGGTCGGTCCAGTGTAGAGCGGAGGTGTGGCTGAAGAAGATGTGTTTGCTGGCGGAGAAGATAGGGTCAAGCGTGTGTCCAGTGATGTGGGTGGCGGTGTTCACTAGTTGCTTGAGGCCGAGGTTGGCGGGGTTGTCGAGCAGGGCGGTGGTGTTAGGGTCGTTGTTTTGTTCCAGATGGAAGTTGAGGTCGCCTAGGAGAATGTAGTCCGGCGAGGTGAGGGCGTGCGGGGAGATGAAGTCGGTGATGGCGTCGCTGAAAGGGGCGCGCGGTCTGGGGGGACGGTAGACGAGGGATCATCTGAGGGTGGTCCTGGGGTTGGTGCAAATCTGAAAATGCAGATGTTCAGCGGCGAGAGGGGTTTCTTCGGTGGAGGTGGTGACGCTGATGGAGTCTTTGAAGACGATGGCGATACCTCCTCCTACTTGGTTGGTGCGGTCTTTTCTGGAGATCTTGTAGCCTTCGGGGATGGCAGTGGCGATGTCTGGGGCCGACGAGGCGTTCATCCAGGTCTCCGTGATGAAGGCGACGTCCGGAGCTGTGGAGTCCAGGAGGTCCCAGAGTTCAACGGCGTGCTTGTGGACAGAGCGAGCGTTGACCAGGATGCACTTGAGGTGGTTGATGGCGCGTGGGCTGGTGGTCGTGTTAGTTGCGTGGTGGAAGATGCGTTTGCAGGAGTTACAGGCGAAGGGTCCATGGGTGCGTTTGGGGTGAGCTTGGAAGCAGGTGTTAGAGCGCCCTGGGTTGAGGGCGTGGATGGTGGTGGGGTCGTAGCGGGTCAGCGGGGTTCGGGAGAGCTGGGGACCAGGGGTCGTGGTAAGATAAGTAATTAGACATATGATAGTGCAAAGAATAGGAAATGCTATAGAATGCAATGGGAGAAAATAGGTCTAAGGGCAACACAAACCATATACTAAGAAAGTGGAATACGAATCACAAAATTCCCCCTAGACAAGTGTAGTGTGTAGAAAATCACTAGGAAAGTAACAATACAGCAAAGGTAAGTAAAATATCCCACCCCAGTGCCCAGGAAAGTAGGAGTAAAGTACTTTAAGTTTCGATAGGACACACTACAAGTCATGATTAGAGTTAATGCAAGAACCAAGCAAGAATACAAACAACAAATGGTGTATTCCTGGGCCTGAAGACCTGCAAAGGAAGGAGGCCAAGTCCAGAAGTCAGAAGGAGTTCCAGGGAGGACAGGAGCCCCTGCCAACCCAGAAGAGGGTACAAAAGAAGAGTCCCCTGTTGGACAAAGACTGCAGAAATACACCCAAGGAAGATGTCAGTGGGTTCATATATGATGCAATGGATGTCCCATGAAGTGATGTTGGATGCAGGCGAGTTTTGGTGCTGGATTCGTCCAACACGCCTTGGTTCCGGCAAAGTCCTGTTTTGCATCAAAGTTGCACTGCCTGGACCCAGGAGGGACCTGGGAGCCTTAACTCTGTGTGAGGAGGAAAAGGAGGCTCTCAGCACCTCAAAGAGCCCTCAGTTGATCAGACAGCACCCACTGGAGTCCCACAACATGGGGACAAAGGAGGTGCAAAATGTGGTTGGTGCAGCCCTACAAAGGAAGGTCCCACGCCAACGGAGGTCAACTCAGTGAGTTGAGCATCGCAGGATAGAGTGCTGGGGACCTGGTCCAGGCTGTGCACAAAGGAAGTTTGCAAATAGTGCAGAGAAGCCTCAGGAGGTGAAGAAGACGCAGTGCACAGGTGTACTGTCTACTCGGGGAAGGCAAGCTCTTACCGCCTCCAAATTGGGACAGCAGGACCTTAGGACAGTCTGTGTCGAAGGGGTCCAACCCCTGTGTTCCAAGGGGCACGCTCATTGCAAGGAGAGGAGACCAAGTGAACCGGTTGTTGACTTAGAAGGTGCCTGCGTGAGCAGGGAAGTGACTCCATCACGCCAAAGGAGATTTCTTTGGTCTTTCTGGTGCAGGGTGAAGACAGGGAGTCTCCAGAGCATGCACACCATGGAAAGCAATGCAGTTTCTGGCTGGAGCTAAAGTTGCAGAGGAAAAGTAGCCCTTCTGGTTACCTTGTTGCTGTACCCGTGGTTCCTGGAGCAGTCTTTAGTCGATCTGAGATTAGAGGATGAAGTAGTAGTTGCAGAGGATTCCTGTTGGAAACTTGCAAGTAGTATCTCAATAGAAACCACCAGGATAGACCCTAAATAGCCCTGAGAGTTTGATTGGCTACCTTATCAGGTATGGATCTATCAGGAGGGGTTTCTGACGTCACCTGCTGGCACTGGCCACTCAGAGGCCTCCAGAGTGTCCCCACTCCTAGGAAAAGAAGATGGCTGAAGTTTGGGACATACTGGAGGAGCTTTGGGCATCACCCTTGGGGTGTGGGTGGTGATGGACAGGGGAGTGGTCACTCCCCTTTCCTTTGTCCAGTTTCATGCCAGAGCAGGGACTGGGGGTCCCTGAACATGTGTAGACTGGCTTATGAAAGGAGGGTGCCATCTGTGCACTTCAAAGCATTTCCAGAGGCTGGGGAGTCTACCCCTCCCCAGCCTGTAACACCTATTTCCAAAGTGAGAGGGTGTAACACCCTGCTCCCAAAGGAAATGCTTTGTTCTGCCTTCCTGGGACTGAGCTGCTCAGACCCCAGGAGGGGAGAACCCTCTCTGTGAGGTGGAGGCAGCTGTAGCTGCATTGCAAGCCACAGCGAGCTGGCTTGGCAGTACTGGGGGTTCACGGTAGAGTCCCCAGGATGCATGGAATTGGCTCCCCAACACCAGATTTGGGATGGGGGACAATTCCACGATCTTAGACACCATACATGGCCATATTCGGAGTTACCATTGTGAAGCTACATATAGGTATTGACCTATATGTTGTGCACATGTGTAATGGCGTCCCCACACTCACAACGTTCCGGGAATTGTCCCTGTACTATGTGGTGGCACCTTTGCTAGTGCAAGGGAGCCCTCACACTTAGTAAATTTGCACCTAGCCTTCATTAAATGAAGGTTAGACATATAGGTGACTTATAAGTGACTTAAGTGCAGTGAAAATGGCTGTGAAATAATGTTTGCACTATTTTACACAGGCTGCAGTGGCAGTCCTGTGAAAGGGTTTGTATGAGCTCCTTATGGGTGGCAAAAGAAATGCTGCAGCCCATAAGGATCTCCTGGAACCCCAATGCCCTGGGTACCTATGTACCATATACTAGGGACTTATAAGGGGGGTCCAGTGTGCCAGCTGAAATTGGTAAATGAAGTCACTAGCCTATAGTGACAAATTTAAAAGCAGAGAGAGCATAAGCACTGAGGTTCTAGTTAGCAGAGCCTCAGTGACACAGCTAAGCATTATACACAACACACACATTAGGCAATACACTATGGGCACTGGGGTCCTGACCATCAGGATCCCAGTGAGACAGGCAACAACATACTGACATACAGGTAAAAATGGGGGTAACATGCCAAGAAAGATGGTACTTTCCTACTCACCCTTCCCCAAACGAGGGACAAGGCTAACCTTGCCCAGATAAGGCTTCATTGTCTAAGTGTAAATATATGGAGAGTCCATCTGCATTGTAGTAGGTACTCCCAGGTCTGTGTTCCACTGTAAAGTTCATACCCTGTAGGGAAATGGACCACCTCAACAATTTAGGGTTTTCGCCTTTCATTTGTTTAAGCCATAATAGAGGTTTATGGTCTGTCTGAACAATGAAGTGAGTCCCAAACAAGTAGGGTCTCAGCTTCGTCAAAGCCCAGACCACAGCAAAGGCGTCCCTCTCTGTGGCAGACCAACACTTTTCTCTAGGGGTCAACCTCCTGCTGATAAAAACATCAGGTTGATCCTGGCCCTCTGAGTTAAGTTGTGAAAGTACAGCCACTACACCTAATTCAGAAGCATCTGTTTGGACAATTAATTTTTTGGAGTAGTTTGGGCTCTTCAAGACAGGTGCAGAGCACATAGCCTGCTTAAGCTCCTCAAAAGCTTTCTGACAGCCGGCTGTCCACAATAACTTTTTGGGCATTTTTTTACTGGTGACGTCATTAAGAGGAGCAACAATGGAACCATAGTTCTTAATGAACCTCCTGTAATACCCAGTGAGACCTAAGAAGGCTCTCACCCAGGTCTGTGTAGTAGGGGGAGCCCAGTCCATAATGGTCTGAATCTTCCCCTGTATTGGTTCAATCTTTTCTCCACCTACCAGGTGGCCAAGATAAACTGCTTTGCCCTGCCTTATCTGGCACTTTGAAGCCTTGATAGTTAGGCTTGCCTTTTGCAGGGCCTCCAAAACTTTCCAGAGGTAGACCTGGTGGTCATCCCAGGTGGAGGTAAATACAGCAATATCATTTAAGTATGCTGCACTGAAAGCTTCCAAACCTTGGAGGACTGTATTCAGCAGCCTCTGAAAAGTGGCAGGTGCATTTTTTAAACCAAAGGGCATATCAGTGAATTGACAATGCCCTCCTATGGTAGGAAATGCAGTTTTTGCTTTACCATCCTCTGACAATTTGATCTGCCAGTACCCTGCAGTCAAATCAAAGGTGCTTAGATACTTGGTAGAAGCCAGTGTATCTATTAGCTCACCTGCCCTGGGTATAGGGTGAACATCAGTTTTGGTTACAGTATTAAGACCCCTATACTCCACACAAAACCGCATTTCTCTCTTTCCTTCTTTGCTATGCGGTTTGGGGACAAGCACCATTGGGCTGGACCAGAGGCTATCAGAAGCCCAAATAACTCCAATATTTTACATTTTCTGGACCTCAGTTTTTATGCAATCTCTGACATGGTCAGGCTGCCTGTAAATTTTACTTTTGACAAGTAAACTGTTTCCAGGATCAATTGTATGTTCACACCAAATAGTTGTACCAGGTATGAGAGAGAAGAGGTCATAAAACTGTCCTAGGAGATTTTTGCAGTCCTCCCTCTGCTCAGCAGTGAGGCAGTCTGAAATAATCACTCCTTCCACTAAGCCATCAGCTTCAGTGTTGGAGAAGAGGTCAGGGAGAGGGTCACTCTCTTCCTCCTGCCTCTCATATGTGGCCATGAGCAGGGTTAAGTCAGCCCTGTCATAGTAAGTCTTAAGGCGTTTGATATGAAGCACCCTAAGGGGGCTTCTGGCAGTGCCCATGCCCACAAGATAGGTGAACTCACCTTTCTTCTCCACAATGAGATGGGGTCCACTCCATTTTTCCTGGACTGCTCTTTGGGCCACAGGCTCCAATACCCACACCTTCTGTCCTGGTTGGTACTTTGTCAGGGCAGCCTTCAGGTCATGCTATTGATTTTGTAGCTCTTGGCTGGCCTGAAAGTTTTCAAGGGCCTTTTTCGTGTACTCAGCCCTTCTAGATCTTAGGCGAAGTACATAGTCCACAATGTCTTGCTTTGAAGGTTTTAAAGGCTGTTCCCAACCCTCCTTAACAAGAGGAAGGGGACCCCTAACAGGGTGACCAAGGAGGAGCTCCAAGGGGCCGTAGCACACTCCTTTTTGGGGTACCTCCCTGTAGGCGAAAAGGAGTCATGGCGAGAGGACATCCCATCTCCTTCTGAGTTTCTCAGAGAGTCCCATTATCATGCCTTCCAGAGTTTTATTAAACCTCTCAACCAATCAATTTTTTGTGGATGATAAGGGGTGGGGAACTTGTAGGTAACACCACACTCCTTCCACATTGCCTTGAGGTAAGCAGAAATGAAGTTACTACCTCTGTCTGATGCAAATTCCTTAGAGAAACCCACCCTGGAGAAGATTCCCAGGAGGGCTTTTGCCACTGCAGGTGCTGTAGTGGTCCTTAAGGGAATAGCTTCTGGATACCTTGTGGCATGGTCCACCACCACAAGGATGAATCTATTGCCAGAAGCTGTAGGAGGGTAGAGGGGGCCAGCAATGTCAACCCCTACCCTCTCAAAGGGCACTTCAACCACTGGCAGTGGGATTAAGGGGGCCTATGGGGTGCCACCAGTCTTGCCAGTGGCTTGGCAGGTGACATAGGAGTGACAAAACTCCTTTGTGTCTTCTGACATATGGGGCCAGGGAAAATGTGGAACAAGCCTGTCCCATGTTTTACTCTGGCCTAAATGCCCAGCCAAGGGAATGTCATGAGCTAGAGTTAGGAGGAATTCCCTATACTGGAAGGGGATGACCAGTCTCCTGGTGGCACCAGGTTTAGGGCCCCTTGCTTCAGTATAGAAGAGATTATTTTCCCAGTAAACTCTGTGGCTGTCATTGACATCCCCATTCTGCTGTTTGACAGCTTGCTGTCTTAGACCCTCTAGTCTTGAACAGGTCTGCTGTGCCACACTCAGTTCCTTCCTGGCAGGTCCCCTGCACCCAAAAGCTCAGCTGCATCAGCTTCAATCTCATCTGGTGTAGGTTCTGCACAGGGAGAAGACTCCTCCTCATCAAAAGGGAAATCATCTGGAGAGGGAGGGATAGTGGACAAGGGTTTGCCCTTCCTACCCCTAGTTTTTGGGAGCACTTGGTCCATTGTTCCAGGATCCACGTTTCCCTGTCCTCTTTGCTTCTTGACCTGAGCCCTAGTAAGAGCAAAGATATTCCCAGGAATGCCCAGCGTTGCTGCATGGGCCTCCAACTCCACCTCAGCCCAAGCTGAAGTCTCCAAATCATTTCCTAATAGGCATTCTACAGGTAAGTCAGTGGCTACCACAACTTTCTTTGGACCTGTAACCCCCCCCCCCATTTGAAATTCACAACAGCCATGGGTGGCTAACAGTGTTGTTATGGGCGTCTGTCACTTGGTACTGATGACCAAGTAGATGTTGTTCAGGGGCAACCAGTTTCCCCATCACCATAGTATACACTGGCACCTGTGTCCCTGTAGGCCTCAACCTGAACACCATCTATAAGGGGTAGTTGCTTGTGCTTACCTATGTAAAGGGGGCAAGCAACTAAGTTGGCAAAGTCAATGCCACCATCAGAGACTAAAATAGCCTCAGTGGTCTCCCTAACTAGACCAACCCCGACTACATTACCAAAAGTAAGCCCAGCTACGCCCTTTGACTGGCTATTACTAGTGCTCTTCCCATCACCACTGCTATTACTAGGGGCACTAGTGGAAGCAGTGGGGGTTGTGGTGGTGGGAGGTTTGGTGTTTCTTTTTGGACAAGTGGGATCACCTGTCCAATGACCTTTGGCTTTACAGAGATAACACCATGGCTTTTTCTGATTGTGAGAAGAGGATTTGGACCCACCACCCCCAGAGGAGTTTTGTGGGCCTCATGAAGGCTCAGAAGATTTTTTATCTTTGTCCCCACCCTTGTCATGAGACTTACCATCCTTCTTCTTGCTGTCTTTGTCACCCCCTGTATGAACGTTTCTTCTCACCCCTGTTCTGACCCATTTGCCTGCCTTCTTTCCCAATTCTTGGGGAGAGGTCAGATCTGAGTCCACGAGATACTGATGCAACAAATCAGACACACAATTATTCAATATATGCTCTTTCAGAATCAACTTATATAGGCTTTCATAGTCAGTCATCTTACTGCCATTTAACCAACCTTTTAGGGCGGCCTTCACTGAACAGTCTACAAAGTCTGTCCAATCCTGTGATGACTCCTTTCTGGCCTCTCTGAAATGTATCCTGTATTGTTCAGTGGTTAAGCCCAGACCATCTAGGAGTGCACTTTGAGAATATGGTAGTTATCTGCATCATGCTCCCTGACAATAAGGAGTCTGTCTCTCCCCTATCCAGTGAAGGATGGCCAAGGGATAGCAGCCCACTGAACCGGCGGGAACCTCTGAACTTTACAGGCCCTCTCAAGTGCAGCAAACCACTTGTAATGTCATCTCCATCCTTGTAAGGAGGGGCAACTTTATGCAGGCTTCTTGAACCAAATGAGGGTTCCCTAATATTAGAATTCCTGAAACTGCTGCTGCCACCATGGGGAACTAACCCCAGCCCCTTCATTCCTTTTCCAGAGCCAGGGATAACCTGTCTAAGGCAAAATCTTGCTGCTGTAGAGGAGTCTGGCCTCCTCTAACCTCAGCTGAGTTCCCTATCTAGGGATTGGTCCTCAGGGTTAGAATTGTGGGATACTTCTGACACAGAAGTAACATTGGAACTTGCAGAGGCTGATCTTTCCCTAACTTGAGCCACCTAGTGACCTGGCCTCTAGGTGCGAAGGGAGCCCTACTAGTGTGTGAACCCTTCCCAATCCCAGTTACACTAGGGGGTTTGTTGACAGAAAGATCAGTGAAGGACCCTCCCCAAGATTATCAGTGTGCTCCTCTGAGCCTGCCTGGTAGGAATCTACCTATACTCCCCCATCTGGCTGATCCTGACCAGTACTAAGACCCTGGTCATCCTTCAGGAGAAGATTTAAAAGGAATTCCTTATTGGAGTTCTTCCCAATCCCTAAACTTCTTTCAATACAGAGACCCCTCAAACCTTTAAAGTTAAGATTCTCATAGGTTGTTTTCACAACTCTAGGGGTAGCTTCTACAGAAGACATATTAAAAGGTAAAGAGTTTAGGAAATTTAGTAAAACGTTAGTTGACTAACAGATCTAACTTTTCAGAGAAAAGAAGAAAAACTTTTCAGAAACTTTGTAAAACCTTTGCAAAGTTTATAGAACTTTTTAGAAAGTTAGACATTACTTCTAGGTGTAGATTATGCATAGCTCTAAGTATTGTAGCAAGCTTTTCTTGTGAAAAGGACTTGTAACAGAGTGGTAAAGAATTGCAAGTACTTCTCCCACCGCTGCACCACCAATGTAGGACCCTGGCCCGGTTTGCGGTGGGTACCTTGGGTAATTACACCTTACACCTTGTCCAGTTATCCCTTATTAGTGAAATGTAGTACTGTTCTAGCAGCTTCGGCTGATGGAGGTAGCTATAGCAGAACAGCTTAGGCTGAACAAGGACACGTGCAAAGCTCCTGGAATACCACTTATAGTTACACAGTAATTATGCACAAGTAAAGACAATACTCAGTGTTACCAAAAATAAAGGTCGTTTATTCGTGTGACACAGGGCCAAAAATATCTTAGAGGCAATACTCCTTCTAGAAGCAAGTATTATACACAATATAAACACTAGACACCAAAATACGGTAAGCAATTAGACATAGGATAGTGCAAACAATAGGAAATGGTATGGAATGCAAGAGGAGAAAATAGGTCTAGGGGCAACACAAACCATATACCTACAAAGTGGAATGTGAATCACAAATTCCCCCCTAGACAAGTGTAGTGTCTAGAGAATCGCTGGGAGAGCAAGAATACAGAAAAGGTGCGTAAAATATCCCACCCAAGAGCCCAGGAAGGTAGGAGTAAAGTACTGCAAGTTTCCTTAGGACACACTACAAGTCGTGATTAGAGTTATTGTAAGAACAAAGCAAGACTGCCAACAACAAATGGTGGATACCTGGACCTGAAGACCTGCAAAGGAAGGAGACCAAGTCCAGAAGTCAGAAGAAGTTCCAGGGAGGACAGGAGCCCCTGCCAACCCAGAAGAGGGTGCAAAAGAAGAGTCCCCAGTTGGACAAAGACTGCAGAAATACACCCAAGGAAGATGTCAGCGTGTTCCTGCATGATGCAATGGATGCCCCACGAAGAGATGTTGGATGCAGGTGAGTTTTAGCACTGGATTAGTCCAACAAGCCTTGGTTCCAGGAAAGTCGTGTTTTGCATCAAAGTGGTGCTGTCTTGACCTGGGAGCCTCAACTCTGCGTGAGGAGGAAAAGGGGGCTCTCAGCACTTCAGAGAGCCCTCAGTCTACCAGACAGCACCCATGGGAGTCCCAGGAAGGGGGGTCAAAGAAGGTGCAAAATTCAGTTGGTACAGTACTACAAAGGCAGGTCCCACACCACCGGAGGTCAACTTAGTGAGTTGAGCGTCACAGGATAGAGTGCTGGAGACCTGGGCCAGGCTATGCACAAAGGAATTTTGCAAACAGTGCACAGAGGCCTCAGGAGGTGAAGAAGATGCAGTGCAGAGGGGTACTGTCATACTCGGGTAAAGCAGGCTCTTACCTCCTCCAAATTGGGACAGCAGGACCTTAGGACAGTCTGTGTCGAATGGGTCCACAACCTCTGTTCCATGGAGCACGCTCATCACCAGGATAAAAGTCCAAGAGAACCGGTTGTCGACTTAGAAGGTGCCTGCATGAGCAGGGAAGTGACTCCGTTACTCCACAGGAGATTTCTTCGGTCCTTTCGTTGCAGGGTGAAGACAGGGAGTCCCCAGAGCGTGCACACCATGGAAACTGTTGAAGTTGCTGGCTCAGCTGAAGTTGCAGAGGAAAAGGAGCCTTCTGGATACTTTGCTGCTGTTACAGGAGTTCCTGGAGCAGTCTGTGGTCGATCCGAAGTCAGAGGATGAAGTAGCAGTTGCAGAGGATTCCGTCTGGAAACTTTCAAGTAGAATCGAAAGAGAAACCCACAGGAGAGACCCTAAATAGCCCTGAGAGAGGGATTGGCTACCTTATCGGGTAAGGACCTATCAGGACAGGTCACTGACGTCACCTGCTGGCACTGGCCACTCAGATGCCTGCAGAGTGTCCCCACACCTTGGAAAACAAGATGGCTGAATTCTGGGACACATTGGAGGAGCACTGGGCACCACCCCTGGGGTGGTGATGGAGAGGGGAGTGGTCACTCCCCTTTCCTTTGTCCAGTTTTTCACCAGAGCAGAGACTGGGGGGTCCCTGAACTGGTGTAGACTGGCTTATGCAAGAAGGGTACCATCTGTGCCCTTCAAACCATTTCCAGAGGCTGGGGGAGTCTACCCCTCCCGAGTCTCTAATACCTATTTCCAAAGGGAGAGGGTGTAACACCCTGCTCCCAAAAGAAATGCTTGGTTCTGCTTTCCGGGACTGAGATGTCTGTGAGGTGGCAGCAGCTGTAGCTGCATTGCAAGCCTCAGAGAGCTGATTTGGCAGTACTTGGGGTCCATGGTGGAGCCCCGGGGATGCATGGAATTGGCTCCCCAATACCAAATCTGGAATGGGGGAACAATTCCATGATCTTAGACACCTCACATGGCCATATTCAGAGTTACCACTGTGAAGCTACATATGAGTATTGACCTATATGTAGTGCACACGTGTAATGGCGTCCCCGCACTCACAAACTATGTGGAGGCACCTTTGCTAGTGCAAGGGTGCCCTCACACTTAGTAACTTTGTGCCTAGCCTTCATCAAATGAAGGTTAGATATATAGGTGACTTTTAAGTTACTTAAGTGCGGTGAAAATGGCTGTGAAATAATGTGTGCACTATTGCACGCACGCTGCAATGGCAGTCCTGTGAAAGGGTTTGTCTGAGCTCCATGCCTACAAGGAATTCCTGGAACCCCAATGCCCTGGGTACCTAGGTACCATATACTCGGGACGTATAAGGGGAGTCTAGTGTGCCAATTAAAATTGATAAATGAAGTCACTAGCCTATAGTTTCAAATTTAAAAGCAGAGAGAGCATAAGCACTGAGGTTCTGGTAAGCAGAGCCTCAGTGACACAGTTAAGCACTATACACAACACACATGTTAGGCCATAAACTAGGAGCACTGGGGTCCTGACCAGCAGGATCCCAGTGAGACAGACAAAAACATACTGACATACAGGTAAAAATGGGTGTTACATGCCAAGAAAGATGGTTCTTTCCTACAGTGCTTTATGCTTCTTGGTGCTAGAATGCACAAGTTTTGATTTATTCATCAAAGGTTGATATATCCAGTTCCCTACATTGGATTTTTCTTGTTTTGGTGTAATTTTAAAGATAAAAAATATTATCTATTTTTATAGATTGGTGGTAGATACTCATTGTGTAGTGTCTTTTACTTACTTCTTGCTTTGATGGTATTAATTGCTTTACACATACCTGTCTTCTAAGGTAAGCCTGACTGCTAATTTCCTAAACTACCATGGAACGAGTAAGGATTAATATTTTGAGAGCTGATGGGACCCATTAGTGGTCATGGTGTTATTACTTGTTGAGGATCAATACTCCAACCTACTAATAATCCATTTTCCTACAGGGGCCTATGACAGGGTGGCCAGGGAAGGCAGTGCTTCATCAGGGTTCTATGATACACTCAAGCCAGTCATGGAGTTGTTATTTGAAAAAAAAAGATTTTTTTTATTCTGTTTTGGGTTTTTTCACAGCAAGTTTTTCTCTTTGACTTAAAAAAAAAGAAAACATAATTCTCAATGTTCTGTTCCGGTTTGTGGTCTTCCCATGGTTTTAGCACTTTCTTATAGGTCCCAGGTCCTTCTCCGGTCCTCGACGTGGTTCAACACCCAGGTACATGGGAACAAGGAAAAAACAAAGGACCAGGTTTTAGATGAGTGGCCTTTTTTTGCTTTCTGCATGCAAAAAGATGGGGGGGGGGGAATCTTGTGTTTGAGCCGGATCTTTGTGCACAGGAAAAATAACAGTGAGTCCACACCCTTTTTGTGAAAGGGGACACAAACCAGCCAGCATGCGTCCAAGTGTCACCTTTACGATAAGGACTGGGCGCCGTGAGTTAGTTGTCGTCGGACTCTGGGAAAATGTTCCCCGTGATCCCCACACCTTCCCATCCTACCCCTTCCCTCCTCCACAGTGGATCCAATAACGTGAGCTATTGTGTACCTGGTAAAGCCACGTCCCTCGTGGGACGTGGCAGGCTTCTGGGTTTTTCCCGGCATTTATGCTCTCACCGCCGTCCTCCTTGCTGTAGACTCACTGTTTCTTCTCTTCCTCTCCCTCACTCCTGGTCTCTTCATGCTCTTCCCCTTCGTCGTCCATCTTCACTTCCTCCTCTTCACCTCCTTGGACGTCGGTACGCTTCCTCATTTGTGGCGATGTAGCGCTCTCAATTATCCCCCAGGGGCACTGACTCAGTGGTTCGGGGTTTCACACTCCGTCTTCCTCTGTGGACGGAGGAGATGCCTCATCACAGGGCCCTTCAATGGTGTACATTTCTCTTTTTATGCTTGAACATCATCGCTGTGATAGGTGTCCCACCATCTTATTTCTGACTAGCTTACTGCAATGTGACTCTTTTTTTAAAGATTTAGAGCCTGATTTACAGTTTGGGGGGGGTGAGGTTACGCTGTCACAAACGTGACTGATATCCCATCCATCTTACTACGATTTCCATGGGATATAACGGAATTGTAATACAGCAGATGGGATATCCGTCACGTTTGTGATAGTGCAACCTCATCTGCAAAACTTTAAATCAGGCCCTTAATGTAGTTATTGGTGAATTTTTCTTGCCCTACATTTATACTGCTTGCCTTCTGCTATTAGCAGCTGAAGTCCTATTGGATCAAGCATTAAATGCTATTTCTAAAACATTTATGAGGCCCTCCCAACTTATCTTTTTTCTCACTCCAGAGGTGATTTAATTGATTTCAGGTGAGGAAGTGTTTATCCTTCTGTACTTGATATTCAAGATATCCTTGATATTTGTGATCTAAGGAATGTCCCTTTTTGTATGTCAGAGATTTTACTTTTTGTAGCAATCCATAGGATGTCAGTCTCAGCAAAATGATGTGCTAACATATCTTATTAGAACAGTCTGATCCTGGTGCAGAACTAACACATCGCCAATTTATTCAACCGACACCGGTAAGGCACTAGCAACAAAATTTGGGAAATAGTAAATCAAAGGAAATTCACTGTGCTTTCCTGAGAAAATGTGCAACCACATACCAAGGCTTTATATTTGTGTCAATCAAAGCGAAATTGAGCGAGGGTTGCCAGTGTTCTTGGTAGGTTACTGCAATGCCACCTCCCATACTCCAAACTCAATCAACACAAAAGATCATTAAGCACCCAGGTATCAAATTGGGTCAGTGAATGTGCTTACACAAGTTCTGATATAAAAATAAAGCCCCGTTCATTTTAGGTAAAGCAAATAAATATACACCTAGAATGGGCTGAACATTTAAAAGGGCTTTCCAACTCCATGCATAATCTACAATGTGAAACTGCGGCTTTAGAGTACTTAAGTCAGGTTGTCGCGTAGAAACTCTGTGCTATGGTGTGGGAAATAGTGCTCCATGCTGACCAGGCAGACTTAGAACAGACAGGCACAGACTGGCTGCTATTAGCACACAAAGTGTGCCCTATGCCCGTCGGATGGATGTTCAGAAAAGGTAATCATATAGGGTCACTTAGGTCTGGACATGCCCATTTGAGACAGCCATTACACCCTCTCCTTTAACAAGGTGGAAGGTTGGCACAACACCTTCCCAAAATGCTGCATCCCCGAACACTTAGGCCCATTTTTATACTTTTTTTGCACCACATTTGCGTCACTTTTTGACGCAAAAGTGGCACAAACTCACAAAATACATTTATATCTCGTAAGTTTGCGCCGCTTTTGTGTCAAAAAGTGACGCAAATGCGGTGCAAAAAAGTACAAATATGGGCCATAGACCGATGCTCTGCTGACATGGTGTGGCCAGCACTGGGGCTAAAAGAAAATCGAAGTGAGTC
This sequence comes from Pleurodeles waltl, assembly GCF_031143425.1. Classification (NCBI taxonomy): domain Eukaryota; kingdom Metazoa; phylum Chordata; class Amphibia; order Caudata; family Salamandridae; genus Pleurodeles; species Pleurodeles waltl. Next base: position 721,793,305 of record NC_090436.1, on the reverse strand, counting down.
ATCACCCTCTGCAACACCACTAAATAGTGTGCACAGAACATGAAGGGAGTTTAAGAGACAAAATATTCATTCCTGGCATTAACTACGTATCCAGGTAAAAGTATCTTAGTATATGCTTACCAGAAACGATGGGGCTTATTTACAAGCCCTTTGTGCTGCCGGTGTGTAATTTTTTTTTTGGGTCCAGCGCTAAGCATTCCCCTACAATGCTCCACATTAACAAACTGGTGAATTGGGATCATTGCACCAGTTTGTAAAGCCTTGCCCCACATTATACCTTCAGGTATAATGTAAGCAAGGTGATGTTTGCATGTAAAAAACCTTGCAGAACTGGCTCAGTGAAATTTACAACATTTCACTGCATTGTTCTGCAAATTCAGTGCATCAGAAACTTAATGCCTGCTCAGAGCAGGCATTAAACTGATGCAGGGCTTTTTTTAAATGGTAGCTGTCCTTGCATTGCTGGAGTAGAATCTTTTTTTTTACGCTAGTCCAGCAATGCAAGACTTTATTGCCACAGATGCATCAGAATTTCTGACGCATCTGTGAAAACATGCGCCATGGAGCTCTGTATTGTAAATACAGCACATCCATGGCATTGTTAGGGAGGCACAGGGCAGCACAAGAAATCTGACGCATTGGAGCTGATGTATCAGATTCTTGTAAATGATGCAATTTGTGCCTTAATATCAATGACATTAAAAACGTATAGTAACAGTAAACATTCTCAAGAGAAGTGCCCCTGTCACAATTCAATTAAAAACATACTCTAAAGTTAAGTGCAATACAAGGAAAAAGTAAAGATTAAAAAAGATTAAAAAAACATACACTTTAATAAAAAATAGTGTAACTAAGAGTCACATGATCCAATCAACATGTGCTTGCATAGTGAACTTAGTAACAAAGGAATGGTGGTCAAAGTAGCCTGAGATTGAGATTGATTTAACTAGTTCATCCACAGCCTTTTCCTTTTCTTAGTGACTTAACCTAAGTGGCATAGCTATCCTGAAATATGGGTCCCTCAGTTTAATGCACCAAAATGGCTCAGGCCATGTCTCACAGATCAGACCCAACAAGGATGAAATATATATTGGGTTTCTTGTTTATTTTTTTTGGAGCGCTTGTTCACTGTTAATTTGGTCTGTATTGCCGCTTTGAGAGAGAGGCATTTGTGTTTATTACTGGCCCCTGCGAGTAATGTGGTAAATGTGGTCAGAGATTGAATTCCAGTAGGACAGACCTAGCAATTTCTTCAATCCATAGTTCATTAAATTGAGTTTCATTAATTGGGTAATAATAATATGATTTATTTACAACACCTGCAAATGACAGAAGTGTAGTATGCAGCACTACATAAATCAAAGGTAATATTAACAAAATGCCAGTGCAATGCATTGTGGTCAACAATAAGTACCACTGTTTGAACTTGTTTCAAAAATCACCCAGTTTTTATTCTAAGTAAGTTACCCTACGCCTCACACGTATGCCCAGACATCTCTCCTGTAGCTCACTGTTCCATGGAGACACAAGGGCCCGTATTTATACTTTTTTTGCGCCGCATTTGCATCGTTTTTTGACGCAAAAACGGCGCAAACTTGCAAAATGCCATTGTATTTTGTAGGTTTGCGCCGTTTTGCGTCAAAAAGCGGCGCAAATGCGGTGCTAAAAAAAGTATAAATACGGGCCAAGATGTGCTTGGCATTGGATCCCAGCATGGGGTACAAAATGTAGAGGATGTTTATTTACGTGTTTTTTTGCTGTGGAGTGAAGGTGGAAAACCAATCTGCCATAATACTAGGTGTCAGCCCATCAACCTTTGCACCATTGTGCATCCAATTTGCATTTCCTCAAGTTTCTGTTCCTTCAACTTTTTTGCATTGAGTGCCATCTTAAGTCATCATTATGATCCCAAAGTTCATCTGTGCTCGAAAACCATCTTTCTAAGTATCCCATCTCCACACTCACGTCATCCTTCATAACACTCTATGGCCCGTATTTATACTTTTTTTGCGCCACATTTGCGTCGTTTTTTGACGCAAAAACGGCGCAAACTTGCAAAATGCCATTGTATTTTGTAGGTTTGCGCCGTTTTGCGTCAAAAAGCGGCGCAAATGCGGCGCTAAAAAAAGTATAAATACGGGCCTATATTTTTCCGGTGACCATGATCTTTTTAACGAATATAGGCCCGTATTTATACTTTTTTTAGCGCCGCATTTGCGCCGCTTTTTGACGCAAAACGGCGCAAACCTACAAAATACAATGGCATTTTGCAAGTTTGCGCCGTTTTTGCGTCAAAAAACGACGCAAATGCGGCGCAAAAAAAGTATAAATACGGGCCATAGTGCACAGGTGCCAACGCTATGGACACACATTTTTTCTTAACTTTAAGTAGTTGAAAAAAATGTAACACACTAGTGCCCTGATTATAAGTGTATGTGCTATTTAGTGCACTTGATAAATAATGATACTGCGGGGTACATTATGTATTGCCTGTGATAGCACCTGTTACGAGTTTGTGGGGACTAGCTTGAGGTTTTTAATGTTTAACACACTAAAATCCTCATGGCATTGTAAATAACGTACATATTTCCCATGTTAAAATTTGGCAGGTTTGAAAAGCCAACATTTAATGAAGCTTAATGTATTCAATGCATCTGATAATTATCAGATGCATTAAATACCTATTAACTCATAATTCCGACCCGTGTGCAAACAGAGGTTTACCATGGGTCAGAATTAACTGATCCGCTTGTAATCAGGCTGAAAGTGTTTTCAGAGATTTATGGAAAAACGGCAGTGGCAAAAACATTCGTTCAGCCATTTTTGAATTTTTGGTGGAGAAAGTGTTCTATGGGAAAATCCATGTCATAAAAAAATGGCATAAGTCACAGTTTTTGTGGTACCCTTATATTACTTGAACTGCTTGAGAAAGCTGAACCAAATCTGGCAACCTTCAGGATTGGAGTGTGAATTTAAATGACTGCCAATCACTCAAAGGTAGAGGGTAATTATCATTGCAAAATAGGAATTTTGAATGAAGTAATTTGTTACCTTAAATGTAGAAGTCCGACAACAAGTAAGTGGACACAACGTTAATATACTAGGACACTGATTACTAGTATAGGTACTATCTAGCACATCTGATAAATAACAATACCAAAGATTACGTTATTTATCGGATGTGATAAATAGCACCTATTACTTGTGGGGGATAACATGCAGAAATCCACCAAAATCCACACAGTACGGTAAATGAAATACATCTTTCCAATGTTAAATGAGGCAGGATTGACCTACTGAAATGTACCAAAGCCTGGGGTATGCACCTGATAATTATTGAGTACATTAAGGCCCATATTTATACTTTTTGACGCTAAACTGCGCTAACGCAGTTTAGCGTCAAAAAGTTTTGCGCCGTCTAACGCCATTCTGAAGCGCCATGCGGGCGCCGTATTTATGGAATGGCGTTAGACGGCGCAATCAGACCTGCGCTGCCTGGTTTGCGTGGGAAAAAACCACGTAGACCAGACAGCGCCGGCGTAGGGGGAAAATGGCGCATGGGCGTCTTAAAATGGGGCAAGTCAGGTTACGTCGAAAAAATCGTCTTAACCCGACTTGCGCCATTTTTTAACGACGCCCATCCCCCATCAACATGACTCCTATCATTGTAAAGATAGGAGTCATGCCCCCTTGCCCAATGGCCATGCCCAGGGGACTTCTGTCCCCTGGGCATGGTCATTGGGCATAGTGGCATGTAGGGGGGCACAAATCAGGCCCCCCTATGCCACAAAATATTATTAAAAAAAAAAAAAAAAAAACTTACCTGAACTTACCTGAATGTCCATGGGGTGGGTCCCTCCAGCCTTGGGTGTCCTCCTGGGGTGGGCAAGGGTGGCAGGGGGGGTCCCTGGGGGCAGGGGAGGGCACTCTGGGCTCATTTTGAGCCCACTTGTCCCTTAACGCCATGCCTGACCCAGGCGTTAAAAAGCGGCGCAAATGCGCCGTTTTTAGCCACGCCCACTCCCGGGCGTCGCTTTTGCCCGGGAGTATAAATACCACGTAAAGGCCTGGGAGTCATTTTTTAGACGGGAACGCCTCCCTTGCATATCATTAACGCAAGGAAGGGGTTCACGCTAAAAAATGACGCACATTCCGGGAACTTTGGCGCTATTCGCCTCTAACGCCATAGTATAAATATGGCGTTAGTTGGCGTTAGTTTTGCGTCGAAATTGCGTAAAAAAAAACGACGCAATTTCGGCGCAAACGGAGTATAAATATGGCCCTAAATACCTTTAACTCATAAATCTGACCCATAACAAGGTTGACACACAGATTGCAATTAACCGGTCCACTCATAATCGGGCTGCAGAAGCTGGCAGAAATATTAAAAGACTGCTGTGCCAATAACACTTGGTGCACTGTCATTCAGCCATTTTTCAATTTTTTTGAGGACAAAATCGTCTATGGGAAAACCATGTAATTTGAAAAGGTCCCAAGTCCCAGTTCGTGTGGTCCACTTACCCAATTTAAACCGCTTGGCAAGGCAGCACCAAATATGGCAACAATCCTACTGCAAGAGCACATTTAGCTAGTGTGAGAGGCTGCTTGCAATTGCTATTTATGTTCTGGTGCCTTTAACACTGTTTTTTAGAGTGAAATTTATTTGTGCATCCATATTTGAAGCAAGTGTGCCTTTAGTGCTAAGAAAATGATGTTAATGTTGGTAGTCAGGAGAGAAAAAGACTACCCTAAGAGAATATTGTGCAGCAGTATCTGTTCACACTCGCTTTTCATTTTCAGTTGCATTTATTGCTATTTCTTAGCACAAAATTAATCTTTGTGTCTATCTTGGACACAAGGATTCTCATAGCTGTCAGCAGGACGACTCTGGGATGGAGAATGGAGAGGCTGACGGTGTATGGCTAGAGAGGCTGACGGCGTACAGCTGCAGACATGGTGAGATGCACTGAGATGAGGAGACGCACAGAGATGCTCTGGAACGTGCTGCGGACGGCGTAGCTTACGAAAGCCAAGGGGAGGAGTGGTCGAGAATGCCGAGAGGGTCTTGAGGTCCTGAGGTTCCCTGAGGGTCCCGAGTTCCCTCCGAGTTTCCCTAGAGCGCGCGGGAGGCCAGAGGGAAGGAAGACACCGTGAAGACGACGTAGAGATGCTGAAATGCAGAGGCCGAGGGAGGAGCTGCCAAAACACCTGAAACGGCCCTGAGAGGGCCCTGATGTCCCTGAGAGTGTGCACCCATAGCAGTCTTCACTCCCAGTAATGGTTGCCAGGGGAAGCAGGACAGCCAGGAGTAGGAGGAGGGGAGTAAAAAATACCTCGCACTCCTGCAGTTTGCTACTGTTTGCTACAAAAGGACACGTAAAGATAAACATGGCTGCAAAGGGGCTGTACAATCATTAAGCCATTAAGCCATTAACGAAAGGTCAATTTGTCAGCCAGCTGGCCTAAATGGCGGGTGTCCTAAACAACGATTTGTGTCACGAAGATATACAGAGACATTAAGGCAGCCGGTGCAACAGGACAGGATGGGTGTGGAGTGCATGGCTGCGGGGGTAGAGGCGGAGAGGTGCAGAAGTGGCCGGACCAGGATCTGGTACGTCTTGCTCCACTCTGTGTGCTCCCTCGCTACCTGGATTGGGACTGTGTGGCACAAACTGCTGGGTCTCTTGCAATTATAGTGTATCATCGAACGCAGCGGTTGAACAAGTCCATATGCCACTGCTGGACACTGCTGGTCATTGCTGGGGCCTGACACTGTTGAAAAACTGAAAAACACCAGAAAACTTCAGAAAATGATGCCGAAAAACAGACGAAATACCAGTGCAGGGCAGACAGTACCAAGGTGCTCAATAAGAGTATTTAGTAGATTGATTATGGCACAACCCAAGACAAAAGGATTTGGGTAGAAGGAAATCAAGAATATGGCAGGGATTGTTGATGTCCCCTATGGTCCTACATCTACAGGACCTGATTTCTCCCCTGCCACACCTACATTGGACTGCACCTACAGCGAGGCTGTTCCCAGACTTCCCAAAAGGTTAATAGCTAGTTTCTACCAGAAGATGAATAAAGTGCCTCCCCTATGGCAGATCGCTGATAAAAAAGAACTGCAGGAGCAATTAGGGATGAGGGTACTGCCTTGGAGCAGGGTGCTGTCTTGGAGGAGGATGATTGTAGTGAATCCCGCGGAAGATACTCAGAGAGAGAGACAGCAAGACAAGAGCTGACGAGAGTGTTAAAACTGCTCTGGCTGGACCTTCAAGGCCAGTGCCGGCATGTGAGCAAACCGTCAGGAAGTTCTGTCTTAAGCTAAAGAGACAACAAAGTGCATCAGAGAGCTGAAGGGTGGCGAATGAACCTAAGGTGTACCAGAGAAGGAAAAACCAGGAGGCCTTGCATGAGCCCCTTCTCCAGAGTTGCCCCAAAGGTGAACTAATGACATCAAGTAATGATCTGGGTAATGGCCTCCGAAGGACGGAAAGTGATTATCTCAACAAAAGCTCCCTGATGTTTTTGGTTTACATTTTCCCTGAAGTACCTTGCAGCCCAGTAACCATCAGGAATGAGGCTGCATCCTGCAAACCACCTAAGTCTTGCTGACATCAGGAGATAGCTCTGCAGCCTCGGCGGAGGCTGCGTTTGACTTTAAATTTGCGAACAATAGCTCTTCCCCCAATAGGGGGTCCTGCTCGAATGTTTCCATATACCATCACATCTCTGCTTGCCAGTATCCAAGGACTAATGCTGCACCTTCCGAGACCTCGCAAGGCTTTATAATCTCCAAGGCTATGACTGCATTAAACAACATTGGTAGCATTGATCCTTACACTAATGGGGAAATTCCTTGGGGGCACTGAGCACATAGATTCACTACTACGATACTACAGGCCATAGTTCGGGGTGGAAAAACGGATGGAATGAAACAGGATCTACTTCCCCAGTATTCTTGGTGTGATAGCCACAGCAGGACTAATCACTTACATCTCATAAGGAGTACTGCACAGACGCATACTTTAGAGTTCAACCCTGTTCAGACTGGGAGCTAATTACAGACTAATGTGACTATGGCCAAGCAGATGGAGCCTGTGGCTGTTGACAGGGTGTCAGGCTTATTGCAGCAGGTAGAGGCAGCCTCTCTGCAGACGAGTATCAGGTTAGCCCGAGAGATAAACCTGCAACTACTGAATCTATGGATCCACCTGTTGGTACTGTGGAGTCTAAAGTGAGAACTCTGGGGGTGCAGGGAGAAGCACAGGGTGAAACAGGTGTGGACCCGAGCAGGGGTATTGAGAAGAAGGGAAATGGCAAAAAAAATGGGAAGCAGACTATACCTTTTCTTATCTACTCTCTAAAATGGTTGTTCTCTAACCCTAAGAATCATACAGACATTGGGGTAACCTCAGTCACCAGCTTTAAGGATGTGCCAAGCGGGGAGAACACAGACATCAGAAACCCAACTGCATTCTCACAGGATAACGCATCCCAGCAGGCTGCTAGGTATTGAGGTGTATCAGAACCCTCTCGACCCACTCAATTTCAACTCTGCAAGGATAGTGAAATTGGGGGGTACAGTGGAAGGGGCAGTCTGCCAAGAATATCCGCCAAGGGCGAGGTTGCCCAGGAATAAGAAGAAAGGCCCCATAAAGAGAATAAGAATGGCAGTGAGGAAGGGCCAAAGGGGAGCAGCTAAGACTGGTAGCCCTTTGTCTTGCACCCAGGAGATGGTGGCAGCCCAAATTGAGCAGGAAGATTTATGTATACCCAGAAAACCGAGGGTGCACTCCGGTTTGAACCTGGATGCCTTGCCATTTACGGTGCCCTCAGGATCTAGGCGCAGAGATAGTCTAGATGATAGTGATCTACATTATGATAGCACTGCTGCTCCTCCTGGAGTCGTGCCCAGAAAAAGATACAGCGGGCATTGACTGGAGTTTGTCGAGCTCATCCCTGACGTTGGTTTAAATCAATCCTTAAATAGGTCAAGTAATTAACTCTCTTCCATGCTGTTCTAGAGTTGAGAGTTCTTTCTTCCAGTGATGTGAAACTAGTAAATCTGGGGAGTAAGCAACAGTGGTTTGATCATGCCAGGAGGTGTCATCTAATGTCCTTCAGCTTTGGTTGAATGTGCCCTACTGGGTACATCCAGACTTATCTTCAGTCACACGGACTGTTTCCACATAACTGGGGTCGATGTGCTGCTAGGCCCTAACTTCAACCAGGAGGAAATCGGCTTGGATGAGCGGTGTGAGAGTAGCTCAGACATGTCAAGGGCTGGTAGCCCTACAGGCACGTATCCGCATCATGAGGAAAAAAGAAGAGAGCATTAATCGATGGCACCAGAGTGCGAGAAACCCTGACCATCACCACTCACAAGAACAGTAGACACATTAGGATCCCCAACCACAAAGAGAGGAAAAAAGGGAACAACTGTTGGGACTGGTCATGGGGAGCGGCTGTATTGGCTGGAGACTCAGGACCCCATCCCCCCGCCCCCCCAGAGTAGGAATTGACTGAGCAGTGAAGAAACTCCCTCCCTATTCTGCCACTCCCCCTGAATACACCCCCCCCCCATACTAACTGTAGGAGGCTGGACTGGCTTGTAGTGAGTACCAAGGGGTACTTGCACCTTGCACCAGGCCCAGTTATCCCTTATTAGTGTATAGGGTGTCTAGCAGCTTAGGCTGATAGATAATGGTAGCTTAGCAGGGCAGCTTAGGCTGAACTAGGAGACGTGTGAAGCTACTACAGTACCACTTAGTGTCATATGCACAATATCATAAGAAAACACAATACACAGTTATACTAAAAATAAAGGTACTTTATTTTTATGACAATATGCCAAAGTATCTTAGAGTGTACCCTCAGTGAGAGGATAGGAAATATACACAAGATATATATACACAATAGCAAAAATATGCAGTATAGTCTTAGAAAACAGTGCAAACAATGTATAGTTACAATAGGATGCAATGGGGACACATAGGGATAGGGGCAACACAAACCATATACTCCAAAAGTGGAATGCGAACCACAAATAGACCCCAAACCTATGTGACCTTGTAGAGGGTCGCTGGGACTATTAGAAAATAGTGAGAGTTAGAAAAATAACCCTCCCCAAGACCCTGAAAAGTGAGTGCAAAGTGCACTAAAGTTCCCCTAAGGACAAAGAAGTCGTGTTAGAGGAATAATGCAGGAAAGACACAAACCAACAATGCAACAATGATGGATTTCCAATCTAGGGTACCTGTGGAACAAGGGGACCAATTCCAAAAGTCACAAGCAAGTCGGAGATGGGCATATGCCCAGGAAATGCCAGCTGTGGATGCAAAGAAGCTTCTACTGGACAGAAGAAGCAGAGGTTTCTGCAGGAACAAAAAGGGCTAGAGAATTCCCCTTTGGTGGACGGATCCCACTCGCCATGGAGAGTTGTGCAGAAGTGTTTTCCCGCCGAAAAAACGCCAACAAGCCTTGCTAGCTGCAAATCGTGCGGTTAGTGTTTTTGGATGCTGCTGTGGCCCAGGAGGAACCAGGAGGTCGCAAATTGGACCAGGAGGTAGAGGGGACGTCGTGCAAGAAAAGGAGCCCTCTTAGCAGCAGATAGCACCCAGAGAAGTGCCAGAAACAGGCACAACGAGGATGTGTGAAACAGTGCTCACCCGAAGTTACACAAAGGAGTCCCACGTCGCCGGAGACCAACTTAGAAAGTCGTGCAATGCAGGTTAGAGTGCCGTGGACCCAGGCTTGGCTGTGCACAAAGGATTTCCGCCGGAAGTGCACAGGGGTCGGAGTAGCTGCAAAAGTCACGGTTCCCAGCAATGCAGTCTAGCGAGGTGAGGCAAGGACTTACCTCCACCAAACTTGGACTGAAGAGTCACTGGACTGTGGGGGTCACTTGGACAGAGTTGCTGGATTCGAGGGACCTCGCTCGTTGTGCTGAGAGGAGACCCAAGGGACCGGTAATGCAGCTTTTTGGTGCCTGCGGTTGCAGGGGGAAGATTCCGTCGACCCACGGGAGATTTCTTCGGAGCTTCTAGTGCAGAGAGGAGGCAGACTACCCCCACAGCATGCACCACCAGGAAAACAGTCGAGAAGGCGGCAGGATCAGCATTACAGAGTTGCAGTAGTCGTCTTTGCTACTATGTTGCAGTTTTGCAGGCTTCCAGCGCGGTCAGCAGTCGATTCCTTGGCAGAAGGTGAAGAGAGAGATGCAGAGGAACTCGGCTGAGCTCTCGCATTCGTTATCTAAAGTTTCCCCAGAGACAGAGACCCTAAATAGCCAGAAAAGAGGGTTTGGCTACCTAGGAGAGAGGATAGGCTAGCAACACCTGAAGGAGCCTATCAGAAGGAGTCTCTGACATCACCTGGTGGCACTGGCCACTCAGAGCAGTCCAGTGTGCCAGCAGCACCTCTGTTTCCAAGATGGCAGAGGTCTGGAGCACACTGGAGGAGCTCTGGACACCTCCCAGGGGAGTTGCAGGTTAGGGGAGTGGTCACTCCCCTTTCCTTTGTCCAGTTTCGTGCCAGAGCAGGGCTAAGGGGTCCCCTGAACCGGTGTAGACTGGCTTATGCAGAATTGGGCACATCTGTGCCCAAGAAAGCATTTCCAGAGGCTGGGGGAGGCTACTCCTCCACTGCCTTCACACCATTTTCCAAAGGGAGAGGGTGTAACACCCTCTCTCAGAGGAAGTCCTTTTTTCTGCCATCCTGGGCCAGGCCTGGCTGGACCCCAGGAGGGCAGATGCCTGTCTGAGGGGTTGGCAGCAGCAGCAGCTGCAGTGAAACCCCAGGAAGGGCAGTTTGGCAGTACCAGGGTCTGTGCTACAGACCACTGGGATCATGGGATTGTGCCAACTATGCCAGGATGGTATAGGGGGGGCAATTCCATGATCATAGACATGTTACATGGCCATATTCGGAGTTACCATTGTGAAGCTACATATAGGTAGTGACCTATATGAAGTGCACGCGTGTAATGGTGTCCCCGCACTCACAAAGTCCAGGGAATTGTACCTGAACAATGTGGGGGCACCTTGGCTAGTGCCAGGGTGCCCTCACACTAAGTAACTTTGCACCTAACCTTTACCAGGTAAAGGTTGGACATATAGGTGACTTATAAGTTACTTATGTGCAGTGTAAAATGGCTGTGAAATAACGTGGACGTTATTTCACTCAGGCTGCAGTGGCAGGCCTGTGTAAGAATTGTCAGAGCTCCCTATGGGTGGCAAAAGAAATGCTGCAGCCCATAGGGATCTCCTGGAACCCCAATACCCTGGGTACCTCAGTACCATATACTAGGGAATTATAAGGGTGTTCCAGTAAGCCAATGTAAATTGGTAAAATTGGTCACTAGCCTGTTAGTGACAATTTGGAAAGAAATGAGAGAGCATAACCACTGAGGTTCTGGTTAGCAGAGCCTCAGTGAGACAGTTAGGCACTACACAGGGAACACACACATATAGGCCACAAACTTATGAGCACTGGGGTCCTGACTAGCAGGGTCCCAGTGACACATAACAAACATACTGAAAACATAGGGTTTTCACTATGAGCACTGGGCCCTGGCTAGCAGGATCCCAGTGAGACAGTGAAAACACCCTGACATACACTCACAAACAGGCCAAAAGTGGGGGTAACAAGGCTAGAAAGAGGCTACTTTCTCACACTAACCCCTTGCAATAATTCAAAGGGGGGCTGTTTGCAAATTCTGTCATGGAATATAGCAGGTTTGGCAGGCAAAATGGAAGACAATGATTGGTTGAAATTTGTTAGCCTACATGACATTTGTTGCTTCCAAGAAACATGAGCTGTCAAAGGAATATGAACTAATGGGTTCTTGGGGTTTGAAAGGCTGGCCACCTGGTCTAGGAAGGGCCACCCATCGGGTGGTATTTCAACATGGGTCTCATGTAGGTTAAGCTGTAAAGGAGAGCAAGTAGATGTGCCACTCTTGATGGCTTCTGCCAATATTCAGCATGTGAGTCAGGGGAAGACAAAGGATTGCGGGGGTGGTTGACGTTTTGAATGTATATATTCTGCCATGGTGGTCCCCGGGGGTCCAGACACTCTGGAAAGAGTGCTCCACATATATTGGAAGAATCAGAAGGGACATGAAAGATGATAAAACAAGGGGTATGAAAGAGGCAGGAATGTGATGCTCACCTGTGGAGATTTTAACATGCAGCCTGCAACGCCATCAACAATACTGAAACCTTGATGGAAGATCACAGTATGGGAATCCCTGAGACAGCTATGAGTCATTTTAAGTCTACAAAAAAAGCTGAGGTCTTTACTGATCTTTTGTTGAACAACGGTCTCCACTTTGTCAATGGGCGCTCCAAGTCGGATGGTGCTGCAAAGACAACCTTCGATAATGGTAGATCCTCCTCCGTCACTGATTATGTTATTGTCAATGTGGAGGAATGAAAATCCATCCTCCATATGGCTGTGATCAGCAGAGTGGAGAGAGATCACAACCCACTGGTTCTCAATAGGAAGACAAATGCTTTGGGGATAGGAAATGCGACAGGGCAGGCCCCGGGGTTCTATGAGAGGGAGATCATCCCGTACAATTGCCAAAGGAGAATACAGTGGGATGGTGAGAAGTACCAGCAGAGACTCCTAGAACTTGAATCTATAATAGCTAACTACTGACAACCTATTATAGATGATCTAACCAACAATAGCCCCCAGAGTAGGAATTGACTGAGCAGTGAAGAAACTCCCTCCCTATTCTGCCACTCCCCCTGAATACACCCCCCCATACTAATCCCTTGCAATAATTCAAAGGGGGGCTGTTTGCAAATTCTGTCATGGAATATAGCAGGTTTGGCAAGCAAAATGGAAGACAATGATTGGTTGCAATTTGTTAGCCTACATGACATTTGTTGCTTCCAAGAAACATGAGCTGTCAAAGGAATATGAACTAATGGGTTCTTGGGGTTTGAAAGGCTGGCCACCTGGTCTAGGAAGGGCCACCCATCGGGTGGTATTTCAACATGGGTCTCATATAGGTTAAACTGTAAAGGAGAGCAAGTAGATGTGCCACTCTTGATGGCTTCTGCCAATATTCAGCATGTGAGTCAGGGGAAGACAAAGGATGGCGGGGGTGGATGACGTTTTGAATGTATATATTATGCCATGGTGGTCCCCGGGGGTCCAGACACTCTGGAAAGAGTGCTCCACATATATTGGAAGAATCAGAAGGGACATGAAAGATGATAAAACAAGGGGTATGAAAGAGGCAGGAATGTGATGCTCACCTGTGGAGATTTTAACACACAGCCTGCAACGCCATCAACAATACTGAAACCTTGATGGAAGATCACAGTATGGGAATCCCTGAGACAGCTATGAGTCATTTTAAGTCTACAAAAAAAGCTGAGGCCTTTACTGATCTTTTGTTGAACAACGGTCTCCACTTTGTCAATGGGCGCTCCAAGTCGGATGGTGCTGCAAAGACAACCTTCGATAATGGTAGATCCTCCTCCGTCACTGATTATGTTATTGGCAATGTGGAGGAATGAAAATCCATCCTCCATATGGCTGTGATCAGCAGAGTGGAGAGAGATCACAACCCACTGGTTCTCAATAGGAAGACGAATGTTTTGGGGATAGGAAATGCGACAGGGCAGGCCCCGGGGTTCTATGAGAGGGAGATCATCCCGTACAATTGCCGAAGGAGAATACAGTGGGATGGTGAAAAGTACCGGCAGAGACTCCTACAACTTGAATCTAAAATAGCTAACTACTGACAACCTATTATAGATGATCTAACCAACAATAGTCCCTTGATATCAGCTACCTATGACACGACGATAGGGGTGTTGAGGGCCCTGTGGTCCAAACCTGTGAGCATCTAAGGTAGATGGTAACTGCAGAAGACGGCAGTAAGGGTGTAAAGGCTGGTTTTACAAGGAGTGCACAAGGGCAAAAAGAGATGTTTCGCTTCCCCTAATACAGCACCATGATAGTTGCATCAGCAAAGAGAAATTTAGAGAGTAAAGAAGAGATTATAAGAGCCTACAGGCAACTAAGAAATGACCGTACCAAAATACACTGTGTGCTGAACTCAGAGAAGCTGTAGCTGACAATAATTCTAAAACAATCTGGGAATTGGTAGCTTGTGGGGTAGGGGGCAGCGAATGCTGTGGAAACCTGCATGGGCTCAATTGTCTGGGTCCACCATTTTAGTACACTATATAGTATCTCTGCGGCCGATTCCCTGGTTTCCAAGCAGATGCTAGATGTCCTCTCTGTCACTCCTAGCCAAATAGGAATTCTAATCACGGAAGTACTCACAGTGCTGGGAGCAATGAAGAGGAACAAGGCTCCAGACCCTGATTTGGTGCCGGTGGACCTTTAACATCAGGGCCCATATTTATACTTTTTGACGCTAAACTGCGCTAACGCAGTTTAGCGTCAAAAAGTTTTGCGCCGGCTAACGCCATTCTGAAGCGCCATGCGGGCGCCGTATTTATTGAATGGCGTTAGCCGGCGCAAGCAGACCGGCGCTGCCTGGTGTGCGCGAGAAAAACCACGTACACCAGACAGCGCCGGCGTAGGGGGAAAATGGCGCATGGGCGTCTTAAAATGGGGCAAGTCAGGTTACGTCGAAAAAATCATCGTAACCCGACTTGCGCCATTTATTTTCGACGCCCATCCCCCATCAACATGACTCCTATCATTGTAAAGATAGGAGTCATGCCCCCTTGCCCAATGGCCATGCCCAGGGGACTTCTGTCCCCTGGGCATGGTCATTGGGCATAGTGGCATGTAGGGGGGCACAAATCAGGCCCCCCTATGCCCAAAAAAATTATTAAAAAAAAATAAAAAAATACTTACCTGAACTTACCTGAATGTCCCTGGGGTGGGTCCCTCCAGCCTTGGGTGTCCTCCTGGGGTGGGCAAGGGTGGCAGGGGGGGTCCCTGGGGGCAGGGGAGGGCACTCTGGGCTCATTTTGAGCCCACTTGTCCCTTAACGCCATGCCTGACCCAGGCGTTAAAAAGCGGCGCAAATGCGCCGTTTTTAGCCACGCCCACTCCCGGGCGTCTCTTTTGCCCGGGAGTATAAATACCACGTAAAGGCCTGGGAGTCATTTTTTAGACGGGAACGCCTCCCTTGCATATCATTAACGCAAGGAAGGGGTTCACGCTAAAAAATGACGCACATTCCGGGAACTTTGGCGCTATACGCCTCTAACGCCATAGTATAAATATGGCGTTAGTTGGCGTTAGTTTAGCGTCGAATTTGCGTCGAAAAAAACGACGCAAATTCGGCGCAAACGGAGTATAAATACGGCCCCAGGCATCTTATTACTGTGCTAAAATGCTCACTAATGTATTTACTGAAGATCTTGAGGGGAACGCAGTACCACAGTCCCTATCTATAAGAAGGGCGATCAAGGCTGTCCCTCTAATAATTGGCCGGTCTCCCTTCTGGATGAAGCCGGGAAGGTTCTAGGGAAGGTTTTGCTCAACTGCCTCCTGGGGTGGGCCGATGCCCAGGGTGTGATAACAGAAGTGCAAGCTGGCTTTCGGTCTCGGGTGGAAACTATTAATTGGTTTTTCGAGTCTTGAAAGTTGCCTTTGATTCAGTGGACAGGGGCAAATATGGAGGTCATTGATGGACTTAGTGGTTGATGCCTCCCTAGAGAAAGCTATAAGCGGCACTGCACTCAGACATCACTGGCGGAGTGAGATACAGGATGGGCGGGGAGTGCACAGATCTTTTCCAGGTACAAAAGGGCATCTGGCAAGGCTGTGTCCTGACTCCCAGATTCTTTAGCCTTTTCCTGAATGATGTGGTCCACTACCTCCTAGTAGAACAGCTAGATGTCCCTATTTTAGCTGGAAGGAGGGTCCCAATATTACTATTTGTGGATGATGCAGTACTTATGGCACACACAAAAAATGCGGCCCATTGGCTGCTCACCCACTTTGTTAAATACTGCGAGGAAAAATCACCAACCATAAACTGTATGAAGACCATGGGGATGATCTTGCGGTCCTCTCCCAGCCTTTGATGAAAACTAGCGATTAATCATGTACCATTTGACGTCACCAATCACTTCGATTATTTAGGGGTGCAGTTTTCAGATAACTGGGACTGCCAAGTTTCGAAGGCAGCTCTAGCCCTCAAGCAAGCAGCAGGGTCAATACTGAAGGTCAAGTATAAGGCTGGAGCTAGAAATATCTGCATCATCCTGGAAATATATGCACAAAAAGCAGTTCCTGCAGCACTCTATGGGGCAGAGTTCTGTACTAGTGTGCTGCAGGTAGCTGAGAACAATTTGTGGAGAACCGTACTAGGGCTAGGGCGGGGAACTCCCTTGAAGGCTCTTTTTGCTGAGCTAAGCCTGGTGCCGATATCAGAATTAGCAGACTTAAGGCCAGTATTGTACTGGGTCAGGTTAGTGTGCAACCCCAGGGCAGTAGTGTATTTGGAAATCCTTGAAGAGGTCATCGTGAGTGGTGGACCTGGGAGCGTTTCTGGGAAGCTCAGGTCAAAGATACCCTAGGGAACCTTCGTTTAGAGGTTCTTTGGGTGGATCTGGGCAGAGTTAACCAGGACACTGTGGGCCAGGTAAAAGATCAGTATTGAGAATTTAATAAAATGAGGGTGTGCCAGGAACTTAGGCCTGACTCGATTACAAGTTACTATTTTAATAATGTCCATGATCCAGCCCCTCTAGATTATCTGACTCTGCTGTACGCCAAATGGAAGCACTCTCTATACATAAAATACAGTTTGGGTGTGTTGCCTCTAAGAGGCTATCTGGTCCATACCCGAAGGTTGGCGGCAGGACTGCAGTATTGTGATTGCACTCCTGGGGAGGTTCGCAATGTTGCCCATTTCACCCTGTACTGCAAGAAATTTGATGTGGCAAGGCACCAGTGGCTCTACACCTTTTTAAATCTAACGGAGCAAACTGTACTTAAACTGCACTAGCACTTTGTACAAGGCCAGGTAATATCAGTGTATACAACTTGATAGCCTCCAATATGTAGGTCACCTGGCCCCGGCTGAGGGAGCTACCAACTAAATTAGGGCTGACCGACCTATAAGATGTTACAAGGCCCAAGCTGCCGTTCGTTAGATGGAATTACTGCTCTCTCCTGCATAAATGACGCTCCTTTTACCCCCATTTAAAGCCTTGCAGCAACAAGATTATTGCTGTTAATATTAAACACTATGAGCACAATCACCTTTTCTCTGGGCACCCTCTGTAAAGACCTGATATTGGAGGGGGTTTGCTCTCTTTTTAGATATGCATGGGGACCCGTATTTATTTATTTGTATAGACGTACATGGTTTTTCTATGAGTAATGAACTTGTCCGGGTGGAGTTGACTGCTGCTATTATGTTTTTAATTATGACCAATGACTCTATATGTAACTACGTTTTATTATCTGTGTGTATTGGTTTATATTATTGTAAGGCTGGTAGCTGAAACAATTAAAATTACATTAAACACTAAGAGATAGCGCTAAACACAGAATTACTCTTCTTGCGTAATTCAGGTGTGATCGTGTGGTAATTCCACGTGATTAAGTTACATGGAATTATGCAAGTTCTGCCCACCCTTAGTTACACCAAGATCCATACTGTTCTATCAAGGGAGGCAGAATTAATTGTGCAAAGCCACAAAATTTTTTTCATTTTGCAACTTTTTACTCTCTGCTGTAGCAAAACCTGCTGAACATAGTACTCAATTTATTCAGAACAAGCCTGTTGATGCTTGAAGTATATCTCATCAGTAGGGCACTGAGAAAGTGGCATTATTCAGGTGTGTTTAGTGAGCTTCAAAGGCTAATCCATTAGAATATATTTACAGTTTATAAATATGAAACTATAAGTGAAGCAACATTATTGGCTTTCACTACTGAAACACTGTAGCAGTGTATACAGAGGAGATGAGTCGGCTTCAAATGTTTAGTATAAGAATATTCTATCAGTTTATCAATTCTAAAAAGCAAATGAATCATCATGGTTGGGTGTCACCATAGGAACTGGTTAGGGTCAATAATGGGTTTTGGTGGAAAGTATGGCTGAAGACTCATCCTGCACCCTCACCATAATTTGCTCAGCCAACAAATGTGTGCAACAGATCTTTGCTTTTCGAGATGCTAAAGTACACATTTACAATCCTGTAGATGGCACAGGATTTGACACCAGAGCAATATTTTTGCTAAAGCATTCTTTAATGTATGTAAGAACATTTGGTGCAACCACCAACGTCGTTCAGTTTGAGTTCTGAGCATATCTGCTTCTTTCAACAGGTTTTTATCTCTCGTGTGAGACCTCACTTTGAGACACATGGGGCCGTATTTATACTCCGTTTGCGCCGAATTTGCGTTGTTTTTTTCGACGCAAATTCGACGCTAAACTAACGCCAACTAACGCCATATTTATACTATGGCGTTAGAGGCGAATAGCGCCAAAGTTCCCGGAATGTGCGTCATTTTTTAGCGTGAACCCCTTCCTTGCGTTAATGATATGCAAGGGAGGCGTTCCCGTCTAAAAAATGACTCCCAGGCCTTTACGTGGTATTTATACTCCCGGGCAAAAGAGACGCCCGGGAGTGGGCGTGGCTAAAAACGGCGCATTTGCGCCGCTTTTTAACGCCTGGGTCAGGCATGGCGTTAAGGGACAAGTGGGCTCAAAATGAGCCCAGAGTGCCCTCCCCTGCCCCCAGGGACCCCCCCTGCCACCCTTGCCCGCCCCAGGAGGACACCCAAGGCTGGAGGGACCCACCCCAGGGACATTCCGGTAAGTATTTTTTTATTTTTTTTTATTATTTTTTTTTGGCATAGGGGGGCCTGATTTGTGCCCCCCTACATGCCACTATGCCCAATGACCATGCCCAGGGGACAGAAGTCCCCTGGGCATGGCCATTGGGCAAGGGGGCATGACTCCTATCTTTACAATGATAGGAGTCATGTTGATGGGGGATGGGCGTCGAAAATAAATGGCGCAAGTCGGGTTACGACGATTTTTTCGACGTAACCTGACTTGCCCCATTTTAAGACGCCCATGCGCCATTTTCCCCCTACGCCGGCGCTGCCTGGTGTACGTGGTTTTTCTCGCGCACACCAGGCAGCGCCGGTCTGCTTGCGCCGGCTAACGCCATTCAATAAATACGGCGCCCGCATGGCGCTTCAGAATGGCGTTAGCCGGCGCAAAACTTTTTGACGCTAAACTGCGTTAGCGCAGTTTAGCGTCAAAAAGTATAAATATGGGCCATGGTTTTTGGCATCATCATCCTCAAGGTCCTTATCCCAGGTTTGGATGTAGGATAACCATCTCGTCTCAGAGGATAAAACAGGAAAGTGTCAATGAATAAATAAAAACTGTTCATTTCATCTTATCTCATTCTTTATTTTTAACAGTGAGATGTGTGAAACGATATCTGTAAATGATGAATAGAATGAAGCAAAATGTTTATATTCTGCTCCCTTATTGGTTCTCTTGCACTATGTCTCTATGGTGCTTAGCGATTTGAAATTCCTACAGTTTCTCATGTAAGTTTTTGGACTGGCACTCTTTCCATTTAAAGTCCCTCTGTTATGCTTATGTTCTGTTACTCATTCCATGTACATTCTCTCTTAGTAGACAAGGATTTTGAGGTTAAATGTTCAGCCTTTATTTTTTGTATTTATGCAAGATACACCTGTCCCTTTAATGTGAGCTGGCTGGAGGGGGTTAGTTATAAAGGCTGCTCCCATAGATTTACTGCTACTGCCGAGGTTTCACCTTTTTAGTGACATTAATAATTCTCTCCCTTAACGGTAAAAGCACAGTGTTTCAGTGACACCTACCACTATAATATAAAGACATACCCTTTGCCTCACACTCTTCACGACTAGAATAGGTACAAATATCATGAACTCTGGGAAGGACTGGCAACAAGGCAGAAAAAGTTAACAGAATATTGGGTACAGAGCTGCCCAAGATCACACAGGGAATCAGCAGATAAAAAGAAGCCAACAGAAAAACACTTCATAAGTGAACAAGAAGCCAATGCTAAAATAACAGGCTCTCAAGAGGTTGTTCAGAATAACTACTGCCCAAGATGTGCCAGGCATGCATACAACTACAATAAAAATAAAAGAAGTGAGGGGTAAAGCACTAAATTGCACAACAAGGTAAGACTGAAGCTCAGGTTTTTTTTCATCCACACTAGCTGTCACAGACCTTGCACTGCTTACACACTGTCCCTGCTCGCTGTGAAATGATCACAGTGATCACTTGGAGAAAAAAATAAGGCTAGACACAGGTATGTTTAATGATGTTATACTTGATTATCTATGTCTTTCTCATACAAACAGAGAAATGTGAAAATAGAAGCCAAATGGGTCAGTATGTATGGCATGTATTAATGCATAATTGCACGCACACAGATAGAATACTAACGGGATCCTTGTGAGGTCCTGAGGAAAGGCAACTAGCTCAGTTAGGCATTAGTTTGATGGCTGAAACATGTTGACCAAGGGATACAGAGGAAAATCATTTCCTCAGTGCATCCCCACCTGTTTTTAACTTAATCAGGATGCCCTTTGAAAATAAAATTAACCCACAGGACACCCTAGACTATTTAAAATGTAGAATGTCACCCAACAAGCAAAGATCTCCTTTGGCTCCCAAGGTTGAGTCCATTCATATAAACTAAGCTTCTGGAAGAGGACTTTAGGATGAGGCATGCCACTAGGAGTCCCAGTGAGTGAGAGTCCCCTTTTTACACCATCAGATGATCCCCTTGGTTGCCTAACAAGAAAGAAGGGATAACAAAGAGCATACGATAGAAAGCAAGGGAAAAATCACACAAAGGAAATGGACGTTAGGACAGCAATAAAAGGAAGGTAGCAAACTAGAAACTGGAAGTAAGATAAATGGGAAGAAAGCTTTAAAGAAGAAAAAGCATAGATACAAAAGATGTGAATTTTCAAGGAACAAGGGTGCACTAAAATAGTGCTAGCTAAGGACTCACAGTAGCACTGCAGGCAATTTTAGTTCAAGGAACAAGAAAAAGCTGAGGCTTAGGAGCTGAAGGAAAGAAGGATAGCAAGTGCTCAGGGAGCAAGAATCAAGGAAGCACTGCAGGCAGTGCTTGTTCTAGGAACAAGGAATTAGCTATAGGGCAGAAATCAGGAATGCTCAGAAAACAAGGATTAACAATAGCTCATGAATTCTGGGGTCAGTCAAACAGGAATACTGCTACAACAACCAATGCTTGACTGAAGGAAACTGTGGCTTAAAAGAGCTCACTATGATCACATGCCTCAAGTGTGAGCAGGCCAGCACCTGCCACCCACAGTGTTCTGAATTTGTCCAACCATCCTTGGCCTGCAGGGGTGGGGAGGAAGCACTAAGCAGTACATCCTAGGTATTGGAGTTTTTAGCAACAGCTGACCGGCTTCCACAAAACCAGACATTAATCTGGAATGAATAAGAATTTTATAATAGTGCCCAGTAGGCTACACATCAGTATATGGGCCCAGCAGAAGGTCCACAAGCGTATTTGAACACAGGAATGCCCACAGGTAAGCCCCCTAGTGCTGGGCACTAGAGTGCAGAGAGTGAATTGTGGCAATAAATAAATCCCTGCCCCAATATGTGCCAAATCTCCTATCTGTTGCCTAACTGTTTGGTATCCTATCCTCAGGCCCTGGTCTCCCAAAATAGCATCTTCTCCTGATCCCTCCTGGTGTGGGTATAGAGCTTATTCCATCCCTTCTCATTGTCTTCTTTTGTGTTCTCTGGAGCCTATTGTGGTGCAGTTCTCCAGTGTTCCGCTTGTTTTAGCTCTTCAGACTACTGGCTCCATTCGTCTAATTGCTCAAGAATTGTGTGTGGGTTTGGTTCTTTACTCCACCCTATGGCCCTTGTCATAATTTCCAAGGGCCTTTGTTGCATCTTTTCTGCTGTGGAGGTTCTTCATTCAATGCTGTCACCGAAATAGATTTGAGCTTCATTTTCTGGGTCAGTGCAGGAGTTGTCATGCATAGAACCCCACCACAGCCCCCATTCCCCAGTGACACTACTCTTTCTTCCAGGCTCACCCTCAGTCTGCACGACTCAAAAATACTTAACAACGATTCAAAAGGGGTAATATTGTTAGCTACACAGTAAACACAACGCTTGTTATAAAAAGTATTAAAACACCCAGTAAAAACGTTCAATTAAATGGACATTATAGTTTTGATACAAACAATAAGATCCACTTAACTTCACAAGATGCTGTGAGCAATGCAGCATTAGCCCCATCACAATCATACTGTGCTCATGAGCTCAGGCATAAAACACACATAGCATCCCAAAGTGCTTCATTCATCAGTTCGCTAATATCATCATATGTGTCATCATGCAAAATATGGTCCAGGGAACTGCAGGATACCCCACTAGTTCTTCAAAGTTTCTACAGCAGCTAAAAGGAATGATCCTAACAGAGTGGCCTATTCTAATTGGTCAAAGGAAGGAGGAAGGCAGTGAGATTGTCGTTCCTTATGCTCAGCTGTGACAAAATTATACCTTGACCATTGTAGTTGGTGAAGTCGTTTTTAAGTTTATGGTAAAGGAAGCTCCACTGAATAAGGCAAATTTGGAGTAGGTTCCCTTTTGATTACCTTCTGACCCCCCTTGTCCTCGTCCCGTTCATAGGAGGAGAACAACAGGACAAGAGTAACGTTTAGTGAATCTCGCAGGTCCCTGATAATCAGTGGATTGCAGCAGATGATTCATTAATACAGAAGGTCTGTTAGTGAATATAAATCTTGTTAAATAGGAGTCCGAGGCGCAGCTATGCCAACTGGAAGAGTGTACACATTTTTTGTGGACTGGCCAGAAATAGTTCATGTTTGTTTATGTTATCTATTGAAATGTCTTTCTACTGGAGTTAACAACAGAAAAACTAGACGAATGTGTTCTTTTGGGATTCCATCTCCTCCGACCCACACTTTGGCAGAGGAGAACAAGGTTGAATTTTTTATATTGTTCAATTCTTAAGAGACTCTTCGACAACTAAATGAATTAGCAAAAAACACTAGATTTAACAAAGAACATACTATTTGCTTGTACTGCATTAAAAAACTTAAATTGTCAGGGTTAGTGGCACCCTGAGTGCTGCAGACAGCTCTATAACAATACAAGACGAACCTTGCACTGTAAATGACTATTGTAAATGATTTGGCCGCTATCCACAGATAAAACGTCAATATTGACAAATTTTACTGCAAACCACCCATTCAACTGAGAACAGACACATTAGCTATTAACTTGGCTTGTATTCATTCGAAGAACACAAAAAGCTAGCTAATAGTTCCCATACAAATAACAAAAGCATGGCTCTTCCTGTAGGAATTCTCATCTCCCAAAGGCGACTGAGTCGTGTTTTTTTGAGATCAGAATGG
Source organism: Pleurodeles waltl (assembly GCF_031143425.1). NCBI lineage: Eukaryota > Metazoa > Chordata > Amphibia > Caudata > Salamandridae > Pleurodeles > Pleurodeles waltl. The sequence goes on along the minus strand of NC_090436.1, from coordinate 721,769,881 downwards.
GTGGACACTTGTAAATATTTTCCAGGAGAAATGCCACCTATTGCGTTTTGTTTTGAACCTTTTCACCCCCACCTTTCTTTCGAGGCTGACAGAAAGGGCTAATCAAGCATACAAGCTTCCATTTAGAATTAGAGCTCAACATTTCATAACAGTGAAGAGCACTGAATGTTGAAGCTAATGAAAATCACAGCCAGTAAAACATTTCTTTATACTAAGTTCAACATTTTGTTATGTTTATTCACAGTTGCAGATAGCAAATACATAATTTGAAACTTGCAAATTCTCTTTCACCACCATCTTTGGTACTTTTCTCCCCAACATTATTCTTTGCCTTAGTAAGCCACTCCCTCTGGGCAGGCCGGCCCCACAGGGGGTAGAGGTGAGAATGGCTGTATGGGCAGAGCTGCACCTGGTCCCCAGTAGGTTGCAGACTCAAAGCCTCCCCCGCCCATTATAGCTTCAGGGCTACGGCCTGGAGCTGTGAGGGAAAGGGCATGCCGTGGACCGGTTGACAAATACCCTAAATACCAGGCCCACAGGACAGCTTTGGGCACTGGCCCATCGCCCAATATCTGACTGCCCGCCCTACCAATCCGACACTGATAAAGGGTGACATCTTTTAAAAGTCACTGACGAATGCTGAGCATTACCTTTTTAAACATTCTTTGTCCTCTGTCCATAATGATACGCTTGTTTTGATGACCAGTTTATGAAGCCTCCAGAATATTGCCAATTTAAAACATTTTGCAACAATTATATAGTAAATGAGACAGAGAAAACAACTTTTAAGAAGGGAAACAAAAAGTTTAAAGTACATTCATATTTTGATTATGCAAAGTGCTACTCTTTCTTTCTACATTGGTGACAAATGGATACTGACATTAGAAGCCATCATGCCTGTAATTGATATTGTATTGCAACAATTATATAGTGCTTATTACCTCTATGTGAGAAGCACTTACCTACATGGCTAGCACGCTACATAGTGTAGGGTGTGTGGTTGGTAGTGTGTTGCTTTGTTTTAATTCTGTTTGTGAAGTGTTTCCATGTCATGGGGGATTACCAGTGAGGTGCTGTTATCGTGTTACGGGACACAACACTTAACAATTTGATGGATGAAGAGTGAGAGAAAGATTCTCAGTTCATGGTTTTCAATAAGCTGGCAGCTTTGAGTAGTTAGGCAGGTCCCTTTCTGGTATTTTTTATGTTCATAGTACATTTAGCTGATTAGTGACTGGGTTGTCCATTCTTAGATTTTTTGTTTAAAGTATATGGTCTCGAGCAGGTATTGTTTAAATGGAAAAATGGCGAAGGATGGACTTTGTTAATATAATCCTGTATCTGATTGTCATTGTGAGATGTCAAGAGGTGATCGTATGTTGTGGCATGTTGGGAACTGCAGTAGTGGACTAACTTGAAATCCTCCGTTGGCCAGCAGCATGTGGCAGATCTCTGCAGGTAATCTATGTCTGTTCACTTGATGAACAGTAGGTTTGTGCTGTGGACTGGTACAGTACTGGGCCATGGAGAGGGCCCAGAGCAACAGTAGGACTGTTGATATTATTGTACTCTCTGAGTGAACTATTATTGACTGCTCAATCCCTGAGTGGTAGGGTATTCAGATTATTTTGTGTAATATATGGATTGGAATGCTGCCCTGAGTAATTACCAGTGGCTGAGATTAATTCAAGCATTCCATCCATCACTGTTTTGTACCTTTAGAAAGTTGGCATTTTCCTGGCCTTAGTCCTTTGTGCCTGTAGCCTGTTTTGTGTCTCATAACTGGGTGTAGCTGACAGTTAGACTTTGTGACTTTAATGTGCGCCCTAAGTGGGACGTGTATGCCCAGACATGGGCCCTGTGCTCACTGTCTCACTGGAACCAAGCTGTACCCTTCTGATGAGCCCATAACTAGGAAGAAACTGGTCCTGGGTTGCTTGTGTTTTGCTTCAGGGTGGACCTGGCTTGGCATTTCAGGCTGAACTGTTCCCATTTGAGCAAGGTCAAGACTCATTTGCATATAGCCAGGTCCGAACTGAGGTGACACGGTGTGCAAAAGAATGATGGATTGGTATGCAGCTTTGAGTAATTACCAGTGGCTGAGATTATTTCAAGCATTCCATCTATCACTCTTTTGTACCTTTAGAAAGTTGCATTTTTCTGGCATTAGCCCTTTGTGACTACAGCCTGCCTTGGGTCTCATAAATGGGTGTAGCTGACAGTTAAACTGTGAATTCTTCACAGACAGTCACACAATAGAGGGATTAGGTGTGCCTCAATGGGCCAGCAACTAGAAGGATGGGGGGGCGGAGCTGAGCACAGGCCCACTTGCACATGTGTAAGCTGTGTCTGTCTCCACAGAAAAGGCCTAACAACCCTTTGTTGTCACAGTCATTGTCAGTTTACAGCCCAGCAGGGGAGGCAGGAAATTCCAAGGAGTTCAAAGGACCTATTCAGGAAAGTCTCCTACCTTTCAGGAGAAGGACAGCAGGATATATAAATAGGACCTTAAGACCCCCTTTTCATTTCATCGCTTTTCAGAGGACTGCCTGCTGGTTTGACCTGTTGTGCACTATGCCACACTGCTGCTGTACGTTAAAGGGCTGCTTTACTGCCTGAAGCTAACCTTAAATCCTTAGAGGCCAGCCCTGCTGTTGAGCCCTTCTTCTATCCCTGCACCCAGGACTACCAGCACTGAGTCTACGGGCTAGTTTGCTGGGCGATTGTTCAGAACCACAGGCACATAACAAGCTCTCAGTATCTTGAACCCATAACTGGACCCAGCCTGAGTGAGTCCTAAATCGTTAAGAGGTGTCCCATCAGACCTGGACTCTTGGTGTGGGGCTAAAGGCTCCCAGATGGCCATTTTACAAAACTAAAGACTTCAACAAAATGTATCCAAAAAGTGTTATTAGAACCAGGAGGAGACCCTGACAGTTTCACTCCACAGAATTCTGCAGAATCACATAAAAACTCAGCGAGATTCTGCGGAGTTCTGTGAGTGGGTGGTAATCACCACGTCACACCGCCACCACTGATTTTTAGTGCTGGGAGCTTGTGCTGCACTGCAAAATCAGTGTGAACTGCACCATGTGGTGTGCCAGAGGGTGCTGCTTCTTTGCTGTCGCATGAGTAAATTTTCTACTCAAGAGGTGGCTTTCTCACCGTGAACAGTCCCAACCGCCTACTACTGTGCACGTTGGGAAAACCTCGCCGGGTGGCATTCTTGCACCTGAAAAAGTGCTAGGGGATGCCAATTTTCGCTCACACTCACCAAATTAATGTTGACAAGCCACATGTGAGAAAAAACGTCATCATGCGGCTTTTGGCAGAGTTCTACCGAAAGTCCACATTACAAGCATAACATGGAGTGGCAACTGTGTGGCCTATGAGTGCTATATCAAACATTAACATTAATGTAAAGGTGTTAGCCCAAGTCCACATTCTTCTACTTTTCTGTGTCAATCTCTAGGCACCCTACATAGGGCATGATGCACAGACCCTTTTAATCTATCACCATTAGGAACCCTAGAGGAAAAGGCCTACAATTCAGTTTACAGTATGGCCCATATAAAATATGTTTTCTTATATTTCGTTTTAGTATTTATTGAATTTCTATGACTTAGAGTGAGCCATATTGGGAAATGGATCTTTTAGATAACAGAGCTAAACTTCTGTGGACAAACAAATGTTTATTGAGTAGGGATCTCAAAAACTGTTTGCCATTTGGAAGGCATTGTGCTCCTTATATGACATGTCAAGTTATTTGTGTACAATAGAATCTGTTTTGGCAACATTTTGTAAATTGTACTTTCAACTTGTATCAGTTTTCATGCAGAACAAAAATGGACCACTTCTATCTTGGTCTCAGCCCTACAGCTACTTTAGCAAGAAGGAGATTTACACAGGGTCATGGGAAATGTGCACATAGAGGATTTCTTGCTGCACACAGAGAAATCAGAGAAAAGGGAGCATTGGTTTTAGGGGTATGGATTTACAAAGGAAAGGATTTGATCTTTGAAACAAGATGTTGGGAATTCGGAGAGATAAACTCATAAGGATTAGGGCGAACAAGTGTGTGACTTAGAGTAAACTGTGCTCAGAGGGAGGAATCATGTAGAGGATAGATACGGAAAAGGTGGTTATTCGAAGGAAAAGGAAAGCCTAAAATCAGAGGTTTCAAGTCGAAGTCAGATTTCATGCAGGGTTTTCAGGAATATAGGGGAAGCTTTTTGGGACTGCATGCGAAACAGTGGAATGAAACAACAATATTTTAATGTGTTGTGATATCACTGTAGTCCATGAGAACACCAGTGAGAGCACACACCTCCATGACCCATGGGTAAATATGTTTAAAATAAAATTGTTTCATTTCCCCTAGAATCCAATGAGGAAACCGTAAAACAAGAATGTTCTATTTTACATGTTTGTGCTAGAGATGACTCTCCCCTTTGCTGTTGTTGATCATGGTGGGATGATGTGGTGAGTTTATGTAAAACAATACTACTCAGGACAGGTAGCTCAGGGTCTGTCTGTAATCTGTAGCAATGGCAACAAGACTACAATGATGTGTAAAATCTTGTACGTCGCTGTAATTCACCCGTCCTGTAGCACTAATATGACACACAAAATGAAACGCCTGTCCTAAACACGTCCTCACATGAACAACAGAAATTGCAGTCCTTCCCCCTGACACCTACCCTCCAGCAAACATGCAGTGATCAGGAAGACAAGTAATCAGCAGCCCTTTCCCAAAATGGCCTTCTTTAAGTTCCCCTCCCAATAATTCTCCACCTCAGTGTGTGGTGATTGTATCTGTTCTTACAGTAAAATGTGGCTATGTTCTGCAGAAAGCCCAGGTTTGGCTTATCTGAATATTTGCTGTGTCCTTTAAACATATGTAATAACTAGACATGTAGAGTGCATTTATGCCATGAATGAATGGAATAAGTAGTAGATTTGGATATCTTTCATAAAACCCAAATGATGGTGAGGTGTCCATATTGTGACAAGTGATCATGGCTCTTCTTCAGGGTGAACCACATCCACATGACGCTCAACCTGTTCATCCTGCACCAGAAGTAATGTCTGTCTTAAGCTTCATGTGGGGCCTGTCCCATGAGTGATAATAGAGAACATGATATCAGAGAAAGTGATGTACCAAGTCAGCTGCCCTAGAGTACAGCAGTCATATCACATACCAATCTTCACCTAATCATACCAGGCAATTTTCAGAAACTTAAAACAACTATAGATAATGGGTAAAATGTTTTTAAAAGTCTAATCAGAGCATTTTTGCAGTCCACCTTTTCTGTCCATGGGAGTTGTCAGACAAGGGGCAAATCTATGCTTATCAGCACTGACCCTGCGCTAATCGGAATAGTGTCACAGAACTGCCAGGTGTTGCCCCCTTGGAGCAGTAACACAATCAACCGTTACCTGGTTTGTGTGTTGTTGGGGCTCGCAAGCATGATGAACCTTGGATCCTGTGACACAGCGAGTAGTCATACACACCACACTTCGGACAGCCTTTTAAAACAACAAATGGTGGCAGGGAGAATGCTAGAAAAAGTGTCAGCTACTGCAGAGGGGTGAATTCCAGTCAATTGGTTTTTTTTCCCACTGCCCTAAACCAGCCAGACAGTAACCTCGTGAAAATCTAACTTGGCCCTGCTTCATTAGGAGTAGTCCACCTAGAATGTACAGGTTACATTCCCTCTGAAAGGGAAAGCAAGCAATCTCCTACTGGTTTCAGCCTCGTGCAGAAAGTGACATAGGGCAGAGCCTCAAGCATTTCATTATATGGAGATTCATTCATTAATCGCAAAATCAACTAACAAACTCAGTACCTGCAATACTCAACTTGCTAGCCGCAAATAACAAACAAAACAGTCTCAGAATTGAATGTAAACAAAGTATCAATTATTTATGGAAATCGGTACACAATTGGTTTTCTTGTTCGATTGCTTTGGCTGCATTCACGGCATATCAAAATGTGCCCCTGCCCGCTGCATTATACCACCCTACTCATTTTTAGGAGTGGGTGTAACTCATGGATTTTGATTCAGCTGAATTCTGCAGAGTGAGTTATAAATAAACTCCAAAGATTCTGCAGCGTTCTGCCAATGTGTGGAAATAGGCAAGTTGCGCTGCTCGTACTGTGAATGCATTCTGCACTGAAAAATCAGCGCACACAGCACCACGTGGCGCTTCAGATGATGCAGCAATTCGAGTTGATTTGGGCACCCTGCAAGTAGATTTTTTTACTTGAGTGGCAGCCTTCTGACTGCTAGCTGTTGTGATTGACTGCAACCACCTATGTTCGAAAATTCTTACCAGCTATACTCCCACTGACCAAAAATCAGGGACGCCAAATCTCGTATGCACTCACCAACTTACTTTTTTGGCACACGCGTGAGAATAAATTCTATCATGCCATGATTGGCGAAATTTGTCCAGAACTCTGCATTACGAGAGTAATTTGGAGTCCCCAAAATTCCACCAATTCTGCCAGTGGTATGGAATATTTCCCCCGACCCCTACTCAATTCCTTCAGCAATATAGCAGAGTTCCTCCTAAGAGGAAAGTGGAGAGAACTGGTCAAATAGGAGTATGGACGGGGCAGGCTCTGAACAGAACAACAGAACATGAAACTGCAGAAGTTGAGAGAGCTAATGCAATGGTGTAGAAAAAATTGCCAAGAGGTGGCACTGTGTTATGGTATGTATTGAGTGGCAGAGTCAGGGAAGGGGTGATGTGCAGTACACAAATGAAACTGGACTGTAGAGACAAAAGGGTCTGGATTTTCACAGTCATTAGCTGATTCTCTCTCACGAAATGCCACACTTAATGCACTGCACCTTTTGTAACCAATTGGCATTCAAATGAATCATTCATGTGTTTACACCAAATACTATTCGAATAATTTGATGCACAATAATTGAGTCCTGGTGTGCTCCAGTATATTTGTTTGTTCTGTTATTAACTGGTTTGGGTATCTGATTCCAGTTTACACATGGTGGCAACAGATGTGTCATAGCACCAGAAATGTGCACAATTTGATTTGAGAAAACTGGAGGGAACTGCAGCTAAATGAAGTCACTGTTGCCTTTTGTCTTTTGAAACTTCGAACAGTCAGGTTCTGCTCTAATGAACTTAGGTAATCAATGGTGATAACAGTGTTGACCTAAAGCCCCTGAGGTCCAACTCCATTTTATGTATGCCTGACTATTTTGAGTAATGGAGGTCACTGTTTTCTCAATCTTATTCATTTTCGTGTCTGCCATTAGACACAGATGTGGCCTGACTCTCATCTTTTTTAGACCTATGAAAGATTCAAGCTATTTGATTCATGACATAGATAAAATACTTGGTGTGACATGTGTCTGAGTCAAATGTCTACTTTTCATAAGGTCAAGGTTAAATAAGAACAAATACAGACATTTAACTGAAATAGTGTAGTCTAAATTGACCTCCTTTGACCTTATATGTTCATAAGGAAAAATCTGAGACCACTCCCTAATGCACATAATCAATGTCAGATATTCCTAAACTTATGTAGCAATTCCATTTTGTAATTAGATTTGGTATATAGGGGCTGACACTTGATCATTTGTCATAAGAGTTCCTTCGCCTGGATTATCACCCAAGATTCTGCGACCGATTGTCTCACCTACTTTCAGCACACTTCAAACTTTGAAGATGCTACATCTTGCCAGAAACCAATAAAGTTCAGTCCCAGAGTCCCAGTGGAAGACCATAGCATGTTTCTGCACTTCCCAGGAACACAGTTTTCCCGCCCACGATGATAAAGACAGCATTTGCTGTCAGCAAGGTATGCAGTGCATCTTTTCTCGGACTGCAAGTTGCTCTGCCTTCTATGCTCTTCAGTGTAGCACATAGAAGTAGACCTTAGGGTGTTAGGTTCTAGATTATATTTTAACCATGTTAGAAATGTTCATTTTATTCTTGTTATTTACAACATGACTTCTTGTTGTTTTTATAACATTCTATGTAGTTGTTTTAGACATACTGAGAAACAGATTTTTCCTGCAGTAATAAAAACTTTTATTTCAAAGTGTACATTCATCTTAGTACACGGTATGCATGTGATAGTGTGAATAATTAAATAGGTTTGCTACTGTTACCATGGTGCCCCTGCTCCCTTCAAAGGGACTGCCAATAACCCAAAAGGAATACCTCTGTTTCAATAACATATTGAGTAGTGGTCTGCAGGGCTACAGTAACCTGTCTTCCCCATTCATTTTTGGAGCATTGATCAAAGTTCACCTTGTCACCCTTGAGCGGGAAAGCAACCTTGTATATTTATGCCAAAGTCATATCTTACGCAACAGTGGCCAACTGGATCCTGATGATTGCTCTTTGTTACAACTCAACCAAGATTCACTAGCCCATTTTCATGGCTTGCACTAGGGCCTGTAGTACCCTCCACTGCACTGTCTACATCTGATCTGGTGTGAGTGAATGGTCAGTCCAAAGTGTTCATCTCAATCTGATTGACTCTGAGTGAGACTTGAGTACTGTATCAGAACCAATAGACATATATTGCTAAATCAGACATTGACATTGTTTTTTCACAGTTAATTAGATCATTATTGCCATGACACAGCCAGTGCATCCTTGCATGTGAACTGCTTGTCCAGAGGAGCAGTCTTTTTTTGCACCCTGCTCTCTATCCACCGGTTTGGAAGTATGCCCTCTATTCTTTTTTGAGACTACACACCCTAGCCAGGATCCTGCTGTCAGTCAGCAGCAAGTGCCTGATGGTCGAGCATACATCAGCTGTCCTGTGAGACCATTCCCTAGCAGGATAATGTTTCTCTAAGAAGGAATGGGTGGACATTGTGGGGGTGACCTTGGTACCATTGAGCTTGACTTGACACAAGCTTCTCAATGTTAACACTGAGTGGTGTATAAAACATAAACACTCCCTAGTGCTTTAAACACTCCTATTACAAAGTGCAATACTCTGATGCAAAAGCTCCCATTGTGTGAAGGCTACTGGAATGGATGGGAGTGTTTATTACATGTCACAAAATGCAGCAAAACATTCAATTAAGTGCTACAAAACTTCCTTTTTTGTGCTGCAACATTTTCTAATTCATACCTCAATATCCTGGGAGGTCTGATGGGAAGTGAAGATAAATAACAGGGTCCGGGCATCTGGACCTCTTCATCTGTGCCTCACATGGACAAACAACACCCACCCATCAACCATTTGACAGAAAATGAAGTACGCATTCAAATCTTTATTTCTTGGCCCACCAAGCACAATCATATCTCAATCTCACCTCAACCTATCATAGTTTGTGATGTTGGTAGGCAAGCATGAGAAGAAATACTGTTAAGATCCTCCTTTAAGTGTTTTCGGGTGTTGCCACCTTGAAATACATGCATGATTTTAAGTATATTTATGTATGTTTATATATATGTAGTACCACTATAGCTTAAACCTAGCTGAAAGGGAGTGGACTGCAGGGTCAAAGGCAAAGCCATAATAGACATGATTGGGGTGGCTAGCCAGTTCCTAGGAGTGAAAATTGACTGTTATGGCATCACAATGTATTGTTCGTTAAAGAACATTGTCTTCAGCTCCTTCCAAAATCGGAGGAGGGGTGGTAAATCCTGATGAATATGGAGAAATCATTCCAGATTATGAGTACGTGAATGAGTGGGCTGGTTGCCTTAATTTTTCTTTATTGCGCTTCTTCTCCCATCTGATGGTGCAGAAAGTTACCAGACATGGTAAGCCTATCAAAAAGCTAGTCAGCAGTGCAGGTTTTGATGGGGTCATATTTCTTCATATCATTGCTGAGGCATGCTGTAGCATGTAAGGTACATTAATGGGGGCCAGTGTGGAATCTACAAGACTGTGGAGGAATAAATTGCCACCATCCAAATTCAATAAAATGATGGATAGCATATCATCCCTGCAGGTTCTTTTTTGGAGAAATGGTTTCACTTTATTTAGTAGGGGGCTACTACCAGGTAATCTTGGGTATCTTGGCAATATGTTTCTTGAGGTGAGATCAGTGCACACTATGAATCTGGATGACTTGTTGCTGGTTTATTTTCATCCTTTGCAGGAATCAATGCTCATAGAGGCCAACGGACCTTTGAACCCTGAGACAAGGTGTGGTAGAACCATTCAACATAATATAAGTACAGACTAAATAAATTAAACAGTATACAAGGAAAACTCCAGTCAGGAATAAAGTTATGGGATTTATTACAAAGTCAAGCTCAAAGTAATGTAAACCACTTTCAAGACAAAATTATAAATATACAGACTCACCAAGTGTTGCACAAGGCAATTAAATAAATTTAGGTGAACTAACATTAATAAGACTAAGGATTTAATGAGAAAAGCACAAAACATTAATAAGATCATTTGAGAGATAGAAAGTAAACAATGCTCAGCCTTAGCAAGCATCATTCAGTTTCAAATCATAACAGTTACAGTTTTTAGCTGAGAAAAGGAAAACCCCTACCAGGGCCTAATTAAAAGATTAGCATTTGTGGGGTGCAACAAATGCAGGCAAAAGATGAAAAGGACAAAGAGAAGTTGGAAGAAGCAAATTTCGGACAACAGGGTACTAACTAAGGTGGGACAAAAAAACAAGTAAAAAGGGAAAGTGCCAGCATGTCAGAAGCTCTGTCAAGAGTCTCCTGGAAAGGGTTAGGGAAAAAAATCTCTGAGTCTCAGGGGGACATCTCAAAGGGAGTAGAGCAGAGAGGAAGATACCACTCAAAGGGGCTCAACATAGAGGTTTCTTCTTTAGTAAGGGTTCTGGTCAAAAGGCATCTGGAAATCTGACCAACGTCCAACTGGTCAACATTATTTTAAAGTTCATAAAGCAATTTGCTTTGCTTTGAGAAGCAGTCCAGATCACGTTAAAGGGGTATCATCAAATAGTAATTGATCACACAACTCCAGGATGAAACATTTACTTAATTCCCAGGTCTGGTCATGTGAATCTCATCCAGCCACGTAGCTCTACACAGTATTGGAACATTTGTATAATTTATTAGTACATCTATTCTGGATGTTCTGAGTTCAAAGGCACAGTGACATTTTCTCTTTATGTCTAAACAATAGGGCATATTGCCACAGCTAGTCTTCGCATGGGAAGGAAATCTAAAACAAAGCTCACATTATGACAAATGAATCAGCATCTCCTGCACAGTCACAAAATACAAAACTTGACAGGCCTCACTTAGGTTAACACAAGTAAATTAAAGCAATACAATTATATAATAAGTTTCAATGATCACACTTTTAATAAACAAAGTTTTAAATTCAACATTTTATAATGCTTTATTAAGATGGATTACATTCACTCGAAATAGACAAAGAACTTTCTTAATGCACTTCATTAAATATAATGGGGAAATACATTTCTTTCATATTTGCATATCTACCTAAATCATTAGACTAACAGAATGTATTGAAACAATATTCAATTTCTAAGGCTTAAATTATAACATCATATCAATAAAATCTTGCAAACATTTGATTTTATTCAAATACCACCTATGTCGAACTCTACAGTGAAAATGAAGGCACATTAATTAAGACGTATTAATGCAATTTCTACATTCAAACTATTAATGTATGTTTGATTATTGTTAACATAATGTTTACAGTATCACATTTTAAATGCAATCTGTGACGTGAGGCAAGCACTAAAAGTTGGACTGCATCAGTTTGTAATACGTCCCTTAGATGTATTCCTGACTCGAGTTTTCGTTGTATGGTCAAATGGGTCATACGGCTTAATTTAATTAGTCTGTATTGATAATAAGTTGAATGGGTTTACCACACCCTGTTGGCGGGGTCCATAGGTCCATCAGACTCAATATGATTGATTCCTGCAAATGATGAAAATGCTCAAGCTGCTACCAGGTCACCTTGGGTATCTTGGAAATATGTTCTATGAGGCGAGATCAGTGCACATTGTGAATCTGGATGACTTGACATTAGGTGAAATTAGCAATTCCAAACTGTCTAGTTCATGTTGTTGAGTCAAGAGCCTACTTGTTGCTTGTTGTTCTTAGTGAATAGAACGGATTATGTTTTGAAGGGGTTAAACTTCATTTATGTGGTCGTATGAGGCATTTGGTATCTTACATAAAAGAGACTTTTGGATACATTTGTGAGTCATCCGGATATTGGTGCTATTTGTGAGGAGATTCACAAGGGGCTCCAAGTAGAGAATAAACATGACAATAAACAAGGTGGAACCTTGGTGATCAGGATTTTTTGGGAGCTAGAAGTGAGTGAGTGAACTGGTGTTGGTTGAATAGGCCAAAAGAGAACCAGTGAAGGATGTTTCCAGTGAATCCCATTCTAGACTTCATGATGTGAATGAGGGTGGGGTAGTGGACACTTCAAAAGCAGATAACAGGTCCAGGTGCATCAGGAAGAAGAGGTTGTCTTTGTTTGTTATCAGGAGGGTTGTTCCTATAATTTGTAAGGTAGCTATGTCCATGCTTCAGTGTGATCTGAAGCTGGATATCTGCAAATGATAGTTGATGTTGATGTCAATGATCCTGCCAATAAATGGTAGATGAGTAATTTGCCACCATTTGGTAAGGTCTTCTGTGTGCTGTATGATGGAGTATGATGATCTGACCTGTGCTTCAGGGAAGATGCCTTGAGAGCTGAAAGCATTAACAAATGGTGAGAAGGGTACCCTCCCACAGGGAGAGTTTTCATAGGTGGTGAGTTCGGGTAACTGAGTTTTTGTGAGGTAATTGAGAGACAGTGGGTTGAATGATGGTCATTGTGTGATGGAACACAAAGTAATGGCTTTGGTGTTGCTGATGTGCTGTTGGATCTTCTGTATATTTTCATTTCAGAATTGTATGATGCCATTACACTTGTCAGTAGAGTGTGGGAGAGGAGGTTCAGGAGGGCCTCATGTACTCTTACTGGTATATTAACGCCTGCTGCTGATGCACAACTTAGTTTTGGCTGATGTGATAAGTGACAATATCTTAAATGTGAGGCTGTCAGGGGTTCTGTTTTTCTTCCTTTTTCTTTCCTTTCTTCGAATGGTGTGTTTGTTGTCGGTGATATCTTTAGAATAGCTGGGCTCTAAAGGGTTCTACTTACTGCTGTGTGTTTTATTTAGAGCAAGGGTTTAATTAGAGCAAGAGTTTTTCAAATTGTTTTTCAGAAATGTGTTTAAGTAATTTAGAACGGTGTTGATGCCACACAGTGCTGGTAGGCAAAAGATAGGTTTGAAGTTTATGTGCTCTGAAGAATCTGAAGGTTTGTTTTTTATCTTTCAGGTTTACATTTATGTGGTGGATGGACACTAAACAAGGTGATGCAGTTGGTGAGATTATTGGTCCAGTCCAAGAGTATGGGAAGCTTGCATTGGAAGACTGGTGATATTGAAAAGATAAGGTCAAGGATGTGGACTTCGGATTTTGTTGATTACCTTACATCGAATAGCATGTTAAGTGTGTTATTGATGTTCTGGAAGGGGTATCTTATTTGTTCATGTTTGAGTTGTCTGGGAGGTTGAAGTCATCAACAATTATGGTGTTGGTGTGTTGGGTAGATGAGGTAGAGAGGAATTCTGAAAATTCTTCTATTAAGTCAGTATTTTGTTTAGGAGACTTGTAGACAAGGTCGTAGTTAGTGGACTGAGTCCTGGTGATTAGAAAGTTTCAGATGAGGGGCTCCATGCAGTTGAATTTTACTTACTTCCCTGTGGTGCAGGACCAAATTGACTAATTGATGACAGTGAGGCCTCCCCCCTTCTTTTAAGTGGAAATAAGGAAGGCTGGGATATGCGATGATGTGAAGGTGTGCCATGCTTCAGTGATGAAGCATGCATCTGTGTTGTGATAAATCATGAGGTCAGCAAAGTCTTGAGCATCAAGTCTGCAAATTCTTGAGCATTGAGTATGTGTGTGGAGGCTGGTGGAATGTGTATAAGGTTGGGCACCTTACAATGGTGTGTGAGATTTTCTATAGTCTAGGCTTGGGAGCGATTGTTGGAATGTGTTGTGTAGGGTCCTGGTGAGGCACATTGTGAAATCTTGCCTTGTAGGTTGCAGAGGAGCAGGGATTTTGGCTCAAAGTCCTACCTGGCCTCTGCAGATTGGGACAGTAGATCATTTGGAGAGAATGCCCACACTAAAGTAATCCCTTAGAAGTTGATTGGTGTAGTCGACTAATTTGGTTTCCTCTTTTAAAGGTTGGTTTAGTGGAAAACCAGTGATGTCACTTTCTTTATGGATGGATGCTGGGAAATGCATGGACATGTTAGGACATATTTAGAGAGATGAAAACAGTGCCATTGTGAAACGGTTTCTCTCCTTAAGAAGTTCTGAACATTCAGTGAATGTAGAGAAAATAAAACTGTGATTTTGTACTACTTTATTAAAGTGGCATGTCATTTCTTATTTTACATTTAGCCAAACAATGTCTGTGCACACAAAAATTAGAGAAATACGAGATAATCCTCGTATGTTCAGTAGTTTTTTCTGTTACCTCAATTAAGTTACCAGGCACCACGAAATGTTCCAATCTTTTTTTCTGCATTCGTGCTACAAAAGTTTCAATCGGCTAAATCATAGCAGACATTCACCATGCTGGAAATCATCAATCCCATATATATAGCGATATCCTAAAAGTTTTCATTTTTACATTTTGCACTACATTTCGCCTTTTTTTCACCAAAACCTCCTTTTGCTACAGGTAAACGGTGGTTTCAGGGAATGGTTTCGGCAACAACATCACTAAGTATGTTTCTCATCTTGGCTGAGTTGAAGGTAATCAAGGCTGACTGTGTAGTCTGGAATTTCAGGAACTATGGGGAATGGGTGGAGAACTGGGTGGTGCACGTGAAGTAGTCTTCTTGTTGAACTGCGCAGCATCGCAGCATATGCTGTGACATGATTAATTTGCTTCTTCTTTTATCATGTTGTATTACAAGGAATGCACCCACAGTGTTTACGAGTACTGCAGCCCTGGGAAGACATGGTTTCATCTTAATGTAAGATGTCGTTGCATGCATGTTTAAAGCTGTCAGAACTAATTGAATGTGATGAAGTCTAGTGCAGGCAAAATATGAATATCGGAAGCCTGATATATAGTTTTCTTTATGACGCATTATACATCATGCTCTTTCGCTTCCAAATCATTTATGGAAAAATAAATATACGTTGCTTTTAAATCTTGTTCCCTAATGTTTATTGTTTATGGATGTGTAAAAATGTTACTGGGTAAAGAGTTAATAAACCTGTGCATCACTTAATATCGATCCTTTACACATTATGTATGTCCCATTGATGGCTTGGTTTTCAATTAACATGCATTTATATGGCTTTTATGAGATTTTTAAGTGCAAATTTATCACATCGCCAGGAAGAACCTGTGTTACCTATACAAAATTCTGCTGACAAATGAAAATCTAACGTATTTAATAACAGCCAGGCTAGGATTGAAAGCTTAATAGTTCTGCAGGTCCATTTTTTCTGCAGGCCGTTTTCTCAGGTTTACTTTGACTTATTTTCCAAAGCAAATGATTCCATGAGATAAAGTGTGTTTTACAATATTTGCTGGCAGAGAATCTAAGAGTTGAATCACGAAATGTTGACATTGTTTTTAATTTATTAATTTAATAATTACTATTATATTTGAACTATAACCACATTACCTTTAAAATTCCTTTTGGATTTCTGAATTTGATAAATGCAGTTATTTACTTCATAGGAACTAGTATGACATTTCTAAAAGTCGCATGTAATAGTAAAGAAATGGCTTCTTGAAAGGAAAACAAATCATTTAGGTGTTGTTCTTTTCACCTCTTGCAATTGCCACCGCTATTAGCCAATACGGTGCAGATTGGACACTTAAAAGGAAAAGCATTGCTTTCATGCCCCCGTACGCATCAAGTTGCTATTGGGGCTGTGTCATTTTTGTACACCCCTACATTATGATGACGTATGCATGTGCATGCATTAGAATGTACAGTGTTGCGTGCGTGATGACATGCGAGCACGTGTCACAACAGATGGACGTCCTTATGGAATGACGTGGATTTTTCCTATTTACCGTTACAAGATGGAAGATAAATCTTGGCACGGTAAATACATTAAAAGTAATTTTGACTTTCACTGAAGTTCTTGAAAATGGACTGACAAACAGAGCAGCCCAGTGGCAAACGGCAGTTACGAGATCCCAGGAAAAATTAAAACAAAATTGTATTGAGATGGGAGCGGTGGGAATTCAACCGAGGAGCAGGTGGGGAAGAAAGCAACGCAGACCGTCGGGATGAAATAAAAATCGGCTGGGGAGCAATGGAGGAGCTTAGGTGACAGGAGGGAGTTGGAAAAAAAGCTCATTTGAGGGAATTAGTGAGAGAGGTGGGGGTAGAGGAGGAGGGGACAACACAGAGCATGCCAGAGGTGGGGGCAAGATACATGAGGGGGATAAGCTGCCCATGAGGGAAATAACAAGAAAACCAGTATTCTCTTGTATTTTGCTTAAAGAAAAATAATAAACTAGTTCTCTTGTGAGTACGGGAACCATAGAAGTCATCTATTCAAAACAATGGGAAGAAGGTTATGCTCCAGTGGCGCGACAAGCAGGAGAAGAGGAAGCAAAGCCATGGAATATGAGTCAATCAAACGACAGTGGCAAGAAAGCCAGCCAATCGTGAGCAATGGAATTGCTTAAAGTGCACTCTTAGTTTTTGGTATAACACGCAAGAGCTCTTTCGACATGTGAGACCTACAAATAAGTAGACAATGCGTGTCACAGAAAAATCAGTTAACAGAGTAAAAACAGTTGTTTTCATCACGGTTTCATTTTAACATCTAGATTTTGTGTGCAGGAGTACTTATAATTAGGGGCTGGAAAAGTTTAGACTACACCCATAAATGCATTAAAAATCTGGAAACTTCATCAGTCCCAACATCACCAGACTTTGTCGGAGGGAAAGTTTAACCTGCCAAGCCCACTTCAGAAACAATTTCCTTTTGCAGGATGCCTTGCCCACCAAAGGTGACAAACCTGTTGCTTCGAATTTTTCATCAAGACCAGACTTCAAACTCGAGATAAATAAGAGTCTCCCATGGCAGAGGGTTCAAAGTAGTAATCAGCTGTCCATTGGCTCACACTCGTGGCAGTGAGATTTGGTGGAACACTGTCCCACTACTGTGAAGGATTGGCACAGCTGCACCACTAAACACATTTGCCAGCCAATCAGCTTTGCACACCGCTAAAGTGTGAGACCCCGCTGTAATACAGCAGAGCCTTGTATTCAGGAGTTACATGAGAACGGAAATTAAAACATGGGATACAGATAAAGCGAATGAAAAAAGGTAATATTTACATGAATGGAACAGAAGAAGATACATTGTCGAGTGCTACGGGGATTCTAGGATGATTTGTACATGATTACACATGAATTGTATGTAGGACAAATTCGGAATGATTAAACCAAATATGTGCAAATGATCATCTAAACATAAAATGAGAGTGAGTTCCATTAATTGTGAAGGAGATCTAGCACATCTAGAGTGACATATTTCTTCACATAAGTTCATAACATTACCTTGTAAATAGAAATAATATAGATAGTGCTTAACATACAAGCAGTGTTACTACGGTTATGTGATATATTTTTCAAAATAAGGAATGCAATTAAAGCAATTTGAGACCCATAAGCCCTGTTATTAAAATCCCACTTTCAATGTAATGATTTGACACTGAATTGTGAGCAATTTCACTAGTTATGATGGATTTACTAAGGGCATAATTGTATATTACCCAGCAGCAGTTTTTGTGCTATGGCGTTGGGGTTCCACCCCTTTATTGTCACTGTAAAAAAGAAAGCAATGTGCGATGCAAAATATGTTTTTTTTTTTTTTTTTTTTTAAGCATGTATACAAAATAATCCAACTTGCTTGAACCAGGGACCTTCTCTACAAAACTATCTGCCAGACTGCCACCCACATCACAGTGCTTTTAATTAACTTCCAAGCTGCTCACCTGGGTGGGCCCGATGTCTAGAGAGTATCTGCCAGACTGACAATCTCTCATCCTTGAGGCCTGTGAGGTCATCAGCTCGGCAAAGACCTAGCACCTAGGGCCAGTCTCCACCTCCTGATGACATGGAGGTAAAGCTAGCCCTGGGTGTTTCAGACACCAGCCCTGCAGTGCTAAGCCTCCACGTCAATCAGGGAGGGGAGGCATGGAGAGTGCATTGTCACCCCACCTTTACCAATGCGTCACAGGGTGGGGTGGGACCCAGTGAGCCACCCTGTGACTAGGTATGAATGTGTGTGGTAAAGGCTGCATGCTTGACTTTAAAACACTGGGCAGATTCAACTTGAGGTGTCCGTGACGACGGCTTCCCACCACCTAAGTTAATTCTGGACGCCATTTTCACTCTGGGTCCGGCATGTGTCTGTTCAGAGTGACACATGATTTACTGCCAGGCCAGCTAGACTCATGGTGGTGTCGATGGTGGAGTAGCAAAGGATGAGGTCTGGCTTGAGTGCTGCAGGCTAGCGTTGTGTGTGTTATATCTCTGCAGGAAAGCTTGCAGATGTGCTGTAGTATCGGGTGAGCTGCCAGCTCATGCTGATCGAAAAAGAAGCATGTGCAGGATATGCTTGATCATGCAGCCTGGCATCCTGTCAGAGTTTCAATGCTCTTGGGGAAAAAGAGCATTTCTTTGTAGGCGACCACGTGGGTGTTTATCATGGGCTGAGGGGCAGAGGACACGGGTGAGTTATACAACTATCCTGGTTCCTGTAGTGTTTTATTCGCTGTTGTTGACACTGGACTGGCCTATTCCCACAATTTTTTAAAGACATGTATGTGAGAAACAATCGTGGAAAATGCTCTAAACTGTTTTTTTTAGTGTTGGCGAAAAAAAGCCCCTGAGCCCTGAAATATATACCAAGGAAACAGAGACGGAAGATTTCCAATTGCTCGAGTGTCTGTTCTGGGTCTCTGATCTTGAAACTAAAAAAAGACAAGGCCTATATATTCTTGCTAACACATTCTAATGCACGAGCTATTTTGGGCCGTTCTTCCACCTGGGTCTTTCCTGATTGATAGCATGCTGGTGTGAAAGAGTGGCAACAGCTGCAAGCTGACAGGTGCATGATTAAAAGAGAGGCACCACACACCTAGGACTGCACATCAACCATGGGTCAGTGGTTGAAAGCCTTTCTTAATCTCCCTCACAGGATCTCAGAGCTTCCCCACAGTTCAGCAGCCAGGTGAACGTGAAAAAATGCCAGCTGGACCCAGCCCATTTGGTTAGCTCACTGTAGTTGGGGGCATTAGGAATCCAAACCATTAATCTCGTTTCCTTGCTTTGCTTGATGGTAATGAATTAGAAAAGGGAAGTTGTACGTTTTTATTGGGGGTAGCGGACATGTGTGAAAATGTGTTGTTGGATACTATGGTTTCAATTCAATATACATTTTCCACAGCGTGTACGTTCGGTTTCCTGTCAGTATAAGAATCCTGATCTCTGTCCTTGCCTGTCTACCTGTAAAGTCAATGATATGGACATAGTGAATGACTCTTGTGCTTCTGTTTCCACGCAGGCAGTCATTTTGTGACAGCCAATCGAATATTGAACAATATTTGTAACTGGTTTGCTTCTATCCACTAGTAGGTTGCATTTGATTCGGAAACTTTGTATGAAGCATTTATTTTTCCAAAGACAAACTCACAGGCTTTGTAGCTCGAATGGAAAAAATGAGCTGCAAAAATAACAAATAAAGAGTTCTAAAAAATGTTTAAGTTATCAAAGAAACATTCCTGTTTTGGCACTAGAGCCGCAGTCTTGTAAAGAAGCTGCAATGCAAGCCCGTGCGCTGTCTGGTGGACTGCATCCCTCTTATGTGGCCTTTCCAGGCCTAGTTAAATATATTTCTAACTCTTTCTTTTTCTGTGTTTCCGAGGGGTATATTAATTGCTTCCTGGGGGGTAGGCCCTATGGAAATCTTGAAGAGTCAGATATGAGTGCGCTGTTGTCCACCGCATCTGAATTTGAGGTGAGCCCTCATCAAGTGGGATTAAGGCGCATTGGAGAAAACTGCCTTGAGAGGGTTCCCCTACTGGGGGAATGAGACATTAGGACACATTGATTCCAGCGCTGCAAACTGAGTGCTCTTGTAGCCTGCAGCTAGTGTCTGACTGTTTCGATCATGCTATATCTCAGTGACAGCAAGTTAAACGCTCGCTGTTGACATCTGTGTGTACCCTTATACGAATCACTAAGCCTCGAAAGCGGGCAGGAGCACCCATGAATGACACAATAATTTTCTGCGTAACTTGTAAAAGAGCATTTTGCTTTCTGGAGCGGCCCTCATCTGCTGACAAAAATACACATTCGGGGGCTTTTGTAGTAGTAGTTTGGTACCACCATTAAGTAGCATTCTGTGGTCTTACCTTGGCTTAAGGAAACGCTAGACTGTAGGGGACCGACACAATGTGCGCCCTCTGAACAAGCCCAGCCTCACCACTAACAAACCTCACCAGCCGCCACTGATATTACCTGTAAGGATACTCCATCGCAACAGCCTAGGAGTGTCCGTGCAGCCAACATAAAAGCCCAGCCTCCCAATTTATATGTGGCAGACCTGATGTCCCAACGGAGTAAGGGCTGTCAGAGGTTCATCTCTATGTCTGCCCACCTAATTTAGATTGGCGAACATATACGTCGGTTTCCACTGCCTGCCACTGCCAGGAAAACCCTAGCATTGTTTTTTTTATTTTAAAAAAGAAATGATGGTGCTGAGCATTAGCAAGAACCGCAGTGACTGCAGTTCCTGCCAAAGCTTCTGTAATTTCCACTGGTCTGGTGCTCATTTTTTAAATTTGACAGGTGGGAACTCTGCCAGGGTGACAGAGTAATTTACTCCTTCGTTCTGACAGACTTACCTCTGCCTGCCAATGTATAAATCAGCCCCTAAATCTTTGCAGTGTAAAGGGGCTGTGCATGGTGAGGCATTCTGTTTCCTCACATTGATATTGAAGGGGCAGGACTGAATATTCCTCTTCATTTTAAAAGGAGTTAATGTTAGTGCTGGTGGCCATAAGGGACAGCAGCCATTTATCATGGAATGCACTTTAACAATGTGTCAGCACTGCAATCCCTAGAATGTAAGGGGGCAGCAGTTAAATGCAGCAAAAGTGGAATATTTTTTAAAGGGACATCGTGAGGGTATAAAGTGGTCCACAATCTGCTGCTCCCCATACCAACAGTCTACACACCTAAGTTCTGATTCACAATCAAAAAGCAAAATTGTAAACTCCCATAGGTTCACAACTATTTTTGGAATAAATGTACATTTATTTGAGGCACTTCGCCACTGCTTAAAGGAGTAGTCCTTGCAAGATAAACCTGTTGCATATATCCCAGAAGGACGTCTGGGAATTCTTTTCCTGCTTGAATAAATATGTCCAAGTGCATTTTCTCAAGTCAAAACTCCAGACCAAGGGCAAACATAGTTGCTGTTCATGTCCAATTGACAATGGATCTACATTTTCCATTGAACATTCATTTGTGAGATGCAGAAGAGGAACAGCATCTTTTGAGAAATGTCATGGAAGAGACACATAAATGCCATACCCCAGATGTCTCTTGTATTAACAATGAAAAGCAGCTATGTCATCCAGTGGCACAGTGAAACATGATGGGTTCCCCTGAAGAATGTGGCAAGGGGCTTCAGGACTCTCATATTTTCATATTATCATAGACTTGAGTTAAAAGGGAGTCCCATGAATGGTGGGGGATCCCCTACACCACAGTGGATTAATGAACATCAGGGGGAAAACAAAGGCCTCATACTGCTTTCCCAATGGGGCCTTAAAGTCATATTCTGACAAATTGTGTCTGTGAGAAAAATCCTGCAACTTGTTGTATGAGCTGTGCTGAAGTCTGGTCTGAAAATGAAAGTAGAAATTGTTTGAAGACACTTTTTCTGTATTTCTTTCAAATCTGCTTTCTCCATAGGAAGGAGGTTCTCTATGAAAGACCCTGTGAGAAATTGGGCTGTTGAGTGAGTGGGGTAGAAACCCTGTCAGGGTGAACCACTGAAGTCACTCAATTAACCTATGCTTAACCTTCTGGTAGTTTGAAACAGTGTAGGAGGCTGGACTGGCTTGTAGTGAGTACCAAGGGGTACTTGCACCTTGCACCAGGCCCAGTTATCCCTTATTAGTGTATAGGGTGTCTAGCAGCTTAGGCTGATAGATAATGGTAGCTTAGCAGAGCAGCTTAGGCTGAACTAGGAGACGTGTGAAGCTACTACAGTACCACTTAGTGTCTAATGCACAATATCATAAGAAAACACAATACACAGTTATACTAAAAATAAAGGTACTTTATTTTTATGACAATATGCCAAAGTATCTCAGAGTGTACCCTCAGTGAGAGGATAGGAAATATACACAAGATATATATACACAATACCAGAAATATGCAGTATAGTCTTAGAAAACAGTGCAAACAATGTATAGTTACAATAGGATGCAATGGGGACACATAGGGATAGGGGCAACACAAACCATATACTCCAAAAGTGGAATGCAAACCACAAATGGACCCCAAACCTATGTGACCTTGTAGAGGGTCGCTGGGACTATTAGAAAATAGTGAGAGTTAGAAAAATAACCCTCCCCAAGACCCTGAAAAGTGAGTGCAAAGTGCACTAAAGTTCACCTAAGGACAAAGAAGTTGTGTTAGAGGAATAATGCAGGGAAGACACAAACCAACAATGCAACAACACTGGATTTCCAATCTGGGGTACCTGTGGAACAAGGGGACCAAGTCCAAAAGTCACAAGCAAGTCGGAGATGGGCAGATGCCCAGGAAATGCCAGTTGCGGGTGCAAAGAAGCTTCGACTGGACTGAAGAAGCTGCGGTTTCTGCAGGAACGCAAAGGGCTAGAGACTTCCTCTTTGGAGGACGGATCCCTCTTGCCTTGTAGAGTCGTGTAGAAGTGTTTTCCCGCCGAAAGAACGCCAACAAGCGTTGCTAGCTGCAAATCGTGCGGTAAGCGTTTTTGGATGCTGCTGTGGCCCAGGAGGGACCAGGAGGTCGCAAGTTGGACCGGAAGGTAGAAGGGACGTCGAGCAAGACAAAGAGCCCTCTTAGCAGTAGGTAGCACCCAGAGAAGTGCCAGAACCAGGCACTACGAGGATGCGTGAAACGGTGCTCACCCGAAGTCGCACAAAGGAGTCCCACGTCGCCGGAGACCAACTTAGAAAGTCGTGCAATGCAAGTTAGAGTGCCGTGGACCCAGGATTGGCTGTGCACAAAGGATTTCCGCCGGAAGTGCACAGGGGCCGGAGTAGCTGCAAAAGTCGCGGTTCCCAGCAATGCAGTCTAGCGAGGTGAGGCAAGGACTTACCTCCACCAAACTTGGACTGAAGAGTCACTGGACTGTGGGAGTCACTTGGACAGAGTTGCTGGATTCGAGGGACCTCGCTCGTCGTGCTGAGAGGAGACCCAAGGGACCGGTAATGCAGCTTTTTGGTGCCTGCGGTTGCAGGGGGAAGATTCCGTCGACCCACAGGAGATTTCTTCGGAGCTTCTAGTGCAGAGAGGAGGCAGCCTACCCCCACAGCATGCACCACCAGGAAAACAGTCGAGAAGGCGGCAGGATCAGCGTTACAGAGTTGCAGTAGTCGTCTTTGCTACTATGTTGCAGGTTTGCAGGCTTCCAGCGCGGTCAGCAGTCGATTCCTTGGCAGAAGGTGAAGAGAGAGATGCAGAGGAACTCGGATGAGCTCTTGCATTCGTTATCTAAGGAATCCCAAGAGACAGAGACCCTAAATAGCCAGAAAAGAGGGTTTGGCTACTTAGGAGAGAGGATAGGCTAGCAACACCTGAAGGAGCCTATCACAAGGAGTCTCTGACGTCACCTGGTGGCACTGGCCACTCAGAGCAGTCCAGTGTGCCAGCAGCACCTCTGTTTCCAAGATGGCAGAGGTCTGGAGCACACTGGAGGAGCCCTGGGCACCTCCCAGGGGAGGTACAGGTCAGGGGAGTGGTCACTCCCCTTTCCTTTGTCCAGTTTCGTGCCAGAGCAGGGCTAAGGGGTCCCTGAACCGGTGTAGACTGGCTTATGCAGAATTGGGCACATCTGTGCCCAAGAAAGCATTTCCAGAGGCTGGGGGAGGCTACTCCTCCCCTGCCTTCACACCATTTTCCAAAGGGAGAGGGTGTCACACCCTCTCTCAGAGGAAGTCCTTTGTTCTGCCATCCTGGGCCAGGCCTGGCTGGACCCCAGGAGGGCAGATGCCTGTCTGAGGGGTTGGCAGCAGCAGCAGCTGCAGTGAAACCCCAGGAAGGGCAGTTTGGCAGTACCAGGGTCTGTGCTACAGACCACTGGGATCATGGGATTGTGCCAACTATGCCAGGATGGTATAGAGGGGGCAATTCCATGATCATAGACATGTTACATGGCCATATTCGGAGTTACCATTGTGAAGCCACATATAGGTAGTGACCTATATGTAGTGCACGCGTGTAATGGTGTCCCCGCACTCACAAAGTCCGGGGAATTGGCCCTGAACAATGTGGGGGCACCTTGGCTAGTGCCAGGGTGCCCTCACACTAAGTAACTTTGCACCTAACCTTTACCAGGTAAAGGTTAGACATATAGGTGACTTATAAGTTACATAAGTGCAGTGAAAAATGGCTGTGAAATAACGTGTACGTTATTTCACTCAGGCTGCAGTGGCAGGCCTGTGTAAGAATTGTCAGAGCTCCCCATGGGTGGCAAAAGAAATGCTGCAGCCCATAGGGATCTCCTGGAACCCCAATACCCTGGGTACCTCAGTACCATATACTAGGGAATTATAAGGGTGTTCCAGTAAGCCAATGTAAATTGGTAAAATTGGTTACTAGCCTGTTAGTGACAATTTGTAAAGAGAGAGCATAACCACTGAGGTTCTGGTTAGCAGAGCCTCAGTGAGACAGTTAGGCACCACACAGGGAACACATACCTATAGGCCACAAACTTATGAGCACTGGGGTCCTGACTAGCAGGGTCCCAGTGACACATAACAAACATACTGAAAGCATAGGGTTTTCACTATGAGCACTGGGCCCTGGCTAGCAGGATACCAGTGAGACAGTGAAAACACCCTGACATACACTCACAAACAGGCCAAAAGTGGGGGTAACAAGGCTAGAAAGAGGCTACTTTCTCACACACAGACACAGTCAGGATTACCTTAGATGGAATATCTAAAGTATTTATGCAATACACAAACAGAAATAATGTGAAAACACAACACCAAAAAATCCCACACAAAGTCAGAAAAATTGAGTTAAATTTAGTTAATTATTTGACACCAAGATGACAAAAAATCAATTAGTAGGACCAGATATATTGAGTCTAAAAAGTTTAGGTATAAATAGTGCTTAAAAGCACAAAGTGCCAACTGGGGTTATCTGGTCATGCCGGAAGTGGGCAAAGTTGCAAGTTCAAGCTGACCACAATAGAGCGGGGGCCGGGTACAATAACTAAGTTAGACCCGCTGATGACTGTATCTTAAGTCAACGATGTGGAGTGTTGCACCACACAGAGGCAGTTCCAAGGAGCTATGCAAGGTTTTTCATCAAGGATGTGTTGCATAGCAGCGGTTCGGATGAGAAACTGTGAGTTCTTCAATGCAGGCTTGCCCTGAGGCTGTATTGCGCTGTGTCAGGTTTCTATTGTGCTGAGTTGGTTCTGGTGAAGTCCACAGTTGGCCTGACAGAGCATGTTTAGTCCCACTTCCAATGGTCCAGGACTGGAGGGGCACCATTTGGGAGCTTAGGACTCACAGCAGGCAAAGTTCAGGTACACGGATCAGGGTGGTTGGAGAGGCTCTGAGCAGGAGGCCCTCCACCTGGCCCTCTGAGTCACTCTGGGTGGGCTGGTTTAATGGTGCATGCAGTCCTTCTCAGCAGGGCAGCAGAGCAGCAGGTTAGTAGAACAGTCCATCTTGCAGCATAGCAGCAGGACAGTCTGTCTTCTAAATCTTTCAGAGGTTCAGATAGGACCTAAAGGGTGAGCCTGAAGGTTTTCTTTTATACCTGGTGCCTTCTTTGAAGTAGGAGACATTTCTGAAGATTCCCTTCGAAAAGTGCTTTGAATTTCCTGCAGTCTGTCTGCATGTCCAATATGGTAGTGTGAAGTTCGTTGTGTGAAGGAAGGGCACATCTTATCTACTTTTAAGTGGGGCTGTGCTCAGCTCTGCCCCTCCATTCCACCAGTGAGGGCCCATCCAGGCACACTAAGGCCTATATTTATACTTTTTTGTGCTGCATTTGCATCATTTGTTAATGCAAAAGCAGTGCAAACTTACAAAATACAATTCTATTTTGTAAGTTTGCATCGCTTTTGTGCCAAAAAATGACACAAATACAGTGCAAAAATAGAATGAATATGGGCCAAAATCACTCCATCGTGTGGCTGTTTGGGAGGAATATACAAATTCCAACTGCCAACTACAGCCAAGCATATGACCTAGGAACAGGCTGCAGTCATCAAATAGTTAGGGCAAGAAAATGCCGACATTCTAAAAGTGGCAAATTTTAAATTTGTAATTTAAAGTCCAACTTTACCATTAAAGGGGAATTTACAGTACAATTCCTCATACACCAAACATGAAATCTTTACCTATTCCCAATCAAAACCTAACCCTTATTAAGTGTAAAAATGCAGCCCAATGTTAACATATGTTTCACAGTAGTGAAAAAAACAGTAGTGAAAAAAATCTGGCTACACACTGCAATTACAGACTTGGAAAATGCTTTAAAGGGCTATTCAAGTGTGTTTCCACAATAAGTGCTGCAGGTCCACCAGTAGCCTTTAATTGACATGCCCTAGGTATATGGTACACCCCTTTTACTAGGGATTAAAATAAGTAGGAGCACGTTAGTACTGGTTAGCAGTTGTAAAGTGCATGGAGTCCTAAGGCCAAAAGGAAATGAATTCAGCACAAATAGGAGGGGTGAAGGCAAAAATACTGGGTGTGGCCCAGCAGAGAGTGCCAGGTCCCCTTCACTTTACGAATACATTTTAGTCACCAATCTGGCCTCTGTGCATGCCCACTAACTTCATTAACTAGTGCTGTCCACTACAGGAGTACAGGGTCCTGCAAAAGAGGCCTCATTTCCTGGCCTCACAGAACATCCCCCCAGTACATTCACTGCATACCAGTCGATGTTACTGCCATGCAGAAACCACCATCAAGTCATCTGTAACATGATGAGAATCAACAACAGTCACACCAGCAACAAAGACCATGCAAGCCATGCCAAATTAATAGAGGAGAAATATGAAACTTTGAAATGGGAATTATGTCAGAATGCAGTAATGTCCAATGATAGGAAATAATGTTAACGCTTACATGAACAGTGTTTTGCTGATTACAGAACTTTCAAGTTACACCATTCACGGAATAAATCAGTTATCCAGACATGGATTTTGCTTTGCATTCTGGCATTTGTAATCTAATATTTATAATCAAAAGTACAAGTACCAGAGTGCAAAGTTAAACCCATCTCTGGATTAGCAACTGGCACCTGACAAGGGGTCTATCGAAGCATTGCCTCTTGGTAGAACTTTTCAAAATGCACTGGGATTAATAAGGAGAGGCATACTGTACCTTCATTTGAACCACTGAGATCACTTATTCAAGGCTTACTCCTTCGCAGGCATGTGGACACTTGCGAGTTTGCTAAATTGAACAGCATAGACATGAACACTGGAAAACATGATTATGAGGCTGAAGCATTTTCCTTATAATTATGAATTTACCGCAATCCAATGCAGGCCAACATCTGAACATAATTTGCTCATGCTTCTAGTTTAAAAAATAAGAAGCATGAGCAATCATTGTGCAAAGGGTACACAGCCAAGCCACATGCTTTACAAATTTTAAATGGCCACATTTTAGCTGATTATTGCTGCAACCAGGAATCAAAAGAAGTGATAATGTTGGCGAGAGTGTGTATTCGTTTCTCAGGGAGAAAACCTTTGTCCATATCAAACAAAAAAACTCAAATATTTTATGTAGTTCAAAACAGGATGAAACAATGAATTTATTACAAGATGGGAGGCTCTAGTGTGCAGCCTCTCTGCTTGCTTTGTTTTTGTGCAGAACGTGAAAAAACACTAAAATACACATAATCCTTCTCCTCTTGACAGAAAGATGTTAACATAAACAAAGGATATCCCCACCAATAAATAGCAGTAATACATAAACATTTCTCCTTTTCTTGCTGCTAGAGATCACTGTTTGCTAGCTTTGGATTACGATTTATTATAGACTTATTTATTGTTTGTTTAATATTTTACCTGACGTTTTGAAATTTTGATTGTTACTTTATTTTGTGCCAGTTCCACACGGAAGCCTGTTGCAAGGTTGCGTGAGAAATTGTTAATTTGTTTCAGTGCGTTGTGGCTGATTTACTCATTTAGCATCGAATTTGCCTGTTTTCAAGGTTCAAGTGTTACTAATTACGATTAAAATGTAGCAGAGCAATACTGATAGGAGTTTTGCTACATTTAGTTCACGGTCTAATACATTCCATACATTGTATCACTTGTTGCAAGGCAGATGCTTGCCTGAGGAAGGTGTTGTTAACGCAAAAAGCAGCTGTCTGGACTTATGTGAATGTCATTTTAAGACACAACTTTTTGTGCCTGCTTGTCTTTGATAACACTTGTTCAAATAATACATTGTGGGGGTTCAATTACCTGTTTGCTGTTGAAAATGGTTGTTCTCGGTGTTAAAGATGAGGAGGATGAAGTTTTTAAGAAACCCCATTGTGAATTTTTCAAACAAGTAGGTTTGTAATTCTATTCCTAAAGCGGCCTCCTTATCATTTAGAAGTGTGGCCACTGATATAGGAAATTCAATGGCAAATGCTATTGGAAGCTCTTTAGTTCCTGTGGATGGCAGGTCACATTCCCACCTAGGAGAATTATGTAGCAGAGGCAGCAAAAATACCGTGATGGGTATGAGGGAGATTATTTTGGTGGTGGTTCAATTCCTTAGTGAGATAATAATTTGATGTCAATGTGGCACAACCCTATTGTGGGTAATATGTGAGGCCCAAGTAAGAGGCCATATGATGATTTGTGTTCACTGAATATTGAGGAATGCTATGTCAATAATTACAGTGATGTTGATGATGGCACTAATGTCATGAAAAAGACGAAATATGGAGATAAGCCTCATAATGAAATTATGGACAAGGGAGGTACTCCTATGTTTGAGCCTGGGTTCATTCAGCATCCACATTCAGTTCAGTGGACAGGAATGTTAGCTCTAAAATGAAGGTGGAGTGCTCAAGTACATTAATATCAGAGCAAGCAGCCATAACTCTATGACTGGATGCTAAACATTTAAATTTTTTTGGCAAAGGTGGAATGGACTCTAGAAAACTGTGGATAAGACATGGTCCTTGGGCCAAGATAAACTATTGGATACCCTGGGTCCCGTTTCATGTGTTTTGTGTGATGCCGAAGAAGAGAAGAAGTTGGGGGTCAATTGGACTGGAAGAAATTTCTATTTGGGCCAAAAGGGTGTAGTGTAGGATCACAAATGAGGGGGTATTTTTTGAGAAACGCAAGGGACTGTTGTTTCATAGTCATCCCAAACTTGAAGAGCGCTAATAGGCTTAAATATAGGGGTCAATTTCCAAGGGTCTTTGTTTGGGGATGAATTTATTAAGGAAATTGGGCGGTATATTCAGAAATTTGTTTTTTGGATGAGTCTGTTTCTGGGCTGTAGGAAACGGGGGGACATTTCAACAGCCAGAAAATCTTCTACAGATCCCTCCATCACCAACAGCATAGAAACTCAAGGCCAACATTCTTTCCACAAGGAAAATAAGGATGATTCTTTCGAATCAGCAGAGGCAAAGCAAAAGGAGAGGGAACTTAATATAAGTATAAGGTCCTGTCCCCTAATGACATTTTTAAGGTAGGTTGGGCCTTTTTGTTCAATTTAGGAGTTTAATAACAAAAGAATTACAAAGGTGAAAGATAGTGAGTTTCAAATAAAATTCTATGCAACCACAGTACAGACTGGATGGCCTTTGCCAATCCATTTTTCTCAGGAAGGTTGGAATTCGGTGCCTGCAGAGTTACAGGAGTTGTTGTAGAATTGTGCTGTAGAACTATGATGCTTACATCAAAACTCACAGGCACCAACTTATCACACAGAATCTCCATCCTGGCCTGCCTAGTGCACCAACATTGCACCCTTGAGACATGCACTGTGCTCTTGCACTGCTTCTTTAGCCTGAACATCATTGTTTACCACAGTCAAAGTAGTGAGATGGGCACAGAGGTCTCACAAAGCATTTACACTGGTATACACTGGGCAGTGGTATTCTATTACTAAGGGATGCACAAAGCTCTCACAAGGTACCTCTGTCCCAACTTGCACAAAGTGCTGCTATCCCAGGGCTCACACACCTACAGCTATCTAATAATAATTTGCCTGATTTGGCTTCCCACTGCTCTTCCATCTTGAAATTAATCTCCTACTGACATCTACAGATCTTTCATAAATTATCTCTATTCTGACTGTCGAGACGGGGCCACTCACCTGAAAAGCAGGATGTCTGCAGGGCCGATGGTATGCCCCCGACCTCCTGGAACACCTCTTAGCACTTCCTGGTGGATACAGAAACCCCGGCAGGTGTCCCAAAAGGAAAAGGGGAGTGGAAGAGAAAGAGACAAAACACTGCCACGTCTTGCCGGTCCAGCCAAGGCACCCTGTATCTTCAGGGACGGGGGCAGGTCGTTGTTGACAGATCGATAGTAGAGTTAGTGCACTCTACTTCCTTGGAACTGAATCTCTCTTTCTGATATGGGCACAGAGGTGGTAGAAGAACACAGGGATGCTCCAGCACTTTTCTTGGAAAATAATAACTGTTGGTACAATTACTAACACTGCATTACCAAAAACCCAAACTGAGTACCATAACAATAAGTACTGCAACGCTAGGGCTGGCTTCACAGAGATTCACTGTTGCACACTACAATTAGAACTGTGGTTGCACTTATCATGCACAAGAAAGACAAACAAGGGCATTAATTATACCTTGTATAATTTTCCTTCACGCATAGGGTTAAACTAAAAGGAACAATAACAATCCAAGAAATACAAGTGTTCACTCTGGGTTTAAACAGTTAGGGTGGCACAGTTTGGTTTGGTTTCACTGTGTGTGTGAGAAACCCTTCAAAAGCAAATTCCTCAAACCTGAAACACAGGCATGAATGACACAATTTAAATCCAAGAGTTATGCTATTAGAGAAAGAGAAGTCACGTAAATGCTACTTTTAAAATTGCACTGTCAGTTTTTGCAGTACTTCAGCTTAAGCAGATTTCCTGATCACATTTAGGCAAGTAACTACAATAATAATGTAGAATGTTCAGAAATGCATTTGTCTCTTCAAGATAAGCACTCTGCCAAAATACGAGGTCTGAAATACACCAGCTGTTCTAGGAAAGCGTGGCGCTCAAAGAACAAACTCCCTGGAGAATACTAGTCACTTAGATGCAGTCTTTTCTGGAGTGCTGGAGGAATGTCTGGTGTCAGCTGGTACAGGAACGAAGAAAAGATTCGCCTCAAAAGTCCTGAATATGAGGATGACAGCAGGGGCTGGACAGCCAAATCAGATGCTGAGATCTGGAAGCAAAACAAAGCCAAGCAAGGAGGCATGCTTCACTCTGCTATTTATAGCCAATCAGGAAAGCAGTTGAGTTTCCACGTGTGGATGAGTCACCACACCCAATTAGAAGCACGTCTGCACCACACCCAATTAGAAGCACATGTCTACACCTGCTCACATTAGCAAACAAGCATTGGTAAAACAAGCATTCATAAAACCAATTGTGTAACACAGCACATTATGTTTACTTAGAAACATGAAGGTTTAACCAAGAACAGAGATATGATTTAACCATAATCCCAGGGGATGCTGACAGATAACGCAGAAGGCACCTTGAGGATTCCTGACACTGACTTGTAGGAATGGACCGTTTTGCTATACCATGTTATGTTTGGATACTTGCTATGTTAAGTTTCAATATCTATAAATTGCACATGTAGCTGGGAAGCAATAGAGCTCTGAACAAAAAGTCAAGATTTCTTGGGTGCAGATCAAGGATGTTACAAAGTGAGGCAAGGAGATTCCTTTTGTGAGGATAGAAAAACCTTGAATAGATGAATCTTCTGCTTCTTTCTGAACTGTTGGTGGGGTGGAAGAGTTCTGATGCCAGTCGGAATGCTGGTCGATGTCCTGAGAGCGTAGACAGAGAAAGCCTGGTGTCAATATCTTTCTTTAGTGCCCATGCATAGCTCCAGTCTATGATGTCATGGCTTTTGGTTTGGTGTAGTCCATCTGAAGTGCACAGTTTCTTGATCAGATGAATCAAGGTGGTATTTTGTGTGATTTTGTAGGAGATGCAGCTGATATAAAGATAATATGGGCCTGGTAGAGGAGATAAGTGAAGTTATTTCAGGGACAAGGTGTACTTCAGTATGTAGGTTGTTTTTTTGGATGCTAGAGTGGCTTTGAGTAGTCAATGTGGCCGAGGATTGTCTGCATACAAGTGTAAGAGGACTGTATTTTAGAAATGAGTTTCAGGAATTAGTCATGTTATTCCTTTTAGTTGGGAGATCTGGTGCCAAACTGTCTTCGTTTTCTCAGAAGTGCCATTAAAGGCGAGTTCGGGGTCGAGCTTGAACCAAAATGATTTTGCAGTGACAGTCATCTAGAGGTTGAATCAGTCTAGTCACATATCAGAGAGTCACAGTTGCATCTGTAGATGTTTGGAGCTTCTGGCAAATAGGAGGAACTCAGTCTTTGTTAGTTTGATCTTTAGACAAACATCTATTTCAAGATTAGCTCAAGGCTGGTTCTGAGATGCTGAATGTTGGTGGGTGAGGAGATATTAGAGAAGAATTTTACACTGTCAGAACACTGATATATCTTGATGTTGTTTGTGAGTATTGCTCCAAGTGGTTTCATGTAGAGTTTAATAATCTGACAATGGATAGATCTTTGAGGTGCTACTCTTGTGAAGATGGATCATGCAGGACTTATCTGTGCACTCTTGTCAGTTGGTGGTATAAGAAGAGAGCTTCTGTAGGACTGAATCAAAGAAAGCCATGCACATTTCCAGAGTGTGACTCAGTGGATGATTGTGGTTAGTTTCAGAGAATGTAGACTGGTTTAGCTGGATTAGGAGGCAGGGAATATTTCTCTCAGGCCCTGTAACTTGTGGGTGGTCATCTGGGTAGTGCTATCATTGATGACTCCACTGAGCAGGGACAGTGCAACCGTTTCTCTTGGGACTAAACCTACGGATGGGGAGCTGTAGCAGTCCTCATCAGGAAGTGTCTTTCCTTGCAGAAATGGAGCCCAGGATAGGATCAAATGAGGGCACATTGTGGGACGTTGTGGCCTCCAGCTACATTCACACAGGGAGTGCTTCTTTGGGAAGTTGCTGCAAGCATGCCAGGATTGGTTTCTGTTTTCGGGCACCTGTTTATCAGGTTTTCCTGGGAGTCAGCAGAACTAAGCCTTCAGGTATCACAGGGGTCATAGACAGCACAGTATGACTTCTTGACTCGGTTGTTTTGCTCACCAACTTCTGGGATCAGGATGGGAGACCAGGAGAACCCTCACAGCACAGGTCATTGCTAGGTTTGCTCACATGGCCCATCAACATGTTTTAGATGTTCCTCAAGCCAGGAACATAGCTGGATTCTCCTCCTGGACCAGTCTATCCCACACAGGACTAGGAACTCTCCTATTTCAGACCAAGTAGAGTGGCTTCTAGGTGCAATGCACACCTTCTGCTTTTCCAACACATTTTTTATGCTTCTGGTGATAGTCTCTAGCCTCCGGGACTCTGGCTGTTATACAGACACTAGTTATGGTCACACAACAGCTCTTCAAGTATCCTGTAGAGCACTCCCTTCTTTGATCACAAAGAACATGGAATTTAAACAATGTGGGTGGTTTGGATCAAACTTTCATACAATATTTTTTAGCCAGGGGATGTGGATCCATTGATTAACATTTCAGAACTGGTTTGAATGTGTTCAGTATAAAATGTCATTTTCTGGCTACTCCTGAGGCATAGCCTTTGTATGAGGTGGCATGAGCACCGACAACAAGCACACAATGAGATCTCCACACCCAACTGTCATCATCATTCCTGAAACAGTGATCAGAGACACAAAAAAGAAATAGCCTGCCTAGAAACATCCTTGCCTTGAGCAATAGACAATACAATCCCAATTTTCAGAGCTCAGGAAGACTAATCATCAGCATTCTGATAAGAAATTCCTCTTTGAATTTTCAATGAAACCCTGCCTACAGAGTGTTAGGGCCTCCTTGCGAGTTTAACAGTCAGACCGCCAGACCGCTATGTTGGCAGTCCTAAAAAAAAAGAAACGCCATGTTGGCGGTCTCAGACTGCCGTATTAAGAGTCAAACAGGTAGTCCTGCCAACCTCCAACTAAAAAAGGCAGCCTGGCAGCAGCGTAGAGGCCTGGAAATGGGTGATCCAACCTCCAGCCTCAACAGCACAGCGATTAACCACTGACCATATTACAAGTCGCAGTAGTGGGCACCCATGGCAGCTAGCCAATGGTGGTCTGAACCACAGTGGTTCACGGTTACCAAAGTAACAAACAATTGAATATTGGATGGATTTGAAAACAACACAGCCGACACATTGCCACACTGTGCACACATGCAAACGACAATATAAAACACACCCCTTCACACTCCACAATCCTTTGCAGTTACACTGCAACACACACAAGCCAGAGTCAATAATTCAAAACAGCAGCACAGATAACATGCACCACTTTTTTCTTTTTTCACACCCAGCACACACTTTTGTCAAGTCACCCTATTCCACTTCCCCTATTTAGTAAGTCACTATCACTTTTTGTTTTATTTTTTTTAATTCCACCATGTCACGTTCTAAAAATTCACAATTTTCTGAGGCTGAGTTGAGTGTCCTGGTGGATGAAATCATGAGAGTAGAGCCACAATTGTTTGGAGCACAAGTCCAGCATACTCCTCTCAGTAGGAAAATGGAAATGTTGGACAGTATAGTCAACAGAGTCAATGCGGGAGGCACCACCCTGCACAGAAGAGAGTACATGAGGAAGAGGTGAAATGACATCAGGAGCAAGGTCCATTCTCCAGGCACCAGCTGCAGGCCATGAAGACTGGCAGTGGCCCTCCCCGTCCCACATTGCAGCTCTTTCTCTGGGAGGAGAAGGTCTTGGCCATCAAGCATCCTGACGGCTTGACTGGAATACCTGGGGGAGTGGAGTCTGGTAAGTCACAAAAATAAAAATGTAAACTAAATGCAGTCATGCATGCCAATAGCTCACCTTTTGCCACTTTGACTGTCACCCCACTCACCATTCCAGTGTTCACCTGTACAAAGACCCCTGTTTTGCAACTCTGAATTGAAGTGTACTCATCTGGGGTGATAACATTTGTATAGTGTGTGTAGTACAGGGAGTTACATGACTACAACTCCCAAGAGGCACTGTTACTGTTGTCCAAACAACCAGCCCAGTGCTTCTTTCACCAAATACCTTTGTTCGTTAACTCCCACTTGAAGTGTACTCACCTGGGAGGATAATATCTGTAAAGTGTGTGTAGTACTGGGACTCACATGACTACAACTCCCAGCAGACACTGTCTCAGCAACTCCAAACACCAGAACAGTGGTCACATGTCCAAATACCACTGTCTGCCAACTCACAATTTAAGTTCACTCAGCTGGGAAGTAGAGAGAGTGGCATGACTAGTAAAGCCACAAAGGCCCTGTGCCTGTTAAACTAGCAATCAGCACAGTGTTCTCTTGTTTAAAGACCATTGTTTGTGAACTCTCAAGTGAAGTGGAATCACCTGGTAGGAAAAATATTTGTATAGTCTGTGTGTCGTAGAGTGAGTTACACGACTGCAACTCCCAGGAGGTCCCGTTTCAGTATCTCCACACACCAGCTCAGTGTTCTCTTCTCCAAAGACGGCTGTTTGTCAGTTTCCAAATGAAGTATACTCACCTGGGAGGGATAACATTTGTCAACTATTAGGAATAGTGAGAGTGACAGGAACCTAACTCTGAGGGGGCACTGTTACTCAAACCACCAGCACACAGTGTTTCCTCCTCCAAATACCCTTGTTTGTTAACTCACACATGAAGTGTACTCACCTAGGAAGTTAACATTTGTATAGTGTGTGTGTAGTGGAGAGAGTGCCATGACTGTAACTCTCAGCATGCCCTGTTTCTGTAACTCCAACCACAAGCACAGTAGTCACTTCCTCAAATACATCTGTTAGTGAAGACTCCATTGAAGTGTACTCACCTGGGAGGATACTAGTGTGTGTAGTAGAGGGAGTGATCTGACTGCAAATCCCCGGAGGCCCTGTTTCAATATCTCCAAACACATGCCCTGTGGTCACTTGTCCAAATACCCCTGTGTTTTAACTCTCAATTGAAATGTACTCACCTGGAGAATACCGTTTGTGTAGGGTGTGTAATACAGGGAGGTACATGACTGCAAATCTCAGGAGGCCCTGTTTCAGTGACTCCAAACACCAGCCCCATGGTCACTTGTCCAAATACCCCTGTGTCTTAACTCTCAACTGAAGTGTACTCACCTGGGAGGATACCATTTCTATAGTGTGTGTAGTAGAGGGAGTGATCTAAGTGTAAATCCCAGGAGGCCCTGTTTCAGTGATTCCAAACACCAGCCCAGTGGTCACTTGTCCAAATACCCCTGTGTTTTAACTCTCAATTGAAGTGTACCCACCTGGGAGGATACAATTTGTCAAGTGTTTAGGAGTAATGAGAGTGACATGACTGCAACTCCCAGGAGCCACTATTACTATTACTAAAACCACCGGCAGAGTATTTTCTCCTCCAAATACCCTTCTTTGTTAACTCACACATGAATTGTACCCACCTGGGAGGATAACATTTGTATAGTGTGTGTACCAGAGAGAGTGACATGACTGCAAATCCCAGGAGGCTCTGTTTCAGTAATTCCAAACACCATACAGTAGAATATGGAGATACCTTTACTCATCATTCAAAAAGTGACAGTTGTCCCGCCCCCTCAGAAGTGACATTGCATCTGTAACCAGGACTTCCAGTCCCCCAGAGAGCCCACCCCGGAACCGACGTAGATGTAGGTGAGTCAGGTGGGTTGTGACATCATGTTATTCAAATGCCCTGGTCCTGTCCCTAGTGTCTAGTTCTATGTGTTGTGTAAAATGGTGGCAGTGCAGGTGTGTGCTGTGTTTCATGGCCTCAGAGGACAAGTCTGTGCATGTTCATGCCATCACGGTGGTTGGGCTGCAGTGTGCCTCCTCAGAGGGAGGTGCATTGGAACTACAGAGCCCCCACCTACCCTCCCTAAGCGTTGCAAACCTCCCCAGAACTGACATAGGTGTAGAAGGGTCATAGGGATTGTTACATAGACGGAATACATCTTAGAGACATACCTAGGTCCTAATACATTGCTGAGATTATGCGGCCGCCCTCAATGAATCACAGTCCCTTTGGAGAGCATGTGTCAGTGATATGTTGTAGAGGTATATGCTCTTTTTGACCCACAGAATGCATATACGGAGGCGTCTAAGTGACCTACGTTAAACCCAGAGCATCCAGCTGAAAGAGATTATTTTGTCATTATGAAGAGATACAACATCCTCATAGAAAAGACATCCTCAGACGGTGGCTTGAACACTATTGACAGATATTATTGAACCCTAACACCTTTGGTATTGGATGAGAACTCGCAGCAGGGCACTACTAAAGACGAGGGTTGTGATGTTACAGGTTTTCAAGAGGATCTTTCCCATCAGCTTGAATAGCTCAGCCTCAAGGATTTACCGCAGCTGATAGCCCCTATTAAGTGCGACAGCATCGATCGGCGAACTAAATGTTGGAAACATTTTCACTGACGTTGTAGATGTAGATGAATCTAAAGGACCTCCTAACTCCCCTGTTTTTGAAGATATGGGGTTTCTGGAGGCAAATGCATCAGACGCAGTTATCTTGCAACAGCCGCATCTAAACACCGATGCCGGTTACGCATCAATGGATCTGTGCAACTTTCAAGATTTCAGAGCAGCCTCCGAGTGTCAAGAAAATGAAGAGGTTAGTAAACATACACTAAAGAGACTTAACATATATATGTGTATATTTTGTTACCTTTAACTAATAGTTTGTCTTTGGTTCTGTTTGAACCATAGAAAACATCAACAAAAAGAGCCATGGGAGAAGAGTCGCCATCAAAGGTTAATGATGTAAAATATTACTGCTTATGTGGTTCAAAACAATCGGAAAGTTTCACAAACCTGAACAATGAGCTGCGTAAGAGTTGTGTTTGTACCTAGAATGGCGGTGTTTATGAAAACGAAACTATGAGCGTTCCACACGATGCTGTATGGCCTGTTAAAGGATTTGCAGCGACTGCTGTGAACACATGTGTGACTGCAACTATTATAATCTTTGTTATGGTCCTAAAATTAACTAACTGCAGCAGGAGGCTCACAAGTGTCTATATGAATCATATACACCAAGAAAAAATCAACATATATGTAGCAGGCTAGACCCATACAAGGTGTATAAAATGTTAAGAGTTGTGTACGGGATGTCGGAGGAAAAGAAATGTGTACACCCTGATGTGGTTAAGATCGTATCAGCAGCACTCAAAGAGATCCAATACTCAAATGAACCAGTTTCAAAACTTGAGCATATGCAGGGGCTGTGTACGTATTTTGATAGAAAGATGATAGAAAGTGTCATAGGAAGACATATGTGTGATGTTTATTTAAAAAATGCAGAGTCCTGAGTAGAGGGCCATCACATTGTTATTTAACATACATACTTACTCACTTTTAGGACATGTATCAAAATGTTGTGGTGCAAGATGTCTATGAGTTACACCCCAGATACATATGCATTGCCAGAATAGTATATGTGCTGATTAAAGAAAGAATAGCTAAAATACACCCTGTAACTCAGCATTATTTGAACATTTCTGAGCTGCCCGCTACAATGCTGTGTGACAGTCCTGAATGTATAACCAAATGGTGTATCAGTGTGTGGATGCATACACCGGATAAATACTGGAGCGTGTACAAAAGGTGTTTGCTCGAGTTAAAACTTTTGCCAACCACTGTGTTACGCACAGCCTTGGAGATTCTGACAGATGATTATTTCACAAAGAAGGGTTTAGTATTGTCAGGCCTTGAACTGTACGAACTTATGAATACTGTCAGTATCCTGAGTGTACAAAGTTATAGATAGGGTGAGAAGGAAGTAGTGACTACAGCTATTGAATGAATATCTATAAAAATAGCAAAACTCATGACGCTGAGGTTGATTAGCAGCAAGGCCCCTAGTAATGTATGTAGCAAGTGTAGTACCATGTACACATAGTCCAAAGACAGCGTACTGCCAACAACGCCCCGCATAAGGTCTGTATCTAGAAACTGTAAAGTATATAATTTTTATTCCGTGCTAATATTCTTTATTTTTAATAAAATGTCATTACACAAAACCGGTGTCTTTCATTTCATGGTTTGTAACAGATGACAACTTGTCGGGTGATGGATTAAGGAAGCTTTATTACTATACAAGAGGGGTTTGTAGCTTTGGGGGCGCTGAAGCACTGTTTAGAAGGGCTCTAGTTGAAAATGTACCGGTAAACAGAGCACTGGTGAAGACGTGGTTATCTGGGGAAGAGGCATATTCACTCCATAAGCCTGCCAGGTTTTAAGAGACGACCTACCATAGTTAATGCGCAAGTAGATGATCAGTGGCATGCGGACATAATCAGTCTTCAAGATTTAGCAAAGCATAATAATGGTGCTCGATACATATTAACGGTTATCAATATATTGTCCAAGTATGCCTATGCAGAAGCGCTAAGTGATAAATGCAGGTCCAGAGTGACTGAAGCCTTTAAAGCAATCTTCAGGAAAGAGCGAATCCCTCAAAAATGACAAACAGACGCTGAAAAATAATTTTTAAATAAAGCGTTTCAGAAATTATTAAAACAGCATAATGTTAAACATTTTGCATCGCCCGCGAAGGTAAAAGCATCTGTGATAGAGCATTTTAACAGAACCCTAAAGTCTAAGATGTGGAGATGTTTCATGGCTTATAACACCTACCAATACGTGGATGTTCTACAGGCTTTTATAGACGTGTATAATGCCACTTACCAGAGAACCATCAAAATGGCACCCATAGATGTCATGGCTGATAACTTGTTAAAGGTGTGGAGAACTATGTACGGGAGTCAGATCCCGGCAAATGTAAAAAAGCCCCTCTTAAAAGAAGGTGACCGTGTCAGGGTTTCAACATTGAAAGGAGTCTTTATGAAGGGCTACCAACAGACTTTTAGTGACAAGATTTTTATAGTGGAAAGTGTGGAGCTTAAAGAGGATGTATATATTTACAGGCTAAAGGACTATGACAGGGAAAAGGTT
Organism: Pleurodeles waltl; assembly: GCF_031143425.1. Taxonomy (NCBI): domain Eukaryota; kingdom Metazoa; phylum Chordata; class Amphibia; order Caudata; family Salamandridae; genus Pleurodeles; species Pleurodeles waltl. The sequence continues at coordinate 721,729,297 of NC_090436.1, read as the reverse complement.
TCAGCCGTCTTTTACAAGGAGGAGCTACAGAAGGTACCTGATGATCCGCACAGGGTGTACAGGGTTGAAAAGATTCTGTAAAAGAAAGGTAGCTGAGAAACAGCCAGGTTTTTGTTAAATGGCAGGGGTGGCCCAAGAAATTTAACAGTTTGGTTTTGGCCAGTTCTGTGAGTACAACAGGGTCTCGTTGTAGACGACAAGATGGAGACAGCGCCATTTTATATCACTCTGCCGTCCAACGCCTCAAATGACATCTTCCCTGACTATAGAATTTCTAATTATACAATTAATTTGGCTAAACCCGTAGACCTGAAATATAAGTTGTGCTCAGGATGCTTTGAGCATCCACCCCAGATTTCCTCACAGTTATTACCCATAAGTAGCTGCGGTGGGTAAAGCCATCAGCAAATCCATAGCCAGCATTGAGTTGTATGCGAATATTCAGTTAGTGTTAGATAACGTTAGATGGAAGGTGTTTCTTAACGCTTCAAATCATGATACAGTGTTTAATTGTTCGGGTGAAATAAGAAGGGTTTTTGTACAAAATTGCAAAACCGCCCATTAAAGCAGCTGCTACGAACATTGCACAGGATGTGGTGGGTTCCGTGACATCTGCGGTTCTCGAATGTATGAATAAGCAACCTCGAGAAGGAACGGGGCTGGTGTACAAATCTTGCACACCTGTTAAAAGGAAGCGCAGTGCTTCAAAGCCTATAAAAAAGATGCTGATCTTCAAAAAAACGCTCACAAACAAAGATCCATAAGTCCGAAGAGAGCTTTGAACAAGAAGAAGTGAAGGGGCGCTGACGTAAATATTTTTTGAAAAGCTGAACAACCTGCAAACATGGCCTCCGTACATTGTGCATCGGGTGAATGCGCTAAATCAGAGCCAAACCTGTTTTCTCTAAAACCAGCTCAGACTAGCATCAAAAACTGTTTTTCATGGAGCTATCGCCGCTAGCCTCTTTAATGCCTCTGGCGCTGAAAGAGTTTTATGTATCAGGGTCCACCGATATGTATTTGGATCTCAACAATACGCTGCTGCACCTCATCTGTAAAATTGTAAAAGTGGATGGTTCCAATGTAGCAAATGGTGCTAAAGTGGAAACGATCGCTTACCCTGTCACAATCATGTTTAATCAGGTGGACATCACCCTCAGTGATCAGCTTATCATGAAAAGTGATAACATGTACGCATACAGGGCATACATTGAGAGTATTCCTAATTACAGCAGCGATGCCCTGGACACACAGCTTTCAGGGGGGCTCCTCTACAAAGATACTTATGGCAATTTTGAAGTTACAGCCCTGGACATCACAATCAGGGTTTTGTAAAAAGAGCAAGCTTCTCTGAAGGCAGTAGACAGTTTGACCTCCTAGGCCGCATACATGTGTACCTTTTCTACCAAGATAAACTACTTTTCAACGGCACCAATCTTAAGCTCAAACTAACCTGCAACAAGGACTCATTCTGTCTCAGCGGTGGGGATGCAGAACAGTATAAACTAATTATACTGTCTGCCAGTTTGTTTTCAAAGCGAGTGAAAGTGTCACCATGCGTCAGACTGGCTCACATTGAGGCCTTACAACTATCAAACACCAAGTACGCCATGGAAAGAGTCGCTCTGAAGATGTACAGTATGCCAACTGGTACCAGATTAACCCAGCAGCAAAAACATTTTCTGGGACAGCTGTTGAAACGTGTTATCATCAGGTGTGTGGACAATACAGCATTTAGCGGCCTCTATGCCTCAAACCCTTTCGATTTCAAACATTAAGACATCAACTACGCTGCGTTGGTACACCAGAGGGCTGTTATTCCTACAAAACTGGACACACCTAGTTTTGGAACATCTCATTTTATCAGTGAATGCCTTGGACTGGTGTCTATAACAAGTAAACAGCTAAGGTACTCAGGAGTCGTCGTATCAAGAGAAGGATATGAGGCCGGCTACAGCCTGTTCGCTTGTGATCTGATGCCCGATATTGGAGACGGGGATCATGATAATCTGATTTAAAAAAATAAAAATCTAAAAGCTTAAATACATTTTAGTCAACCCCTGGCTACCAATGTGAACATGATTGTATATGCTGTGTTCGACAGCATCATCCAGGTCAACCACGCCTGCCAGATCATATCTTTAAAATATTATACAATGGACACTGTACAGATACGTGAGTTATTAAGGAGACACAAATACGCACAGAAATACTTTTTAGATGTTTTCCCAAGATACGGGATACCCGAGGAAGCGGATGTAGAAAGACCGCACTCGCTAGTCTAACACAGATCCGCATTACATGAGTGGAACACACTGCGGCGAGTTTTTTTGATATCGACAAGGTTACGGTGTTTGACAGTTCAGCGGCGTTCCCCGAGCATACCATCTATACAAAACTCATATTTAAGTATATAAAAAAAAAGCTGCTGCTAGGGTCAAGTATAAAAAGATGCGGGTGCAGTATTCTTTAGACATCACATGTGGGGAAAACTGTATATATTTTAATAGTAAAATGTCTGAAGGTATGACGTTTAGAATTTTTCTAAATCTATCTTCGAGCGATCTAGTAAATAACAACCGTATTGTTGTAATGTATGTAAAAGAAAACACTGGGGGGGTCATTACTACATTGGTGGTAAAAGCCGCTTACCGCCGTGCAGAAGACCGCCAACACACCGCCACAGCCGCAGAATTCCTCCACGGTAATTATGACCCAAAGGCCGAAATCCACCAAAATCTAGACACCTACACAAGTCCGCCACACCAAAGGTCAGTGATAAACTGGCGATAAGAAATCCTCCACTGTCACGTCAACAGGAATACGCCCACACTATCACGACCCACGAATCCACGCAGCAGTCTTTCAACCGTGGTATTCCATTGGTGGTACACACCGCAGCGCTCAAAATACACACACATTTACAAAACACATCCACATTGGACAATTTGAAATACACACACCTGACACACATACACACACCACTCCCACACACCCAATAAAATATAAAACACACACTCACATCACCCACAAACCCCTACGACTGAAGCCCAGAGAGAGACACCACCATCTACAAACGAGCATCCACAGGCACTCAACACCATCACCCACATAACATCCACGCACCTCACACAACACACAACTAAATATTACCCCACACATCACAACACACCCCACCTCACACATCAGCCACACCACCCCATAGCACAGCAAAGACACCCCAGGTTCTCTGAGGAGGAGCTCAGGGTCATGGTGGAGGAAATCATCCGGGTAGAGCCACAGCTATTCGGATCACAGGTGCAGCACACCTCCATAGCTAGGAAGATGGAGCTATGGCGAAGAATCGTGGACAGGGTCAATGCAGTGTGACAGCACCCAAGAAATAGGGATGGCATCAGGAAGAGGTGGAACGACCTACGGGGGAAGGTGCATTCCGTGGTCTCCAGACACCACATTGCGGTACAGAGGACTGGCGGCGGACCCCCACCTCCTCCCCCACAACTAACAACATGGGAGGAGCAGGTCTTGGCTATTCTGCATCCTGAGGGCCTCACAGGAGTAGCTGGAGGAATGGACTCTGGTAAGTCAAATCTTTACTACTATATCCCCCACCCTACCTGCATGCCATCACATATCCCCACTCTCGCCCTCACCCCCATCACTCCTACTCCTCACACATGTCCGAATATCACAAACCACCCATCCCAACACCAAGCCCTGCATGCAACACCAAAGCATGGACACCCATCACCAAAGCATGGCCCCTGCACATACCCATACATCCCCCTAAACCATCATCACACAAGGTCCTACACAGGAATGCAAGCACTGGGGTACACGGTCACCCACTCATTGCACACCATGGCACACACAGATGCAATAATCAATCATGATTTTACACCCCTGCAGGACCACTACCCAACGTCACCGGACAGGAGGGTCCGGACATGACCACTCCACCCAAAGAAGAGGCCCACAGTGATGACAGCAGCTCTGTCCAACTGGATCTAGACGACCAGCCCGGCCCATCTGGGACCTCAGGACAGTCGGTTCCCCTCACACTGGCACAAGCCACTACAGGGCTTCCCCCCTCTGGAAACACCAGCACAGCACCCACCCAGTGGGCCCAGACCTCTGTCCCCAGGACACGTCAATCAGCAGTGTGTCCACCACTACAGGGAACCCAGGGTAAACCACCACCCCAACAACAACAGCGACATGGGGCAGTGGCAGTGGGCACATGGTTCAGGGGACAGAGGCCCAGGAACACAGGGGAACTGGGAGGGCTGCTGTGCGACAGGGGGTGGACAGGCCCAGGGAACCCACTCTCCACGAGGCCCTCTCCAACATCATGGGAGCCTACCACCATTCCCAGGAGCCGATGGCAACAGTACTGGCCAAGTTTCAGGAGACCCAGCGGCTGCAGGACGAATGATATTTGGGCTTCAGGGAGGAACTCAAATCCATCAATTCCACCATGGGCACCATTGTAGGGGTGCTGAAGGAAATCGTCAACACCAGGAGGGACACTGAGGCACAACAAGGGGCCCCTGACACTAGCCTGGACGATGAACTGTCCACCACCTCTGCCGGCGCTAGTGGACAGCAGGCACCGCCACAGGACCACCACACAAGCACCACACCCCCTGCAGAGGGAGACCCACCCCACAAACGGTCCCTGAGATCCAGGACAAAGACAGAGAACGATGCCAAGACCCCCGCCAAGAAATGAGACCACCCTGATTGTCATCCATTTGTCCCACCTTGTCACCCTGTCCATCCTTAAACTGCACCAGCTCCACTTCCTATGCCCCTTTGGACAATGCATCTGTGAGACTAATAGACTGTACTCTGCCATGGACATTCCTCCACCATCACCCCTCACCATTTTACACCCCCTCCAATAATAAGCACTTAAATAAACTCCCTTAAAGCACAAAACAATCTGGAGTCTGTCTGTGATTTCGAAATAGTGTATTAGCAATTACAGTGCCAAACTGCTCTTTCAAATGTAATGTCAACATACCTATGTCACACAGCTCTAGTCCATGAGGAAACAAAGCAGATGTCACACAATGGGACCCACATCTGTGAAATCGTAAGGGAAAGTGACAACTCAGTGACCATACACTGGGTGAAAATGACAGACAGTAGAGAGGTATTAGATTTAAATTAGATTTAGCAGGCAGTGCTGTCTTCTTACCTGTGTCTCACTGGAAGTATTGCAGGATCACCGTGTTCCTGTTGTTGATGTCCTCTTCTTCTGCGTCCTCGTCTTCACTGTCCACAGTCTCCACAGCTGCCACAACACCTCCATCTGGACCATCCTCCTGCAGAAAAGGCACCTGTCGTCGCAAAGCCAAGTTGTGAAACATACAGCAGGCCACGATGGTCTGGCATACCTTCTTTGGTGACTAGAATAGGGAACCACCTGTCATATGGAGGCACCGGAACCTGGCCTTCAGGAGGCTGCAGGTCCGCTCTATAATCCTCCTAGTTCGCCCATGGGCCTCATTGTAGCGTTCCTCTGCCCTTGTCCTGGGATTCCTCACTGGGGTCAGTAGCCATGACAGGTTGGGGTAACCTGAGTCACCTGCGAATGGTAAGGGACAACTGTTAGACACACACTAACTCATAGGGACATCCACAGACCCAGACAACTATTCCCACTGATTTGGGTCCATGTGCTCACCTAATAGCCACACCCGGTGCCTCTGTAGTTGCCCCATCACATTAGGGATGCTGCTATTCCGCAGGATGTAAGCGTCATGCAGTGAGCCAGGGAATTTGGCATTAACATGGGAGATGTACTGGTCTGCCAAACACACCATCTGCACAATAATGGAATGGTAACTTTTCCGGTTTCTGTACACCTGTTCACTCCTGCGTGGGGGGACCAAGGCCACATGTTTCCCACCAATGGCACCTATGATGTTGGGGATATGTCCCAGGGCATAGAAATCACCTTTAACTGTAGGCACATCCTTCACCTGAGGGATGGAGCTCCGCATGTGTTTCAGCAAGGCAGACAACACTCTGGACAACACGTTGGAAAACATGGGCTGGGACATCCCTGATGCTATGGCCACTGTTGTTTGAAAAGACCCACTTGCTAGGAAATGGAGTACTGACAGCACCTGCATTTGAGGGGGGATTCCTGTGGGATGGTGGATAGCTGTTATCAGGTCTGGCTCCACAGTTCCTGGATTGTGTCATGATCAAGCCTGTAGGTGATGATCACATGTCTTTCCTCCATTGTCGACAGGTCCACCAGTGGTCTGTACATCGGAGGATGCCGCCATCTCCTCACATGCCCCAGCGGACGGTGCCTATGGAGCAGAACAGCGAGCACAGAGTCAACCAACTCTGAGGTACGTAAACACAGCTTACTCTGAAAATATTCATAAATCGAAATTTGCCTGTATGAGTGTTTAGGCAAGGCCTAGGTATGTGTGACGCAGTCAAAAATAAAGCCATGTGGGCCCCTGAAATGGCAGCTGCCTGACCTGTAAGATGGGACAAGGGGAAATGAGGAACTGCGCTGGCGTTGTACACCGTCGCGGTAGGCAGTCGAAGACCGCAGCGCAATTCTGCATTGGTTAACATTGGACCCTAAGGGTCCCAGGAGCCAATGACGATGTACACCGGCAGTGACGGTATGCACCGCCGCAGACGTGACCGCCATTTTCTATCTGTTCAATCACTCGATACTTGATCTTCGACAGGAGAGGACCTACACTGCAAGTGCTGCTGTGACCTCAGTCTGGAAGAGACAATTGCTCTTGTGTCTGGGGAAAGGTCCCCTGCCTTCAGCACGGAGGAGTTGGAGAAACTCGTGGATGGGGTCCTCCCCCAGTACACGCTACTCTACGGTCCTCCAGACAAACAGGTAAGTACACTGTGAGCATGCTGTATGGGCAATGCCTGTGTGGAGTGGGGTGGATGAAAGATAAGGGGGGTGAGAATGAGGAGTGCATGAAACGACGGAGAGTGCATGTGCATCATGGCAAGGGTAGGGATACGGGCCAATGACTGTGACAGTGCAGTTGGTAACTACTTTTCTTTTTCCCCTGTACAATTCCTGTAGGTCAGCACCCACCAGAAGAAGGACATCTGGCGTGCCATCGTCAAGAAAGTCAGGACCCTGGGGGTCTACCAGAGACGGAGCACCCACTGCCGGAAAAGATGGGAGGACATTCGCCGCTGGTGCAAGAAGATGGCAGAGGCCCAGCTGGGGATGGCCTCCCAATGTGGGAGGGGTGCCCATTGCACCATGATCCCCTGATGTTCAGGATCCTGGCAGTGGCTTACCCGGAGTTGGAAGGGCGCTTGAGGGCATCACAGCAGCAACAAGCGGGTGAGTACACTCTCATTCTGCTGATTCAGTGTGCATTGTAGGTGTCTGGGTGGGGGAGGTGGGCTGTGGGTTCCCCTAGGCCAGGGCGAGTTTGGTAGTTAAGTTCCCTTCTTCAGGCAGGCCCTGTGGCACCCCACCTCACCTGTGTACAGTGTGCAGGAATCGGCCTTAGCCTTTTAATCCATGTCCCAGGGATTGAATAGTGGAACCCAAGTGCGCGGCGTAGTGCAGGGGGCTTCTGTGTCTGTCATGTCCGCCAACGGTAGCGGTATTGCATGCACTGAACATGTCTTTCCTCTGTCTCCCCCCCTTTTTGTGGTCTCCCTGTTCTTTTGTGCATTAGCATCATCAGGCGGAGGAGCAGTGGCACCGGAGCAGGAGGGAGCTGCATCCCACATGGCCCTGGAGGGCGAGACTACTGACTCCGAATTCACCAGTGGGATGGAGGGCGAGGGGAGCTCCACGGCGGGGACAGGAGCTTACACCAGCGATACGGACTCCTCCTCTGATGGGAGCTCCCTTGTGGTGGCGGCCCCATCTTTGCCCCCGCATCTACAGGTACAGCCGCCACCCCCCCTACCAGCACCGCCCTCCCAGCAGCCCCTCAGTATTTGCCCCGTGCCCGCTCACCCAGGAGGGTGGGCGTCACCTTCGCCCCAGGCACCTCATGCCCTGCCCCAGTCACCCCTGCTGCCCTCAGTGAGGAGGCCATTGACCTCCTCAGGTCCCTCACTGTTGGGCAGTCTACCATTTTGAATGCCATCCAGGGTGTTGAGAGGCAGTTGCAAAAAACAAATGCATATCTGGAGGGCATTCACTCTGGTCAGGCAGCCCTTCAGCGAGCTTTTCAGACTCTGGCCTCAGCACTGATGGCAGCCATTGTCCCTGTCTCTAGCCTCCCCCCTCCATCTTCCTCCATCCAGACTCACACCCCTGTACTTCAGCCTATCCCAAGCACACCATCAGACCAGCATGCACACACCTCAACACACAAGGGAAGCTCTGGCAAAAATAAGCACCACACATCCCACAGGCACTCACGCAAGCATCACACACATGCAGACACAACAACATCCACTGCCTCCACTGTGTCCCCCTCCTCCTCATCTCCCTCCTCCCTCCCTGTCTCATCTCCACTCACACCTGCATGCACTACATTCTCAGCCACTACGTCCATCACCAGAACACACACCACCACACCCCGCTCACGTGCACTCACCACCCCCACTACCATTCACACATCCCCTGTGTCCTCTCCCAGTGTGTCTGTGAGGCTACCTCCCAAGGTACACAAACGCAGCCACACACCCACCCAACAGCTATCCACCTTACGACAGCCTCCAGCCCATGCACCTTCACCCAAAGTGAGCAAATGTACACCTCCTACAACCACAACCTCTTCCTCCACTCCCAAACCCCCTCCAGCTACCCGTCCCAGTGTTCCTAAGAAACTTTTCCTGGCCAGCCTTGACCTCTTTCCCTCACCTCCCCTACCCCTTCAGTCTCCTAGGGCCGACTGTCCAGGTCCCAACCTAGCACCTCAGCCACAACATCGGCGGGACCAGTGGTGCCAGTAGTCACCGGATTATGGAGTGCACCAGGCAGCAGGACAGTCCCCCACCTGTCAAGCATAAAAAGTTGGCCAGTGCCCGGCGGGAGAGGGGAAAGAAATCAGCCAGCAAAGCCGCTCCCAGGGGTACAGTTGGGAGTGTGGAGACAGCTGTGACACCATGCACGGTGGGGAAGGGGCACAGTAAAACTGCCAAGTCTGGGAAGATAAGCACGGCAGACAAGACCGCCAGCAACCCCACTGCCCAGGAGATGACCGCCAGCAGCCCGCTGCCAAAGACAGGACCGCCAGCAGCAGCCCCGCTGCCCAGGGGCCGACCGCCAGCAGCCCCGCTGCCAAAGACAGGACCGCCAGCAGCAGCCCCACTGCCCAGGAGAAGACCGCCAGCAGCCCCGCTGCCAAAGACAGGACCGCCAGCAGCAGCCCCGCTGCCCAGGAAACGACCACCACCAGCCCCGCTGCCAAAGACAGGACCACCAGCAGCAGCCCCGCTGCCCAGGAGAAGACTGCCAGCAGCCCCGCTGCCAAAGACAGGACCGCCAGCAGCAGCCCCGCTGCCCAGAAGATGACCGCCAGCAGCCCCACTGCCAAAGACAGGACCACCAGCAGCTGAACCGCTGCCCAGGACACCGCCACCAGCTGAACCGCTGCCCAGGACAACGCCACCAGCTGACCCGCTGCCCAGGACACCGCCGCCAGCATCACCGCAGGCCAGGACAAGACCGCCACCAGCTGAACCGCTGCCCAGGACACCGCTGACAGCAGCACCGCAGGCCAGTGAGCGCCAATGATTTTGACGCTACTGAGTCCGCCACGGGCAGGATGAAGCACTCTGGGCACAAAGCCCCCTCCAGAACCAGTGGAGAGATACATCCACTACCTCAGTCCTTGGCAGGATGAAGCACTCTGGGCACAAAGCCCCCTCCAGAACCAGTGGAGAGATACATCCACTACCTCAGTCCTTGGCAGGATGAAGCACTCTGGGCAAAATGCCCCCTCCAGAAACCGGTGGAGAATGTTATCCACTTGAGAGACTATGGCTTTGCACTCCCCAGGATTGAACAGTGGGCAACCCACCCACTGTAGAGACTTGAGAGACTGTGGCTTTCCATTCCCCAGGATAAAGCAGTGGGCAAACCACCCACTGGAGAGATTGAGAGACTGTGGCTTTGCACTCCCCAGGAGTGAACAGTGGGCAAACCACCCACTGTAGAGACTTGTGAGACTGTGGCTTTGCACTCCCCAGGATTGAACAGTGGGCATGGAGCCCCCTCGTGGATCTGGCGTTGTGCGCTCAACCAGCTGAGGTGCCCCCCGTTCCCTTCCCCCTGTGGTGCCTGTTTTATTTCTAACTGATGCCCCTGCAGTGTTCTCTCCGTCTTGTTCGGGTATTGAGTGTGGGCCTCGCTCATGCCTTTTGGGCCCAGTGATCCACGGACTATGATGGTGGAATCCCTTGAACTTGTGTTCTTGGTGTATATAATTGTATATAGTATAAATGTATATATTTGTAAATATTTTTGATGTATGTAATTGAATATATCACAGTTATTAGACTCATTTCCTTTTGTCCTTGCATTCTTCCAGGGGTGATTGGGGGGTGTAACTGTTATGTATCAATATGTATTAGCGTGTGTGTTCTAGTGGGTGAGGGTGGGGGTGGGGGTGTTGCGTGTTGTGTGTGTGTCACTGTTTTTTCCCTCCCCCCTCCCCTGTGTCGTAGGTACAGTACTCACCGTGATCTTCGCCGCCGGCATTCGTGCTCCTGGCAGAGGAGCAGGAAGGTGTCCTGATTCCTCGTGGGGTGTGTAGAGGTGAGCGTTTTCCCTTTGAAGTCCTGTTCGAATGCGGTGAATCTGCCCCGGAAAAGGTGTCGGATTGGTGGGTTGTAATAGTGTGGGCAGTACATTGTCCTCCGTATGTCTGTTGGCGGTTACCGCAGCGGTGTTTGTTTGTACCGCTATGGTAGTTGGAGTGTGGCTGTCTATGTTGGCGATTTCCGCCACGGTCGTGATTCAATTTTTTTTCCGCCGGCCTGTTGGCGGTTTTACTGCTGCTTTAACACCGACCGCCAGGGTTGTAATGACCACCTGGGTCTACGGCGACCATTGTTAAAACAGAATACGATGTTTGTCAAAAGTGTAAGGCCGTGTAATGGATATATCCGTGTAACTATAATTGCTACAATAAAAGAATTTAAACTCAAAATCAGACTATACATTTTCATTCTACTGCCAAAACACACATTAAAAAGATGAGAGAAGAGTGATGAAACGGTTAAAAATTTTTATTTTACATAATTTTAGTACAAGCAGCCAAACATGCTAAAGAAAATAAATGATTAAAGAAATCAATCAATACATTAACCGCTGTAAAACTATACACAGAGACAATGTAAAACATATACATAGGATCAAAAGGTAGAAGTATCAAACACTCTTTTGGACGATGCCTTTTTAGGCTCCAAAGGCAGAGGATCTGTGTTCCAAGAGGCAGATAGACGTGGGATAAGTGGGTCTGCGGGCACCCCAGGACTGGATTTAAAAACAAAAGGTGATGAAAAACATGGAGGGCTGTAGCAGGGTCTTTCACACTTTCAAACAGCCATCTGTATTTGGCATTACCAACGATCGTAGAAGGAACATTGAGTTCTGCAGCGGCCTCTGGAAACTGGTCTCAACCTCTAAGTACTTTCTGGAGTGATAGGGCTTTTGGGTGTTTGAAACCTTTGACAAGGTCGTACATTTGAGACCAAACAACTGGCTGCCCTTTGTGGAGGAATTCACCCCAGTCGTTCCACGAGGTATGATCTTTGGAAGCCACGAGTGTACTTAGTAACATTTGTGCTGCACCTCTGTACGTCTGACTTATATTTTTAAAAAGTTCTTCAACAAAGACATCTGAGGGCTGTGGTGTTTGGACCATCAGCAGTGGGGGCTGTTGATCCAGAGGCGCTGCGTGAGCTGGTGATGGCGGTTCAGAGTCAGGGGTATATAGAATCAGATTATTTTTTTTGGAAGTTCATTGCTTGTAATATTGCAAAAAGGTTTGAAGAGCTCTGGAGTACAGATTGGCTTTGAGTAAGGTTTTAAATCCGATTGGTTCAAAATGTTTTTAATCTTGGTATCTAGGCGTGACGTTTCATTTTTATGTATGTCCCAGGCATCGGCCATAGGCAGACCCAACTGCTCCAGCTGCTGGTGCCGTAACAAGTACATCTTTTGGGTGTAATTCATTAGTTCCCGGTTCCCAGTTAGGAGGTTTGTAATTAAAGTAATCGCTATGCCAAGGGGCACTCCTATAAAGCTGTCCAAGTTTCTTCTTAGAAATGAGGGACACCCTTTTATTACTAAGCTTTTTGATAAGGTTACACTTCTTCTTCAGCATGTGGAACTGGCTTTCTGATGTAAGGACATTGCCTTTTAGGGTGTTTAGAGTGATTTCTGAAATAGCAGCCACGGCTAGCTGTGACCAGCATTTTTAGTCGGGCTAAATTACGACGTAGACGCACAGACATGGTCAGCACCTCATGTTATTTGGCTTAGAGTGTAAATGTTACAAAAGTCTGTTTAACAATTCTTTTTATATGTTTTGGGTCTGGTTTTAGGTATGTAAGTGATGGGGAGGTCGGAAGGGAAAATATCAGCATGTAGGCTGCAGTCTTCTAGAGTGCTGGGTTTTAAGTCTGGCAGCAGGTAGCCATGAGGTTTCGTGGTAGCGCTGTTAAAGTCTTCCAGGAAAAACTGTGTGTTTGTGGGGCACACCTGTCTAGCGATGATAGATATTTGCTGTTTGTCATGGGAGGGTTTATATAGAACGAGGTTTGAGGCGTTTAGAGCTATAGAGCGACTGTTCTTACCCTTGTAAAATAAGTTCTGCATTATGTAGCATATGCTTAGATTGCAATGGTGTGAATATTGGGTAAAAGCCTTTTCTATTTTGGGATGATTCCCCCCTAGCATAAGTTCATCTACAATCAGCATGTTTATAAGGTGTGTAGTTAACAAGGCATCGTCGTTGAGATTGCTGGGTATGCCTTCTATAAATTTGATGTGGGGGAACCTTAGGGATAGTTCCATATAAAGATCTTGCCAGTATTAATAAAGCCACATAATGTTGTTCGGGGTCTGGGTTAAAAACCCCTGAAGCATTTTTCAACAACTTCTTTATAAAAAACTTTTACGCAATTTGAGGGGGCCTGCTAAAACACCGGAGAACGGGTGTTGCAACCTTGTGTCCATAGCCGTGGGGATTCGCAATTCTAATGCACCTTTAATAACCGTACAGTAAGGTATTGTAGTCCTCAGTAAGGACCCTTTTATCAAACACTACACACAAGCTTTTATGTAAAGGCTGGGTTGTAATTTCCCCCCTTTGTTTGGACCGACTATGCTAGGTTGTTGTACAACAATGGTTTTATTATTTTTGCCATCTTTCAATACAACATATTCTTTCCCCAGATCCTTTAAATTGTCGAAATTGATTTTGACTGTGTTATTAACATTTAAGGTGATGCCTTTGACTTTCATGCACACAGCATTATTTGCTGTTTTGCATAAATAAGTCTTGGTTCCGGATGAAGTGAACTCTACTATGTAGTCGTCATTATCTAATTCGCTGGTCAATTCTCCTCGATAATCACCTAGGGGCGGGTCTTCATCACCCACCTTACTAACAAAAATAACAGAGCTGGTATTGTGATACAGACAACGCTTCTGAAGTTTATCCAGTAAAGCTCTAAACGAGCGTGTGGCTATGTGAAACAGGCTATGAAGATGTTTATATTACACATTGTGCGGTACTCTTTTGTGTATTTCCAACACAGAGCTGCTTTATCATCATCGATAAACTCGTAACTGGTTCATCATATCTAGATGAAAAAAGGTACTTAAACAACTTGTCAGGATCTGTTATTGTGGTAGTGTTTGACAGATTTGTACACAGTGCAAATGTTCCCCATTAAGAGTTTAGGCAGAGCTTGCTAACTGTTGCCTTGCGGGGTTGACCTCGATGAACTGGGGTCTCAATCTTATGCCTTCATGAGTGTGGTAATTGCCGATGTACTTTTTCTTAGAGGCCGCATTAGCACATCATTTTGGAAAGCCTGAAGCCTCCTGTTTGTCTCTCAGAAACAAGTTGATATCCTTAGAAAAGAGTTGTGTTGACATTCTTTCAAAGTGCCATATCTCCACTATTTTACATAGTCTGTAGTCTTTCTCAAGGGCTGTTTCGACCTCAATGCTACATCGGGTATCAGTAAGCATCCTCTACTTGTCGCTGTGTCTACACTCGTTAGTCTTTTTACTTTCATCGCAGGTTCAACACAATGATAACATCAGCCAGAGAAGAAAAGCCGCCAGGGTGGGTAGATATGGCATTTAATGAGCCCAAAATATTCACCTATGGGCTTAAAGTCCCTATAGATGATGGTGGGGTAGCCTACAGGGTATAAGTTCTGTTTGTTCACAAACGGACACGGACTCGTGAAGTCCTAATGGTGTATTTTTTCACCCTCGTTCACAGCCTTGTATAACCGTATAGCACTTGTACGTCCCCCAAATAAGGTCTCATGGGGTTCCAAAGGCTCGGGTAACTGTCGGCTCTTAATAAAAGACGAGAGTTCCGCATTCGACGCTAGCATGTCTAACCACTCATGTTCCCATAGAGTTCTTATTACAAAGCCACGGTTTTCAACATATTCAGCCTTCATCAGAGTACGGCGGTGTAAGCGTTCAAACTTGGTGCCCAGCAGTCTGTTAAACTTGTGGGACTTATAACAGTGGGGGCAACCGTGGTAAACACAACCATTATACTTGAAAGCTGTTGGCAGCCATTAATTACAGCATAGCTGTCTAGATAATAAGGCCCCACTCGGTATTCACCTCCCTGTAAGGCGTGTTGAATGAAGATGTTTTTCTTGTCAGGAACGTACATGAGCCATTGGATGGAGGGTATTGAATAACGCTTCTGTTTGCGGTTATAGAGGTCGGGCGGTACTAGAGCTAAGATGTAGGGCTTCGGAAACGTGTTTGTAGATAGACATACACATGGAAGCCAGTGTGATATTTTGGAAAGGGTCTATGTAATGCACGTTCTTTTTCACTCACCCGACGGGTGTTGTGCTTCAAATCCTTAACCCTTTTGGTCATTTCCACCACCATGTCTCTGAAAAGGTTGCAGGCTTTTTGTAAGATCATTACATCCGCCTGATAGTACGCTTTCAACTCGGTTTGAAAATGAAACTAATTTTCATGGTTTTCACTGTACCACTGTAGAAAGCTCTCTTTCTCGAGCTGCATCATATAGTCAACACCATAGCTGGCGGGCAGGGGCATGGGACCTTCATAATTCTGATTGGCCCAGGTGTTGAAAAAGTGGAGGAAATTAACTTTTCACCCAGGGAAACCAAATTCTTTTGGTAATTTGCTCAATTTCATGAGTAGAAAATTTAGGGTATTGATGAACCTTATTTGAAAAGGCACCACCTTTAACAACATCAGTTTGGAACCCTGGGTGATGAGTTCTACAGCCAACTTTTCACCAATCATGGTCTGAAACATAAAGAAAGAGTAGTACGCTTTCGAGTTATGAGCCAGCCTAGTATAACCGTAGAATTTTGGCTGCATTAAAGTGGTGAGGAAATCATTCACACATATGTGCCCTTGAAAACCCCAGCTGTCATTGGAAGTTAGATGATGAGCATAAATATAATTAGGCTGATGTATACCCGTCTCCTGTGTACACTCTATATCGAACACTATGTAGTCTACGGTTTTGGTCTGAAGGAACCCTTTCACAATGTACCAATTGTGTTCTGTCCCAGCGTGAAAAGACACCTTGCACCTGGGACATTTCGTGCCTTTGCATTTATGCTCATAGGGGACGTACCGTCCACACCCCCTACATTCTGCTTTAGAGACACAACAAACAAGCCTGTTGTGTATGCTCAAGCGAATGACAAAACATATTACAGGTGCAACACAGTACCTTCTGCTCAGCGATCTCAATTCACCCGTCTCTCTGACGAATTGTACACTGCATTTCACATCGGTGAGTTGCTTGTGTGCTATAGACATGGTCACAATGAGTGCACATGTACTTGGCTCCTAGAAAGCACCTCAGGTTCGAAATACCGTAAAAGTGATTTTCATGATGGAGAACATAAACAGTCTTGTTTTTTTCCGATCCCCGGTTGTGTACTTCCAGGAACCGTTGTGGTCAAGAACTTTTACTGTAATGGCAAAATACTTCTCAAAAAGCCGTAGGAACCCAAACCTGACTAATCCGTAATGCGTCATTTCAAGAACCTATGGGCTTCAGCTGCTCTCGACATAATATGAGCATCAGGTGTAGTGCAATCCATCTATGCTATCTGAGCAGCCAGACACATGTTGGATGCCCGTGTGTTAAAGTTGAGCAACCATTGTTGTTTCTTACTAATGATCTTACTATACAAGATACTTTTTAGAGGTCTGGAAATATCACCCTCGTGACCTCGGCCAATGAGGGCGATAAATCTGAAGGTGCCATATGCTACTATTTCAGCCTAGAAACGTTTTCTAGAAATTCTATGGTGTCAATCACGTTGCAGGGTGTTTGACAGGTGATCAAGGGACTGTCGATGCCCTGCCCCTGGAAGTGCAGTTGGAAGAAAGTGTTAGGGCCCACATCGTGTAACAACCTTTCTATGAGTGTTTGTACAGCTTGATGGATAGCTATAACTCAGTGATCAGAGGAATTTATACGGTCAAGGTTAACAAAACGGAATTCATCATAATGCTCTGTAGCTCTAAACCTCTCTACAGTACGACTGTACCTTCTAACACTTTATGAGAAGACCGGTTTTAAATCCTCAGCTCGAGGATCACTGCAGGATGGGGGCTCCCTGGTGTATCATTCG
This sequence comes from Pleurodeles waltl, assembly GCF_031143425.1. Classification (NCBI taxonomy): domain Eukaryota; kingdom Metazoa; phylum Chordata; class Amphibia; order Caudata; family Salamandridae; genus Pleurodeles; species Pleurodeles waltl. The sequence continues at coordinate 721,712,470 of NC_090436.1, read as the reverse complement.
GTGGTAGTTGACAATGGCTCGGTGTTGGTGTATTTTTATGCCTCCTTGTAATGCTTAGTCTGGCTTTCTTTAATTTCCTTATTAAAAGCTTACGGTTTCTACTTGTCACAATGTCCTTTCCTCGGGATCTGCACGTTGCTGAACAAAAGGCCCACCTTCCGGCGTCACCAACTCAGAAAGCTATTATAGCACAGAGTTATTATGAAGCCAGTCGGGAGGAAGGGAATTAGGGTAGGGAACAGCAGGGAGAGAGATCTGAAAAGAAAAGGTTAGAACAAATATGCATTTACTCATTCGTAGAAATATAACTCATCAATAGACTCTTCACTAAATGCGTCTCCAATATCAGATGGAGACCCCTTTTGAAATGAGGGCAAAGCCCCTTCTTTGAATCATGGAACAAGAAAAAACTACGACCTCAGAACCAAGAGATGGCAAGAGCTTTGGACTCTGCTTATACTCAGAATATCAATCCTGTAACATCTATGCATTCATAACATAAACCTTTGATCATGACCTAGAAAATCTCAATGAATTAAATATGCTTTTCACATATTATGCTTTAAAAAAAACAATGAAAACTATAATTTGCTTATCTCCAAAAATATTTACACATTCACAACTATAAAGGCCGAAAAGTTTTTACTCATTGAACTTGAAGCTTATAATACCAGGAAGCGCTTTTACTTGCCTTGCCTGAAGCGCTATGCTTGTTATGCTAAGGGGGCGCTTTACTCATGTGGCCTGAATCACTTTGATTGTTATGCCAAGAGTGCTTTACATCTGTGGACTGAAGCGTTTGAATTGCTGTGCCAAAAGCGTTTACATCTGTGGACTGAAGTGCTTGAATTGCCGTGCCAAGAGCGCTTTACACCTGTGGACTGAAGCGCTTGAATTGTCGTGCCAAGAGCACTTTACACCTGTGGACTGAAGCGCTTGAATTGCCGTGCCAAGAGAGCTTTACATCTGTGGACTGAAGCACTTGAATTGCCATGCCAAGAGCGCTTTACACCTGTGGACTGAAGCGCTTGAATTGTCGTGTCAAGAGCGCTTTACACCTGTTGACTGAAGCGCTTCATTTGCCGTGCCAAGAGCGCTTTGCATCTGTGGACTGAATTGCTTGAATTGCTGTGCCAAGAGAATTTTACATCTGTGGACTGAAGCACTCGAATTGCCATGACAAGAGTGCTTTACACCTGTGGACTGAAGCGCTTGAATTGTCGTGTCAAGAGCGCTTTACACCTGTGGACTGAAGCGCTTGAATTGCTGTGCCAAGAGCGCTTTAAAACTGTGGACTGAAGAGCTTGAATTACCGTGCCTAGAGCGCTTTACATCTGTGAACTGAAGCACTTGAATTGTCGTGCAAAGAGCGCTTTACACCTGGGCTCTGAAACACCTTTGATCATCACGCCAAGGCAGCTGTACTCTGGAACCTGAAAACGCTTTGCTTGTTGTGCTAAGGGGTGCTTTACTTCTGGAAGTAATGACTTCCTCCAAAATTTAAGTCATCAAGGCCTTACCGCTACGAGTACGACCTACTCGGTTTTTGAATTCACCATGGAAACAAGAATACTTTGATTGGATGCCAGTCTGCCATGCAGGAACTCTGCTCTTCTTCAGAGAATCCCCCACGAGGTCTGACTGCATCAAAGTCTTCAAAATAGTGAGCAACGTGCTTGGGTGTGGCTGGGCATGCCACACCCCAAGATAGCTGCTACCTCTAATGGGAATTGTAGTCCCTTCATGGAATAGCACTGATAAGTGAATCTTGTCCACCAAAGTCCTGAACCTGCAGTTCTATGAGCTTTGCCACAGGGTAGACGACGCTGATGGCCACCTTTGGAGCAGGAGGAAATAACAAGTGGTGCGCAGAAAGTGCTGCAGAGCCAAACAGCGGAGGTTCGGGCGGGACCTGGACGCACATGGCCTTATTCCTGACATTACACCCCTCTCCCAAGCGTGGACCAGGGCCCGGTTAACCAGGATGGAGGAGGTGAAATCATCGTACCAAACGTGGTGCATGAACATGTCTTGCAGGTTCCCAAGAGTCATTTTACGGTCCGTAACCTTTCCAGGACACCAAGTACCAAAGAGAAAAGCTCCTATATTTAGAGTCTAAAATAGATCGCACCTCATATTCCCAATGACCTTGGACTAATAGAGGAGCAGGTTGTGAGACGCTTGAGGACGAAGCAGGTTTAAGAAGCGAAGTGTGAAACACCGGAAGAATTTTCAAAAACGATGGTAATTTTAGCTTATATGTTACTGAGTTTACTTGTCGTAGTACTTCATAGGGCCCTGTGAATTTTGGATGAAACATATTTTAATTTTTTAATACAAAGTTTTTCGTGGATAACCAAACTCTATCTTTGTTTGTATACTGAAGACCAGCCTGTTTTTTTTGTCATATTGCATTTTATATTTTTTCTTTGCTTGATGAAGATTTGTTTGCAATTCTGATTTACCTTTTTCATGTGCGTTAGCATGTCCATGACTGCTGGAGTGGTTTGAGTAGAGGCAGGTACGGTAACTGGCAAAATGTGTGGATGACGCCCATATAAACCACATAAAGGAGTTGAGTTTCTTGAAGAGTGGTGAGAGTTATTATAAGCCAGTTCTGCAAGCCACAAAAGATCCAGCCAGATTTTAGGAGACTTTGGTGTTCATTACAACCCTGGCGGATGGTGTTAAAGCGGCAGTAAGACCGCCAACAGGCCGGCGGTAAAAATTTTGGAATTACAACCGTGGCGGAAACCGCCAACAAAGACAGCCACTTTAAAACTCCGACCGCCACGGCGGTACAAACAAACACCGCAGCGGTAACCGCCAAAAGACAGGCGGAGGACAAAGTACCGCCCACAGTATTACAACAGTCCAATCCGCCACCTTTTCCGGGGCGGATTCAGCACGGATAAAAACACGGCAGAAGACAGGCATTTTGAATGAAAAATGCTCACCTCTACACACTCCACGAGGAAGGAGGACACCATGGAGCTGGAACTCCGTATTCTTCCTACGATAGTCTTCCTGCTCCTGTACCAGGAGCACCAAGGTCAGCGCCGAAGACCACGGTGAGTACTGCACCTATGACACAGGGGAGGGGGAGGCAAAAAACAGGGACACACACACGCAACACCCCCCCCACACCCACACCCACTACAAAACACACACCAATGCATATCTATACATTACAGTTACACCCCCAACCCCCCCGAAAGAATGCAAAGACAAAAGGAAATGAGTGTAACCATTGTAATATATCAAAATTCAGTAAGCAAAAATATACATATATACACTATTAACAAAATATACACCACGATTAATAGTTCAGGTATTGCACCATTTATAGACCGTGGACCACTGGGCCCAAAATGCATGGGCGAGGCCCACACACAATACCAGATCAAAACAGAGAGAACACTGCTGGGGCATCAGATAGAAATACAACAGGCATCTCAGGGGGAAAGGAAGGGGGGGCACCTCAGCCGGATGAGTGCACGACACCAGCTCCACGAGGGGGCTCCATGCCCATTGATGTATCCTGGGGAGTGCAAAGCCACAGTCTCTCAAGTCTCTACAGTGGGTGGGTTGCCCACTGTTACATCCTGGGGAGTGCAAAGCCACAGTCTCCCAAATCTCTACAGTGGGTGGTTTGCCCACTGTACCATCCTAGGGAGTGCAAAGCCACAGTCTCTCAAGTCTCTAGAGTGGGTGGTTTGCCCACTGTCCCATCCTGGGGAGTGCAAAGCCACAGTCTCTCAAGTCTCTACAGTGGGTGGGTTGCCCACTGGACCATCCTGGGGAGTGCAAAGCCACAGTAGTCTCTCAAGTCTCTACAATGGGTGGATTGCCAACTGGATCATCCTGGGGAGTTCAAAGACACAGTCTCTCAAGTCTCTACAGTGGGTGGTTTGCCAACTGTACCATCCTGGGGAGTGCAAAGCCACAGTCTCTCAAGTCTCTACAGTTGGTGGTTTGCCCACTGGACAATCCTGGGGAGTGCAAAGCCCCAGTCTCTCAAGTGGATAACAGTCTCCACTGGTTCTGGAGGGGGATTGGTGCCCAGAGTGCTTCATCCTGTGCAGGACAGAGGTAGTGGATGCATGTCTCCACTGGTTCTGGAGGGGGACTGGTGCCCAGAGTGCTTCATCCTGTGCAGGACAGAGGTAGTGGATGCAGTCTCCACTGGTTCTGGAGGGGGACTGGTGACCAGAGGGCTTAATCCTTTAAAGGACAGAGTTAGTGGATGCATGTCTCCACTGGTTCTGGAGGGGGACTGGTGCCCAGAGTGCATCACTCACCCCTTGACGGTCCCTGTTGCGTCAGTGCCCCTGCCGCTCATGGGCTTGCGGTGCTTGAGTTGGCGGTCCTTGTCCTGTTCAGCGGTGCTTGAGTTGGCGGTCCAAGTCTTTGCCCTGTTCAGCGGTGCTTGCCCTGTTCAGCAGTGCTTGACTTGGCGGTCCTTCCCTGTTCAGCGGTGCTTGCCCTGTTCAGCAGTGCTTGACTTGGCGGTCCTTGCCCTGTTCAGCGGTGCTTGCCCTGTTCAGCGGTGCTTGCTCTGTTCAGTGATGCTTGACTTGGCTGTCCTTCATTGCCCAGCTGGGCTGGGGCTGGCGGTCCTTCATTGGTCAGCTGGGCTGTGGCTGGCAGGGCCCTCCTGGGATGCTGGGCTGTGGCTGGCGGGGTCCTCCTGGGCAGCTGGGCTGTGGCTGGCGGGGTCCTCCTGGGCAGCTGGGCTGTGGCTGGTGGTGGTCTCCTGGGCAGCTGGGCTGTGGCTGGCGGTGTCCTCCTGGTCAGCTGGGCTGTGGCTGGCGGGGTCCTCCAGGGCAGCTGGGCTGTGGCTGGCGGTGGCCTCCTGGCCAGCGACGATGGGCTGGTGGTGGCCTCCTGGCTAGAGGGGATGATGGCGGTATTCTCTGCTGTGCAGCTCCTCCCAGACTTTCTGGGTTTCTTTTGCCCCTTCCCCACCTTGGGAGGAGTCACAGCTGAGTCCACACTCCCCCCGGGACCCCTGTGAGTGGCTTGGCTGGCTGGAGTCTTCCCCCTCTCCCGCCGGGCACTGGACAACTTCTGGTGCTTCACAGGGGGGACTGGCTGTGCTGTGGCTCCGTGACACACTGGCTGGCCTGGTAGCCGGTGCACTCCACATACCTGTGACAATAGGCACCACTGGTCCTGGAGATTTTGTGGCTGAGGTGCTAGTTCCGGACCTATGAGTTGGACGGGGGGTGGTGTGAAATAGGTTAAGGGTGGACAGGAAAAGTTGTTTGGAGACACTGGGACGGGTAGCTGGAGGGGGTTTGGGAGTGGAGGAAGAGGTGGTGGTTGTAGGAGGTGTATGTTTTGTGGCTTTGGGTGCAGGTGCATGCGCTGGAGGCTGTTGTGAGGTGGATTTATGTTGGGTGTGTGTGTGCCTGCGTTTGTGTATCTTGGGAGGGGGCGTCACAGACACACTGGGAGAGGACACAGGGGACGTGTGAATGGTAGTGGGGGTGGTGAGTGCACGTGAGCGGGGTGTGGTTGAGGGTGTGCTGGACGTATTGGCTGTAGTGGTAGTGCATGCAGGTGTGAGTGGAGACGAGACTGGGAGGGAGGAGGGAGACGAGGAGGAGGGGGACACAGTGGAGGCAGTGGATGTTGGTGTGTCTGTATGTGTGTGATGCTTGTGTGATTGCCTGTGGGATGTGTGGTGCTTATGTTTGCCTGAGCTTCCCTTGTGTGGTGAGGTGTGTGCAGGCTGGTCTGATGGTGTGCTTGGGATAGGCAGAGGTACAGGGAATTGGGTCTGGGTGGAGGAAGTTGGAGGGGGGAGGCTGGACACAGGGACAATGGCTGCCATCAGTGCTGAGGCCAGAGTTTGAAAGGTTCGATGAAGGGCCGCCTGACTAGAATGAATGCCCTCCAGGAATGCATTGGTTTGTTGCAACTCCCTTTCTTCACCCTGGATGGCATTCAAAATGGTAGACTGCCCAACTGTGAGGGACCTGAGGAGGTCAATGGCCTCCTCACTGAGGGCAGCAGAGGTGACAGGGGCTGAGGTGCCTGGGGCGAAGGTGATGCCCACCCTCCTGGGTGAGCGGGCATGGGGCGAAGGCTGAGGGGCTTCTGGGAGGGCGGTGCTAGTAGGGGGGGTGTACCTTTAGTAGTGGGGGGCACAGATGTTGCCGCCACCACAAGGGAGCTCCCATCGGAGGACGAGTCCGTGTCGCTGGTTGCACCTCCTGTCCCCGCCGTGGTCCTCCCCTCGCCCTGCGTCCCACTGGTGTATTCAGAGTCCGTATTGTGGCCCTCCATGGCCATGTGGGATGCAGCTCCCTCGTGCTCCGGTGCCACTGCTCCTCCGCCTGATGATGCTAATGCACACAAGAACAGGGAGACCACAAAAAGGGTGGGGGGAAACAGAAGAAAGACATGATGAGTGCATGGTTTACCGCTACCGTTGGCGGACAAGACAGACACAGCAGCCCCCTGCACTACGCCGCACTCTTGGGCTATACAGTGCAATTCCTGGGAAATGGCCTACAAGGCTATGGACGACATCTGCACACATAGATGACACAGGTGCATGAATAGCTGTACTTGGCACTCTACAGAGGTGGGGTGGGGGGCCACAGGGCCATGCCTTACAAAGGGGCCTAGCCTACGGAACTCGCCCTGGCCTAGGGAAACCCACAGCCCTCCTCCCCCACCCAGACACCTCCACTGCTCGCAAAGTAAGCTGAATGAGAGTGTACTCACCCCCTTGTGTCTGCTGTGATGCCCTCAAGCACCCATCCAACTCCGGGTAGGCCACCGCCATGATCTGGAATGTCAGCTGGGTCATGGTTCGACGGGCACCCCTCCCATGTTGGGAGGCCATCCCCAGCTGAGCCTCTGTCGTCTTCTTGCTCCAGCAGCGAATGTCCTCCCATCTTTTCCGGCAGTGGGTGCGCTGTCTGTGGTGAACCCCCAGGGTCCGGACATCCTTGGCGATGGCATGCCAAATATCCTTCTTCTGGTGGGCGCTGACCTACATGAAATGTACAGAGGTAGAAGAGAAGTCATTACCAACTGCACCGTCAAAGTGAGTGGCCCCCATCCCTACCCTTGCCATGTGGCACATGCACCCACCGTATTTCATGCACTCAGAACTCTGCCCCCTTCCTTCTTACAACCAGCCCTCTCCACACAGGCATAGCCCATACTACATGCTCCCTGTGTACTTACCTGTTGGTCTGGAGGACCGTAGAGTAGCGTGTACTGGGGGAGGAACCCATCGACGATCTTCTCCAACTCCTCTGATGTGAAGGCAGGGGCTCTTTCCCCAGACGCACGAGCCATTGTCTCTTCCAGACCTAGGTCACAGCAGCACTTGCAGTGTAGGTCCTCTTCTGTCGAAGATCAGGTATCGAGTGATTCAACAGATAGAAAATGGCGGTCACGTCCGCGGCGTTGCATACCATCACGACGGTGTACAACGCCAGCGCAGTTACCTCACATCCCATTGTCCCACTTTACTGGTCAGGCAGCCGCCATTTCAGGGGCCCTCATGGCCTAATTACCAACTGCGTCACACATACCTAGGCCTACTCTCAACACACATACAGGACAGATTTTGTGTATGAATGGTGTTCTGTGTAGACTGTGGGTACATACCGCTGAGTTGTTTGACTCTGTGCTCGCTGTTGTCCTTCATAGGCACCGTCCACTGGGACATGTGAGGAGATGGCGGAATCCTCTGGTGTACCGACCGCTGGTAGACCTGTCCACAATGGAGGAGCGACATTTGATAATCACCTACAGGTTTGACCGTGCCACAATCCAGGAACTGTGTACCCAGTTGGAGCCAGACCTGATGTCAGCAATCCGCCATCCCACGTGAATCCCCCCTCAAGTGCAGGTGCTGTCAGTGCTCCATTTCCTTGCAAGTGGGTCATTTCAAACAACTGTGGCCATGGCATCAGGGATGTCCCAGCCTATGTTTTCCAACGTATTGTCCAGAGTGTTGTCTGCCCTGCTGAAACACATGCGGAACTACATCGTTTTCCCTCAGGTGGAGGACTTGCCTACAGTGAAAGGTGACTTCTATGCCCTTGGACATATCCCCAACATCATAGGTGCCATTGATAGGACCCATGTGGCTTTGGTCCCCCCCACAGGAGTGAACAGGTGTACAGGAACCGGAAGAGTTATCATTCCATGAATGTACAGATGGTATGTTTGGCCGACCAGTACATCTCCCATGTGAATGCCATGTTCCCTGGCTCAGTGCATGACGCCTACATCATGCGGAATAGCAGCATCCCTTATGTGATGGGTCAACTCCAGAGGCAACGTGTGTGGCTATTAGGTGACTCTGATCACCCCAAATTGTCATGGCTACTGACCCCAGTGAGGAATCCCAGAACAAAGGCAGAGGAACGCTACAATGAGGCCCATGGGTGGACTAGGAGGGTGATCGAATGCACCTTCGGCGTCTTTGAAGGCCAGGTTCCGGTGCCTCCATATGACAGGTGGATCCCTATTCTACTCACCAAAGAAGGTGTGCCAGATCATCTTGGCCTGCTGTATGCTTCATAACTTGGCTTTGCGACGACAGGTGCCTTTTCTGCAGGAGGATGGCCCAGATGGCAGTGTTGTGGCAGCTGTGAAGCCTGTGGACAGTGAAGAGGAGGAAGCAGAGGAAGAAGACATGGACAACATGGATTGAGTCATGCAGCAATATTTCCAGTGAAACACAGGTGAGAATACATTCCTGCCTACTACATGTACTTTTACACTTCTACCTCTATCCTATCTGTCGATTTTACCCAGTGTATGGTCACTGAGTTGTCACTTTCCCTTACGGTTTCACAGGTGTGGGTCCCAACGTGTGTCATCTGCTTAGATTCCTCATGGACTAGAGCTGTGTGACCTAGGTATGTTGACATTACTATTTCCTGAGAATTTTGTCACTGTAATTGTAAATACACAATTTCGAAATCACAGTCAGACTCCAGATCTTTTGGTGCTTTAGGTGTGTTTATTTACATACAAAATATTGGAGGGGGAAGTTAAATGGTGAGGGGTGATGGCGGAGGAGTGTCCATGGCAGAGTCCAGTCTATTAGTCTCACAGGTGCTTTGCCCATATGGGCATAGGAAGTGGAGCTGGGGCAATTTCAATATGGACAGGGTGAAAAAGTGGGACAGTGGGATGACAATCAGGGTGGTCTCATTTCTTGGTGGGTGTCTTGGCATTGTGCTCTGTTTTGTTCCTGGATCTCAGGGACCGTTTGCGGGGTGGTTCTCCATCTGCAGGGGGTGGGGTGCTGGAGTGGTGGTCCTGTGGCGGTGCCTCCTGTCCACTAGCGCCGGCGGAGGTGGTGGGCAGTTCATCATCCATGCTAGTGTCAGGGGCCCCTTGTAGTGCCACAGTGTCCCTCCTGGTGTTGAGTATTTCCTTCAGCACCCCTACGATGGTGCCCAGGGTGGAGCTGATGGTTCTGAGTTCCTCCCTGAACCCTAAATACTGTTCCTCCTGCATGTGCTGGGTCTCCTGAAACTTGGCCAGTACCGTTGCCATCGTCTCCTGGGAGTGGGGGTATGCTGCCATGATGGAGGAGAGGGCCTCGTGGAGAGTGGGTTCCCTTTTCCTGTCCGCCCCCTGTCACACTGCAGCCCTCCCAGTTCCCCTGTGTTCCTGGGCCTCCATCTCCTGGAACGTGTGCCCACTGCCACTGCCCCCAGGTCCCTGTTGTTGTTGGGGTGGTGGGTTATCCTGGGTTCCCTGTAGTGGTGGACACACAGCTGATTGACGTGTCCTGGGGACGGAGGTTTGAGGCTGCTGGGTGGGTGCTGTGCTGGTGTTTCCAGAGGGGGGAAGGTCTGTGGTGGCCTGTGCCTGTGTCAGAGGAATGGACTGTCCCAAGGCCCACGATGGTCCGGGCTGGTCATCTAGATCCAGTTGGACAGAGCTGCTGTCATCATTGTGGGCCTCTTCTGTGGGTGGAGTGGAGATGTCTGGACCCTCCTGTCTGGTGACGTTGGGTAGTGGTCCTGCAGAGGTGTAAAGGCATGATTATTGCATCTGTGTGTGTCATGGTGTGCAATGGGTGGGTGAGCATGTACCCCAGTGCTTGCATTCCTGTGTGGGAGCTTGTGCGATGATGGTTTAGGGGGGTGTATGGGTATGTGCAGTGAGCATGCTTTAGTGATGGGTGTCCATTCGTTGGTGTTGCATGCAGGGTTTGGTGTTGGGATGTGTGGTTTGTGATATTGGTACATTTGTGAGGAGTTGGAGTGATAGGGGTGGGGGTATGTGACAGCATGCAGGTAGGGTGGGGGATATGGTAGTTAAAGGATCAACTTACCACAGTCCATTCCTCCACCGACTCCTGCGAGGCCCTCAGGTGGCAGAATCTCCAAGACCTGCTCCTCCCGTGTTGTTAGTTGTGGGTGAGGAGGTGGGAGTCCGCCGCCAGTCCGTTGAACCGCCTGGTGGTGTCTTGAGACCACGGAACGCACCTTCCCCCGTAGGTCGTTCCACCACTTCCTGATGTCATCCCGATTTCTTGGGTGTTGTCCCACTGCGTTGAACCTGTCGACTATTCTTCGCCATAGCTCCATCTTCCTTGCAATTGAGGTGTGCTGCACCTGTGATCCAAATAGCTGTGGCTCTACCCGGACGATTTCCTCCACCATGACCCTGAGCTCCTCCTCCGAAAACCTGGGGTGTCTTTGCCGTGCCATGAGGTGGTGTAGGTGATGTGTGGGGTGGTGTGTGTGGTGTTAAGTGTGGTGATATGTAGTGGTGTGTGGTGTTTTGTGCGTGGAAGTTGTGTGGGTGATGGTGTTGTGTGCCTGTGGATGCTAGTTTGTGGATGGTGGTGTCTCTCTCTGGCCTTCTCTCTGTAATATCGGTAATAGGGGTTTGTGGGTGATGTGGGTGTGTGTTAAATATTTTAATGGGTGTGTGTGAGTGGTGTGTGTATGTGTATCAGGTGTGTGTATTTTGAATTGTCTAATGTGGCAGTGTTTTGTAGAAGTGTGTGTATTTTGAGCGCGGCGGTGTGTACCGCCAATGGAATACCGCAGTTGAAAGACCGCCGCGTGGATTCGTGTGTCGTGATAGTGTGGGCGTATTTCTGTTGTCGTGACAGTGGAGGATTTTTTTCTCCAGTTTATCACTGACCTTTGGTGTGGCGGACTTGTTTGGGTGTCTGAATTTTGTCGGATTCCGAGATGTGGGTCATAATACCTGTGGCGGTTTTCCGCGGTGGTGTGTTGGCGGTCTTCTGCACGGCGGTAAGCGGCTTTTACCGCCAATGTTGTAATGAGGGCCTTTGTTGCGTAACATCGTAAATATTGTTTCAGAGTTTGGTTTAGTCTCTGTGTTTGACCATCCGTTTGTGGATGAAAACTAGTTGATAAAGTCAAATCAATTTGTAAGGCGTTGCACCATTTTTGCCAAAAACGTGCAGAAAATTGTATTCCTCTATCAGAGAGGATAACTCTTGGAAGTCCGGGAAGACGAACTATATTTTCTAAGATGATAGTCGCTAAGGTGTTGGAAGCTGGGAGCCCTTTACAGGCAATGAAGTGAGCATACTTGGTAAGGCTCTCTACTACCACTAGAATGGTTGTAAATTGTTTTATTTGAGGAAGACCAGTAATAAAATCCATAGAGATATGTTCCCATGGATGATTGGGAATAGGTAGAGGTATCAAGAGACCTTTGGGCTTGTTATGTTCACTTTTGCATCTTGCACATACTTCACATGATTGTAGCATTTGCTTAAGGTCATGAACATATGTAGGCCACCAAAAATACCTTTTCATGAGTTCTTTTGATTTCTGAGGACCTGGTTGACCTGCCAGGGGATGACTGTGTAACCAATGAAAAGCTGTCTCTCTTAACTCCTCAGTAGGCAGGAATACACAAGATTCATGTAGAGGTAAGCCTTGTTGAATAGACCTCTTGGTGTCTTGTTGTAGCTACTCTTGCCACTTAGTAATGTGAAAATGATTATGAATGAGATCAAAGAATTTCTCAGCAGCTACTAAACACAACACTTTTGAAGGCGTTATAATAGGCATGAGTTTTTGCTCAGTAGGTGTGATTGAAGAATCTTATCTAGATAATGCATCAGCCTTACGATTATCTACTCCTGGTCTAAAAGTCACTATGAAATCAAATTCTGCAAAGAAGAGCATCCATATTAGTTGTCTAGGAGTTAGTAGTCTGGCAGAACGCAGAATTTGTAAATTTCTATGATCAGAATATACAGTTATGGTGTGTTTTGCTCCCAATAGATAATGTCTCCATTCTTTAAAAGCTTTACGAATTTCTAGTAATTCTTTTTCTGCTATGGTGTAATTCCGTTCTGCTTCATTCAATTTTCTTGATGCATAGGCTATTGGGTGTATTTGTCCAGTTTCTCAATGACGTTGAGACAGGATGGCCCCAACAGCAACATCAGATGCATCGGCTTCCATGATGAATGGTTCCTCCACATTAGGGTGAGCTAGAATGGGAGCAGTAGTAAATGCCTTTTTTAAATCTTGAAATGCTTCCTCTCTCTCTTGGGACCAGTTGAATATGGCCTTTTTCTTTAGCAATTTGGTGATTGGTGCCACCTTTTGGGAGAAGTGATGGATGAAGCGTTGATAAAAATTCGCAAAACCCAAAAAACATTGAATATCACGTACTGATTTTGTTGTGGGCCATTCGGATACAGCTTGAATTTTTCTTTCAGTCATTTGCATGCCGTCAAGTGTTCAAATGACCCTTAGAAATTCAACTTCTTTGGTATGGAATTCTCATTTACTTACCTTACAAAACAAATTATGTTTTTGTAGAGTTTTTAATACCTTTATAACATGTTCTTCATGTATATCTTCAGAGTTTGAATAAATTAATATATCATCAATATAAACGATGACAAAGATGTCTAGATATTCTCTCAGAACATCATTTAGGAAATATTGAAAGGCTGCTGGAGCATTACATAGACCAAACGGCATCACTAGATACTCAAAGAGGCCTTAATGAGTCTTAAAAGCTGTTTTCCACTCATCTCCCTCTCGAATTCGAACTAGGTGATAAGCACCTCGTAAGTCAAGTTTGGTATAGATAACGGCAGATTTTACCTGGTGTAACAAGACTGGTATGAGAGGTAGTGGATATTTATTTTTAACTGTGATCTTATTTATCGCTCTAAAGCCAATACAAGGCCTCAAATCGCCATTAGCTTTAGGTACGAAAAACAGTGGAGAAGCCGCTGGAGATTGTGAGGGCCGAATTAGCTTGCTGGCTAAACATTGATAAAGGTATTCTCGTAGGACTTGATTTTCTTTCTCTGATAGTGCATAGATTCTACAATTTGGTATATTGGCGCCAGGTAGAAGGTCGATCTGACAATCATATGGCCTGTGAGGTAGCAATGAGCTCGCTTTCTTTTCACTGAAAACATCAGTATATTCTGAATACTGCGATGGCAGATCAATTTCCTTCTCAACTGCAGTAGCAATAGAGTGTTGAAGATTTCCTTCTTTGTTTCATCTTGATTGAAATCATTTCTTTGCACAAGAAGAAAAACGCAAAACCTAGTTGCGCCAGTCTATGCATAGATCATGTAACATTAACCATAGCATTCCTAAGATAAAACCATTATGAGGTGCTTGGATTATATCAAGCGAATTATCTCATATATGTTCTCATTCTCATCATCTTTAAAAACATTTGTATTTGTGAGGTTTGTTTAGTAACGGGACCTCCTGCCAACTCACTACCATCAACTGCATACACAACTTCTGGGACCTTTTTCTTGACACTAGGTATATGCAAGTCTAGTGCAGTTTGTTGGTCCACAAAATTTCCTGTTGCCCCTGAATCAATTAGAACTTGTACATTATGGCCCTCATTCCTACTGCCGCCCGCCAGGCGGGAACCGCCAATTGCCCGCTACGCGGTCAAAAGACCGCTGACGGCATTCAGACATTCCCGCTGGGCCGGCGGGCGCTAACTATGTTAGCGCCCGCCGGCCCAGCGGGAAGGAGGGCTGCAACACAGGAGCCGGCTCCGAATGGAGCCGGCGGTGTTGCGGCCGTGCGACGGGTGCAGTTGCACCCGTCGCGCTTTTCACTGTCTGCTAGGCAGACAGTGAAAAGCTGGCTGGGGCCCTGTTAGGGGGCCCCAGGACACCCGTTCCCGCCAGCCTCTTCCTGGCGGTGACAACCGCCAGAAACAGGCTGGCGGGAAGGGGGTCAGAATCCCCATGGCAGCGCTGCCATGGCGGATTCGCCCAACCGGGGCTAAATCGGCGGGAAACCGCCGGCCCCGGTTTTCTGACCGCGGCTTTACCGCCGCGGTCAGAATGGGCAAGGAAGCACCGCCAGCCTGTTGGCGGTGCTTCCGTCATTCGTGGCCCTGGCGGTCAAAGACCGCCAGGGTCAGAATGACCCCCTATGTCTTGTTTCCCCGCAAAGTCATTTGTACTAAAATTAAAAAATGTTTGACATAACGATTTGTGCAAGAGCACACTGAAGGGATTGTTAATTTGCCCAAGAGGTCCCCTTGGTTTTATCTTGGGCACTTTAGTTTTCCTGAGAATTTTCCAAAGCTACCGCTATCTTTTTCTTTGTCACAAATGTTGGATAAATTTTACCTTTGGGTTTCTTTTGACATTCTTTTATGAAATTACCCTTTTTTCCACAATACAGACACTGACCATTTGTTCGTCGCATGTCTTTCTCCTCTTTGGTCAGTGGTGGGCAGACAGTTCCGATATCCACCGGTTCTATCATAGGAGCTGAAGACAATTTATGGTGTCTGGATCTTTCCATTCGCCAATTGGGTTTTTCCAATGTTTTCCTTACTCCTTTTCTTTCAGAAAGTCTGTGATCTATCCGTAGGGTTAGATTAATTAAATCAGTGCAAGTTTCTGGTTGTGGTTCAACTTGGGCCAATACATCTTTTAGTTTGCCTTTTAGCCCTTGATAAAACACTGCTGAACTTTTTTCCTCAGGCCAAACAGCTTCCACTACTAACCGGTTCAAGTGTGACAAATACGTTATCAGGTCTTTGTTTCCTTGATGTAATTCTAGTAGCTCTTTGCAGACATAGTTATTGCACTTCTGTCAAAAACCTTTACAAATTCTTCTACAAAATGACGCCAGTTATATAAAAAAGGACTGTCTAATTGGACTAATGGCACTGCCCAAGTAGCTCCATCACCATTCAGATAAGATATAAGGAATGCAATTCTAGATTGTGAATCCGGAAAGGCACTAGGCCGACATGTAAAATGTAGTTCCACCTGTGTGAGAACAATTTGAACCTTATTGGGGTCCCTAGAAAATCTCTCTGGTGCAGCTAAAGGAATCTGTGTGAGCACATTCACAGCTATGTTAGTAGGTGCTGAAGGGGTAGGATGAGACTCAGATTCAGAATTATCCACCTTACTCTGTAACTGAGTTACTTTATTAACTAAATCAGCTGCAACATTTTTTGAGTCTGTCAAATCCCTTTGCATCTGAGTGACTACTTGCATAAGGGTATCTAGGGTGGCTATTTTGGACAGCTCACATACAGACCAAGAGGAAAGTATAAAACTTGTGGGCTCACTATTCTGTCACAATGTCCTTTCCTCGGGATCTGCACGTTGCTGAACAAAAGGCCCACATTCCGGCGTCACCAACTCAGAAAGCTATTATAGCACAGAGTTATGATGAAGCCAGTCAGGCGGGAAGGGAATTAGTGTAGGGAACAGCAGGGAGAGAGATCTGAAAAGAAAAGGTTAGAACAAATATGCATTTACTCCTTCATAGAAATATAACTCATCAATAGACTCTTAACTAAATGCGTCTCCGATATCAGATTGAGACCCCTTTTGAAATGAGGGCAAAGCCCCTTCTTTGAATCATTGAACAAGATTAAACTACGACCTCAGAACCAAGAGATGGCAAGAGCTTTGAACTATGATCATCATGGAACAAGAATAGACTACGACAGTGGTTCCCAAACATTTTCGACCCACGGCTCCCTTGATCTATTGGCCACTGGCTGCGGCTCCCCATTATGTTACTTTTTGTTGGCGGGTGGGGAATGTAAGCCTGGCCTAGGGAGTACATCCATTTTTCTCCCTGAAAAGAATTGGGATGACGCCAATGAAGGTATTGTAATTCTATATATAACTGTAAAAAATACAAATGTAACAGTTGTTTAATTACAGCATGCATAGGGTTTTTTAGTAAGGGGAAAATATTGGTTGACGTAACCCTAGTAAAATGGGCAGGTCTCATTTTTATGTAGTTATAACATAACTGTTTAAATATTGTGAAATGTAGAATCCCTTTAGTTGTGTTTAACCACCAGAGGGCGCTCAAGGACAAAATTAAAAAAGAGCTGCTACAACTGAGTAGTTTTATTTTGTACGAACTGGCCCAAGGGCTATAAATAGCTCAGTGGTTCCCAAACTGTGTGCGGCGCCCCTGGCTAGTTTTGATGGCGCACCAGCGAGCCGCGGCGCACAGATTGGGAACCACTGGACTACGACCTCAGAACCAAGAGATGGCAAGAGCTTTGGACTATGATTATACTCAGAATATCAATTCTGTAACATCTATGCATTCATAACATAAACCTTTGATCATGACCTAGAAAATCTCAAAGAATTAAATATGCTTTTCACATATTTTGCTTTCCAAAAAACAATGAAAACTATAATTTGCTTATCTCCAAAAATACTTTCACATTCACAACTATAAAGGCCGAAAAGTTTTTACTCATTGAACTTGAAGCTCTTTACTTATAATACCAGGAAGTGCTCGTTATGCTAAGGCGGCGCTTTACTCATGTGGCTTGAATCACTTTGATTGTTATGCCAAGAGTGCATTACATCTGTGGACTGAAGCGCGTGAATTGCCGTGCCAAGAGCGCTTTACATCGGTGGACTGAAGCGCTTGAATTGCAGTGCCAAAAGCGCTTTACACCTGTGGACTGAAGCGCTTGACTTGCCATGCCAAGAGCGCTTTACACCTGTGGACTGAAGCGCTTGAATTGCCGTGCCAAGAGCGCTTTACATCTGTGGACTGAAGTGCTTGAATTGCCGTGCCAAGAGCGCTTTACACCTGTGGAGTGAAGCGCTTGATTTGCCGTGCCAAGAGCACTTTACACCTGTGGACTGAAGCGCTTGAATTGCCGTGCCAAGAGCACTTTACATCTGTGGACTGAAGCGCTTGAATTGTCGTGCCAAGAGCGCTTTACACCTGTGGACTGAAGCGCTTGAATTGTCGTGCCAAGAGCGCTTTACACCTGTGGACTTAAGCGCTTGAGTTGCCGTGCCAACAGCGCTTTACACCTGTGGACTGAAGCGCTTGAATTGTTGTGCAAAGAGCGCTTTACACCTGTGTTCTGAAACGCCTTTGATTGTCCTGCCAAGGCCGCTGTACTCTGGAAACTGAAAATGCTTTGCTCGTTGTGCTAAGGGGTGCTTTACTTCTGGAAGTAATGACTTCCTCCAAAATTGAAGTCATCAAGGCCTTACTGCTATGAGTACGACCTACTTATTTTTGAATTCACCATGGAAACAAGGATACTTCGATTGGATGCCACTCTGCCATGCAGGAACTCTGCTCTTCTTCAGAGAATCCCCCACGAGGTCTGATTGCATCGAAGTCTTCAAAATAGTGAGCAACGTGCTTGGGTGTAGCTGGGCTTTATAGGCCTGCCACACCCCAAGATGGCTGCTGCCTCCAAAAACATGGGAATTGTAGTCCCTTCATGGAATAGCACTGATAAGTGCATCTTATCTACCAATAACCTGAACCTGGAGCTCCATGAGCTTTGCCACAGGACAGACAACACTGATGGGCACCTTTGGAGCAAGAGGGGATGACAAGTGGTGCGCAGAAAGCGCCGCAGAGCTGCGCAGCAGAGTTTCGGACGGGACCTGGACCGCTCATGGCCTTATTCCTGACACTAGTGCTAATAGGCCACTTCTGTTTCTTACATGCCCAGCTGTTTTTAGGTAACCACCCACAGCCTATTTGAGCAATAGTTGGTGTATTTACGGGCAGTGTCCTTGCAACATCGGCTTCTACAGGTGGGGGTCCTTCAGGATGTTCGGGGGTAACCAGGCTCTGAACTCTACCCACTGAGGTCTTAAATCCCCCTACGTTTGTGATGTTCTCTCCTAACTTTATGTTTTGAGGCCTAGCTGATTTTTGGGGTTTTGAGTAGTTGTTGGGTGGCTCTTGCAGCGTTGTGATTTTGAGCGCTCGTAAGAACCGTAGAGCTTTAGTGAGTATATCCAGGGTCTTCTTTTCATATTTAGATCTATGGACACCCGTATTAATAAATGCAGTTCTTATAGTCCTTAGGCTAACCCGCATGCCTAGTCATGCTCGTATATTACTTATGTCTACAGCGGCTGATTCACAGGATTGGACCACCTCCCTTCTACACAATGCCAACCTCATGGTTAACACCCTCACAGCAGCTCTGGAGGATGTGGTATTATGCCCTGCCTTCCCCAGTTTTAAGATCTTGAGGTACAGTATGAATTTTAGCTTTCTAACAGATTGGTGTATTTCTTTCATATATGACTCCAGCACCCTAGTGTGGTCCAAAACACCATATTCTGGGTCATTACTTAAGGCGTTAGATGCAGGGATTATATTTCCCTGAGCTGCCCCAGCAGCAGTTCTGTTGTAAATCAATAACCACTTTCTTATGGGTGGGACCAGGACGGGTCAAAAAAACAAGGCCGAGGTGCTTCGGAGGACTGTTCCTCGCTAGACATGGTTCCAAAACACAGATTTTGTGACCCGCTACAGCACATACTACTAGGGAATGTTGAGGAGGGAGAAGACCGAGGAATGTATACACTTGATGGGGGACTGGTGGGATTGTATGCTCCCAGAGGTGTGCCACTTATAGCCCTTATAATTCCACACAATTACATTAATTTAAAAAGATATAACACATAATTAAAACATTTTTTACAATTACTTGTATTTACAAATACAAGAGAATGGAAGCGTGATCCCAGGATCCATTCCAGGTTTTACCCTGACTCTCCAGGCTCTGAGCCATGTGTGGGGGCAGAGCTCACTCTAACCTCCAGCCTAGAGGGTGGAGCAGACAGGCAGAACCAGTTCCAACACCACAGATACAGTCTTTGGAGAACTGCAGGCTGTGGAGGGAGCATGGGGATGCCATGCATCGTGCTCACCACCTCCCCAGGACAGCAGGACCCCAACTAGAGGTAAGACGATAGGGGGATTGTGGGGCTTGAACAGTGTCTCAATGCCCCCAGCTCTTGAGGTGCTTTTTTTATTTTATTATTTATTTTTTAAAATGTATTTTTAGTTTTTAAATTGATTTATTTTAATTCAGTATTATCATTTTTTTTAAATGGGGCTAGATGGCCCTGGGGTCCCAAACCCCGTGCTCGGGCCCCAGCTGTTTGTGCTATCCAGGGCTTTGGGGGGACCGGGGAATGGGTGCCTTATGCTCACCGGCCCCACAGGGAAGGGCTACACCCTCGTGGCTGGGTCCTCCGAGCGCGAGGCTCGCATCCCCAGCCATGATGTGCTTCGAGGCAAAGGGGCCTCGAACAATGTGCTCGTCGGACCCAACAGTAAAGGGTTAGCCCTTCATTGCCGGGACCAGTGAGCACAAGGCTCAAGGTCGTGTGAGACCCAGAGGGGTGCTGAAGGATGTGTGCCATGCACTCAAGTTCTTCAGCTCTCCCCAGAGCTTCATCGACCTGTGGTTGTGGTGGTAGGACGATGCAAGCCTCATGCTCGGTGACCCTCCTGCCCAAGAGGAGTTCTGCCTTTAGGAAGGAGACCATCGAGCTCGTGGCTCACGGCCCCCTCCCTGAAGACAGAGATCCCCGGGGTTGGGGACCGGCGAGAGCGGGGCCCACAGTCCCAAACCCAAAGAATGGCATGGTCCATTTAGGGGCTGTTGGGGCCTGAGGGCTCAACTGCGCAATGCTCATGCCTTCAGGCCAGTGCCTCATTCTAGGCACCTTCTGGAGTGTAGGGTAGGGCCCCCTGCCCCTAGGTGCTGTGAGGCTTGTTGGTGCTGCAGTGGCTCAAGGCTCACACCCGGCAGCTCCTGACAGACGGTCTGTTAAATTAATGGTGCACTCAGAGACCCATGTCTCCAAGATGGTGATCCAAGGGGCAGGGTTCACTGAGTGCGTGTGGCTCCCAACCCCCACCATTAACTTAGCAGGCTTGCTCTCAGCGACCTGTCGATCCCCGGTGTGACAGCCTTTTTTTTATGGCATCCCCTACCCCATCGACACCTCCTCAGATTCCCACACTACCAAAAGGCAAATTGTACCTCTCATCTCTCCATAGCCCTCCCTCCCTTTCATTTATGTCATTTGTTTTAAAGCGTTGTTAAAGGCTGGCTTTACCTATCTACTCAGCTAGCTACATAAAATATAGGCCCTCATTATGACCTTGACGGTAACTACTGAATATCGCCACAATGACTGCCCCTGGCATACCGCCGCTGAGGCGGCCATCCGTCCACCAGATTATGACACAACCATAAAAAAATGACAGAAAATAGCCACAACCACAAATCCGCCAGACCCACTGAACGTGATAAACTGTTGGTACTACCAACCACACCATTACACCAGCAGTACTATGCCCTCCAAATAATGACCCATGAATCACCACAGCAGACATTCAATGGCGGTAAACCATTGGCGTTGAACAAAGTCACGGCGGATATGGCCAATTAAATACAAAACAATACAACATTGGCCAGAACAAAAAACCCAGACCTGACCCAAATACACAGCCCACACACCTACCAGCAGCACTATAAAACACACCCACATCACCCACAATCCTTTGCTAACACGACAAGACAGCTACACTTTGCAACACTAATCCAAAAGAGAACTGCACACACATATCACAACTACCAATTCATATGACACGCACTTCACACCACACACCTCACCACATCACACATCACCCTCTGCACAACGTACACACACCACACAACACCCATGTCCCTACGAAGACACCCCTGTGTTTCACCGATGAGGTGTTGGGGGTCATGGTTGAGGAAATAGTCAGGGTAGAGCCACAGTTGTTTGGAGCACAGGTCCTGCAGAAATTAATTGCCAGGAAGATGGAGTTATGGCGGAGGAGTGTGGGCTGGGTGAACTCTATGGGACTACATCCACGCACAAGGGAGAACATAAGGAAGAGGTGGAACGACCTATGGGGAAATGTGCGTTCCATTGCAGCAAGTTGCCAGCTCGCCATCAGGAGTACTAGTGGTGGACTCCCACCTCCTCCCCCACAGCTGAGAGCATGGGAGGAGCAAGTCTTGGCAATCCTGCATCCTGAGGGACTCACCGAATTCGCCAGAGGACTGGACACTGGTGAGTCAACATTAACTACCTATCACCCCCCATACCTGCATGCCACCACTACCCCTCACCCTGACACCCATCACCCCACTCCATCCCACACAGTTCACCACCACGATTATCAAAATGAAATGTCAAGCCCTGAATGCCATACCCACGGCATGCACATCCTTTCCAGCTCTTCATGTACACCCACTGCCAATGCATGCACAGCATGGAGAACTAACAACCACACAATCCATCACTATACACAACCAAAGGTGGCAGGGCAATGGCAATAAAATGGGGGAAGCTAGTGATGCAGAATATGTCACAGATATGTAGCATAGTATACCACTAACATCCCCACAGGTGCCCCAGCCAATCTCAGCATTGAGGAGGTGCCACAGCTACCCAGTCCACCAGGTGATGCCCCCAGTGATGACAGCAACTCTGGTTCTGGATGAACTCCCCGGCCCATCAAGGACCACTGGTCAATCATCTACCCCATCAGAATCCAACACCACAGCAGCCACCCAATGTCACCAGACCTCTGTCCCCAGGACATGTCAATCAGTAGTGTGCCCACCTGTACAGGGACCTCAGTCCACACCTCACAGGCAAGATAATGGGGAACCTGGGGTCAGTGGGAGTGGGCATAACATTCAGGGGACACGGCCCAGGGACAGTCAGAGGATAGCTGTGTGCCAGGGGGAGGAAAGGCCCAGAGAACTAATGTCCCGGGGGCTTACCAACAATGCCAGGACAAGATGGGTCAGGTGTTAAATATCATGCAGGAGAATGAGCGGTTGCAGGGGGAACACCACCAGGCGATCAAGCAAGAATTGCAGATCCTGAATACCACCATGGTCTGTATTGCAGGGGTGCTGGGTGACATGGCCAACATCATGAGGGACTACACAGAACACCAGGTGCCTGTTTCTCTAGGCAGTGTGCTGACCAGCCCTCCACATCTGCTGTAGCTAGTGGACAAGAGGCCCTGCCACAGGACTCACAGATCACCAGCACCCATCCCCCTGCAGAAGGTGAACCACCCCACAAACGGTCCCTGCAACCCAGACAGACACTAGAGACAATTGCCAAGACCAAGACCACCACCAGGAAATGAGCCCCTCCTAATTGTCCCCCTTGTGTCACACTGTGTCACGTTGTCCACTTAGAACTGCCATTGCTCCCCTTCCAATGGGCCCAAGGATACTAGACCTGTGCAACAAACAGACTGGCCCACTAAAACTGACTTTTCCCAACTATTACCCCACTGTATTTCACTTTGCATTGTATACCAATTTTTTATAAACACCCTTGGACGCAACTTGAGTAATAGTGCTTTACATGAAGGTAATGTACAATGCATTGAAATGTAATGAACTGCATGATCCTGTGCAAATGTCCTGTAATGTGTTGATCCATCCTACAAATGTGTCTCAGCAGTCTGTACACATCACAGCATTACACTGTTGTAACCACAGCAACATCTGCAATAAGGGAAGGCATAGGCGACAGTCAGGTGGTATGCAAAGGTAATGACTAGCATTATGCTATAGCCATACAGCACAACATTGAAATGTAGAAATGTTTAGTTCAACAGTCTTACCCGAGTGTCATTGGAAGTACTGCTGAATCATATGTGTCCTGATGTCCACATCCTCCTCCTCTTCCTCCTCCCTGTCCTCAGTGTCTACTGCTGCCACAGCTGCATTGTCACCCCCTTCTTCTGCAGATAGGGCACATGACATCTGAGGGCCAAGTTGTGCAACATGCAGCACACAACAACAATCCTGCAGACCTTCTCAGGGGAGTAGCATAGGAATCCACCTGTCAGATGGAGGCACCTGAATCTGGCCTTCAGGAGACCGAAGGACCTTTCAACAACCCTCCTAGTATGCCCATGAGCATCATTGTACCTATTTTCAGCCCCTGTTGTCAGATTCCTAACAGGGGTCAGGAGCCAGGACAGGTTTGGGTAGCCGGGATCACCTGCAAGAATTAAAGGAAAACAGATTAGCCCTGCACAATGGTATAGGGGTACGACTCCTGAAGGCATACAGTGACATACATTGGGTGGGAAGTCAGGCTCACCTATAAGCCACACTCTGAGCCTCTCTAGTTGTGCCATCAGCTGTAGGACACTGCTATTCCTC
The DNA here is from genome assembly GCF_031143425.1 of Pleurodeles waltl. Classification (NCBI taxonomy): domain Eukaryota; kingdom Metazoa; phylum Chordata; class Amphibia; order Caudata; family Salamandridae; genus Pleurodeles; species Pleurodeles waltl. The sequence goes on along the minus strand of NC_090436.1, from coordinate 721,688,956 downwards.
TGGAGAAAGCCATCATGCACAGACCCAGGATACTTAGCAGTTACGTGGGAGATGTACTGGTCAGCAAGGCACACCATCTGGACATTGAATGAGTGGAAACTCTTCCTATTCCTGTACACTTGTTCATTGGACCTGGGGCTAAGGCAATATGGGTCCCGTTAATGGCCCCAATAACGTGGTATATGTCTCATTGCATAGAATCCAGCCTTCACATTGGGTAATTCATCTACCTGGGGGAATGCGATGTAGCTGCACATGTGTCTGTGCAAGGCTGCCAAAACCCTTGCAAGCACTAAAGAGAACATTGTCTGTGACATTCCTGCAGCCAAGCCCACTGTCACCTGGAAAGAGTCTGTTGCCAGGAAATGGAGCACTGAGAGTACCTGCACAAGAGGAAGTATTACTGTTGCGAAATGGATAGCATGTAGCAAATCATGCTCCAATTGTGCACACAGCTCTGTGAATGAGGTCCTGTCCAGACGATAGGGGAGTATGATGTGCCAGTCCTCCAGTGTAGCCAAGTCCACAAGGGGTATGTACACGGGCGCCTGCCTCCTCCTCCTATTCCTCCACATTGGTTGGTACCTAAGGGACCCACAAGTAAGAAGGGAGTGACAACAGAATCTATGAACACACTACAGCAGTGTACACAGAGCATGCTTGTATGTTGTATACTGGAATTGTCTAGGTATGTACATTTTTCTACAATGACGCACTTTTAATTCTGTACATGTGTACTAGCAGTAGAAAATGGCAACCGCCTGTCCTGTATGGAGGGACAGGTGGAAGTGACCTCACTCCGCCGGCGTTCGCGTCATGACGAGAGGCAGTCTGTACCGCCTTGCAATTCCTCATTGGCTAACATGGCCCTCTATGGAGTATGGGAACCAATGATGATCAACGCTGGCGGTGATGGTGTTCACCCCTGCAGACGTGACCACCATTTTATTTCTAGCACTTCACTTGATTCCTGACTTTCCACAGAACAACATCTCCACTGTGTGTGCTGCTGTGACCTGTGTCTGGAACCTGCCATGGCTTGTGCAACAGGGGGAAGGGCCCCAGCCTTCAAGTCAGAGGAGTTGGAGAGGCTCGTGGATGGGGTCCTACCGATGTATGGGCAGTCGTATGGGCCTCAAGACCAAAAGGTGAGTACACCATGGGTACGTTGCATGCAACATGGCTGCATGGAGATGTGTGTGTGTGTGTTGGCAGTGTGTCATTTGCAGGGGTATGGCTGGTGGCTGTGTTAATGCAGAGGTACGGGTCATGTGTGTGCCTGATGAGGGGCAAATTCAGTTTGTAAGCCATATGTGTGACATGCTGGATTGTCTGGTTCATGGTGTCCCTCTGTTTGTGTTTCATCTATAGGTCAGCGCCCATCAGAAGAAGGGGTTGTGGAGTGCCATCGTCAAGGATGTGTGGTTCTATAGCAGGCAGAGCACCCACTGCAGGAAACAGTGGTAGGACCTGAGATACTGGGCCTGGAAGTCCGTGGAGGCCCAGTTAGGGATGGCCTCCCAGTTAGGGAGGGGTACCCGTCAGAACCTGAACTCCCTGATGGCCCGCATACTGGCGGTGGCCTAATAAGAGCAGGATGGGCGCTTGAGGGCATCACAGCAGCCACAAGGGGGTGAGTACAGTGTGTTTGACAACCATCTCTGTTGCCTGGCATGGGATTTGGGTGCAGGGTACTATTTAGTGGATGCTCCAATATGCCAGTTTAGACATTGCTGCATGGTGCAGCTTAGGTTAATTGGGCGAAATGCATGTTTTTGATAGCTAGGGAGCTGGCTTTCCATGGCAGACAGGGCTTAGTTGGTCCCAGTTGGTGTGCAGATGGCGGTGTTTGGCTTCTACCTGCTGTGGTACTTGGCCAATGGTATGCCAGTGTGGTCCAAACTGCCCATTCTCAGTCTCAGTGTGTAAGAATGATGTGTATGCCATCAGTGCTGTTGTTGCTGTGATTGACCCTGTGCTCCCTTTCTTTCTCCCCCCTCTCCTTTTGTCATCCTGTCCAGGTGTGCATTAGCATCATCTGCCGAAGAAGAAGGGGCACCGGTGAGTGAGGGAGCTGCAGCCCATGAGACCCAGGAGACAGAGTTCACCAATGCAGAGGGGAAACGTGGAACAGAGGGCGAGGGGAGCATCACGGCGAGGAAGGGGCTGATACTGACTCTGATTCCTCCTCTGATGGGAGCTTCCTGGTGGTGCGAACCCCTCTGGGACTACCCCATCTACAGGTTCTACTGCCACCCCTGTACCAGCACCATCCTCCCAGTAGCCCCCCACTGAGTTGCCGATGCCCGCTCACCCAGGAGGGTAGGCATCTCCTTCACCCCAGGCACCTCAGGCCCTGCCCCAGTCAGCCCTGCTGCCCTCAGCGAGGAGGCTATTGATCTCCTGAGATCCATCTCTGTAGGGCAGCAGGCATGGTGAATGCCAAACAGGGACTGGCAGCCCAGATGGAGCAATGCAATGTCTTCTTGGAGGGCATTTACGGTGGCTTGGTGGTCCTACAGCGATTGTTTCAGGCTCTGGCCTCTTCACTGATGGCAGCCAGTGTCCCTGTTTCTTCTGTCCCCCCTTCAACTACCACTTCCCAGTCCCAGTCTCCTTACCCCCAACCCATCCTACGCACACATTCTGACAAGCATGCACACAAAACATTACACAAGACTCGCACAGATAAACAAAGGCAGCGCACTTCAGTCCACAAGCACTCACACAGCCAACACACAGATGCACACACATCACCCACTGCCTCCACTGTCTCCCCCTCCTCCTCCCTCACAGTCACATCACACTCACACCTGCATGCACTGCATTAACAGTCCCTGAACCTGCCACCTGCACAGTCTTGCCCACAGTAACCACAACAGCGGACCCGCAGACATGCACCCAACACACCACATGCGCAGTCACCACCACCACAACACCACCTCATGCAGCACACCCACCTCACTTGCAGACACCACCACATCCATCCACATGTCCTGTTTTCCCTCCCCCACCCTGTCTGCCTCTCTCCAAAGACACAAAAACGCTCAAACTCAGATCCCCAACAGCCATCCACCTCACACACACACACACTGTCCATGCACCTGCACCCAAGTCCACCACATCTCCTCCTCCTACAACCACTCCCTCTACCTCCACTCCCATCCCTCCTCCCACATCCCACCCCATTGGCCCTACCAAGCTTTTCCTTTCCTGCCTTGACCTCTTCGCTCCCATTCCCCCGTCCTGCCTGTCAGAGGAAAGTCCCATCCCCCCAGCCCAGTACCTCCAGCACTGAGTCTGACACTGTTCCACCCCCAAAGTTTCCAGCTGCCACTAAGGGACACATAAGTGTGATGCTGGTTCCCCGCCCCAAGAACACTTCTCCACCCCCAAAACAGAGGGCTAAAGTGCCACCCCCTCCCAAACAAACATCCAAAACCATGGACCACCTCCAAAACCAAAGACCAAGGAGACCCCTCCCAAAACAAAGTCCAAGGATACCCCTCCAAAACCAAAGGCCAGGAGACCCCTCCCAAAAGGAATGACAAGGAGACCCCTCCCAAAACGAAGGCCAAGGAGACCCCTCCAAAAACGACTGCCAAGGAGACCCCTCCTAAAACAAAGGCCAAGGAGGCCCCTCAGGAACCAGTGGGCAAGGAGCCCCCTTCAGAATCAGTGGGCAAGGAGCCCCCTCCAGAACCAGTGGGCAAGGAGCCCCCTCTAGAACCAGTGGGCAAGGAGCCCCCTGCAGAACCAGTGGGCAAGGAGCCCCCCTCCAGAAACAGTGGGCAAGGAGCAGAACCAGTGGGCAAGGAGCAGAACCAGTGGGCAAGGAGCCCCCTCCAGAACAAGTGGGCAAGAAGCCCCCTCCAGAACCAGAGGGCAAGGAGCCCCCTCTAGAACCAGAGGGCAAGGAGCCTCCTCTAGAACCAGAGGGCAAGGAGCCCCTCCCAATGTGTAGCCCCCCACCCCTGAGGTGCTTGCCTGCCATCTCCATGATGCCCCTGCCCAGTGGAGTGCTAATGTTGTTAGGAGTCAAATTGCGACTTGGGACTTAGCCCTGTGGCCATTTGTGTACTTTGGACTGGCCAATGGGCCTGCTTGTACATATGTACTTTGACATTATTTATATTTTGACTTGTTATCCAACATGATTACAGTGGTTGAACCAGAGGTATGTGGTCCTAGCTTTCTTTGCTCATGGGTTCTGTTGTGGCTATTTACTCTTCAAATTGTTCTGGGTGTGTGGTGTGTGTGTGTGTGGTGTATGTTGTGTGTGTATCTGTCACTCTCCCCACCTTTCCTCCCTCCCTCCTTTGTGTGCTAGGTGGATGTACTCACCACTGTCGTCTTCGGCGACGTTTGTGCTTCAGGACAGCCTTGGCATGGGACAGCATCGGAAAGACTTGCAGTTCAGGTTCCATGGTGGCCGCAGACTCCTCTGTGTCCCTGCAGGTGAGTGTCTCCTTTTATATAATGTGTTTCCGCCGGGCTTTTGGTGGCATTGCTACCGCCCCAGAAATCCTGGCGGTATGCCATGCCATAATATGGTGGGCTGATCCTTGCCTTCTGCCTGCAGGTAGCTACCGCTGTGCTCAGTGGTCGTACCGCACTGGCGGTTGCCTGTGGTACATTGGATGTCTATGGGAGAGATCACCGCCATGGTCATTACCACTGGCCTGGCGATGGTACTAATGCCATCGCTGGCGTGGCGGTCACCTGGCCATCAAGGTCATAATGGGGGCCACAGTTCTTTTCTTTTCAGCAGGCATATTAATCCCGTGTGCTACTTTATGGAGAGTTAAAAATACCGCTCTTTAGCAGGAACATTAATCTCAAAAGGTATCTTGACAATTTAACTGTTTTCAGAAAGCTGCATGTACAAGGCACTTTTAAGCATTAACATTCAAATTGCACCCTTTGTGAGTTAGCATCCCTACCCTGAGCTGCACACTGTGTGGCAGCACCGCTAGCACCTACCTAAAGCAGTCCCTGGTCCTTGGGGTGCTGGGGGTTGGAGTTACCCAAAGCACTCAGAACGCCGGACAATCCTATGCTCCATCTGTAATGTAGTGGCCAGTTGGGGTGAAAGTGCATAGTTCTGTGCTCCCACCCTCTGTGAGCCTATCCCATTGGAGTGCTGGGACACCCAAAGCAGATTTTATCATAATTACAACACATTATGCATACCACATGAATAGAATAAAATAATAATACATTAAAAAGGAAAACTACGCCTTAGATAATAGTGTTCAAAGTTCATGTCACATATTATGCCCTGGATACATATGGAGAAGGGGCTAGAGACAGCTACAGGTGGAAGTTACATTACAAAATGATATACAAACAGGCCATAGTTATTTACCTTAAGTAGAAGCTAGCTTTTATACTTGCTACAACAGGCTAATTATGCATAGGCATTGCGGAGGGGTGGACTCAGAAATATATTATGCTTTATGGTTACATTTTCATAACGTGTCACCTGGGGGGCTACCACTTTCTACGTTGACATCTGCAGATCATGTATGGGTCACTCTGACTTGCAAAAACAAAGATTGAAAGTTCATTGCTTGACGTAAGCAGTAACAAGCAGGCTAGATATGATACTAGGGGCAGTGGGCAGCAACTCCTCTAGAAACTATGTATCGGCCTGAAGACCCCCCTGTGGCCTGTCAGGCCTCACTTATCTGCCCCTTACACACAGCTAACGTCCTTAGTCAACTATGACTTGTGCTTTTAAAGGTCATGCTCTATGTCCATATACACCCTCCTTGACCCTCTTTGTGCCTGTGGGCTTGAAGATTTGTTTTTTTCAAAAAGGTCACCATTGTACAATAACTATAGGCTATGCAAGGCTCAGGTAGGGTGGATGGGGGCTCTGTAGTTCCACCACACCTCCCTCTAACGAGGTACATTGCAGCCCAGCCACCGTAACGGCATGAACATGCCCAGACTTGTCCTCTTAGGCCATGAAACATAGCGCACACCTTCACGGCTGCCATTTTATACAACACATAGACCTAGACACTAGGGACAGGACCAGGGCACCTGACTAACATGTGGTCACACGATGTCACAACCCACCCGACTCACCTACACCTATGTCAATTCCGTGGCGGGCTCTCCAGGGGACCAGAAGTCCCTGTAACGGATGCAACATATCTTCCGAGGGGGGTGGGACAGCTGTCACTTTTTGAATGATGAGTAAATGTATCCCCTTAGTCTACTCCAGACCAGTATCCGCTTGTCCAAATAGCCCTATTTGCAAACTCTCAATTGAAAAATACTCATCTGGGAGGATACCATTTGTATATTGTGTGTGTAGTACAGGGAGTGATCTGACTGCAACTCCTAGGAGGCACTTTTTCACTAACTCAAAACACCAGCCCAGTGTTCGGTCCTCCAAATACCCTTCTTCATGAACTCACAAATGAAGTGTTCTCACCTGTGGGGATGACAGTTATCAAGTATATGAAGTAGAGGGAGTGACATGACTGCTAAGGCCAGGAGGCTCTGGCTCTCTAACTCCAAACACAAGTCCAGTGTGTTCATGCCAAAATACCCCTGTTTCTTAACTTTCTAATGAGGTTTACTCATCTGGGAGCATAACATACAGTATGAGTAGTGGTGAAGTAGAGGGAGTGACTGGAATGCAAAACCCAATAGGAAGGTGCTCTGTGACCCTAACTCCAAACACAAAAACAATGTTCACTTGTCCAATTCTGTCAAGTTATGAGATTTCAATTGGAGTTCACTCACCTGGGTGGATACCATCTGTCAAGTGAGTGTAGTATCGAGAGTGACATGACTGCAACTCCCAGGAGCAACTGTTTCAGTAACTCCAAACCAGTGGTCACTTGTCTAAATACCCTTCCCTGCTAACTCTCAATTGAAGTTTACTCACCTGCGAGGGACCAAGATACAGATCATGCTCAACTCTGAGCTATGTCTGTCCAGCTAGCTCATCTTGACCTGCTAATGCAAGATGAAACTATTGAGGACAGGAAGGACACCTTACCCAGTATTCAAAACAATGATCCCAAAGGCCTCAAGATGCATCACCAGAATGGTATTGACAGCAGACACAGCCACAATGCACTGACCACATATGACACTAATCACTTCTACAAGTCCTGGGTCTGCCTACATAGCAATCAACTGGGCCTCAAAATGACCAAATTCATATCTTGCATAGACACTGTTTGGCCAGCACTGGTGGCAAGATGACATTCTCAGTCCTTCCTCCCAAGGGCTAATTATCTGCACATTTCAGCAGCTGCTTGACTTAAATGGAATTTGCATGCATCAAAAATGTCAGGTCAACGCAACCAATAGCATGGATACATGTCACAATAGGATAAGCTGCAAATCAACTATGTACATGGCTATGCAAAATGTCACTGTAAACTTCTGGAGGTAGCTGTCACAATATAACCAGTAACATTGTATGTTTCACATCAGGTTGATCTGCCACTGGCCACACAGAGCTCACAGAAGAGACTGCCACTACCCCAATCGATGAATCCCTCAGTGATGATCATACTCCAGGACGTGGAGGATGGTTCTGGCCCATCTGAGCAACCGGGTCAGACCTTAACAGTGAATCTCACTGTGGCCATTATATTACCTCCCAGCCCAGTTGCCTCCACATCACAGGCAGCCTTTTTCCCTTCAACCTGTGTTCCTAGGAAAGTGAAAACATCTTGTGCCCTTCAGTCCAGGATCCTGAGTTGTAGCACAAGCCCTTTGACAATGATGGCCCTGGAAACAGTGGGAAGTGGCACCCTGTGTGTAGGAGTCCCAAGGCATGATGGGCCAGGTACTTGTTGAACTCAAGGAAATGAAGCACCTGCAGAGGGACTTCCATCAGGAAATGCGTGGACAATGGGAGGCTCACAATACCAACATGGTCCCTCTAACAGGGATGCTGAGGGACATTAATACCACCCTGAACCGGGATCAACAACACACTACCCTTTCCTTTGGTGCCAGCCACTAGAAGGGAGGCCCTGTCAGAGAAAGAACCCTCCCCAGACACCCCTGCTTCTGAAGCATTAGATCCCCCCAACCAGGCAAGCAGGGGCATCCAGCAAAGACTCCAGGAGGTGCAGATGGCAAGACACCCACCTCTGCCAACAAGTGACCTCTTCCAAAATGACCTCCTTTGTGTGCCACATATTCATTCTAATGACTGTCCCTCAACCACCTTCCATTTCCAATGGGAGAAGTACACTGGACTTTGAACTTCCAATGGTGTGGCATCTACTCCAATGATTTCATCCACAGTGACTAAATCCTTCACTTTTCTTTTCCATCATGCCCCAATTTTGTTTGATGCTCAGATGTTCAATAAATTTACCTATCAAAAGTCATTGCTTGCTTCTGTTTCACATTTTGCTATTTAGGGATTTAAGACCATGTAAAGCAAATGAGGAAGAGACAAGATTCTAATGCAAGGAGGGATATGTAAAAGGTACCTTGTTCTGATAAGGATTACTACCGACACACACAAACACGTTGCTACAAGTGTGTGGTCACACCAAATATTTAGTTCCACAGTACATGACATAGGCTGTTGCAATTTCTCGATTGTCAAAGCCAAGAATGGCTGACTCATATTCTGTCAAGGTATACAAGGTACAGCCCCCCTGAGCCCGAAAGGGAGGGCCTTGTCCGACATTGTCCTGTAGAATAGTCAAACAGAAAAGTGGATGATGTCACCAACTTGAGCCTTATCACATACCAAAGAAATCCAATATAACATAAACCAAGGTATAAACAGAGGGCAGTACAACAGTCCCTGATCTCAGGCCCATTGTAATCCAAAGGCCATGCTTCTGGTGGTATGACACAAAACATGTCAGTGTTGTGGCACAGGCACTGTGGCCGTCAATGATGAAACACATCTACATACTGTCCTACAAGATTAGTGAATGGCCTATGTGAAGGGTGGATGCCTTGCTTGCAATTGATGACAACATATTTCATGCCCACATGATCACACACATTATGCAATCGGCTCCACACAGCACAAAAACATGTACAATGTGCACTTCAGACCTTCCAAACAAACACTGTTCAAGCTACCTTGCTACAGGTCTCATAGACTCCAAATCTGTGACCTACTATACCTGGAAAAATCCACGTCTTCTTTACTTGTCAGAACTGCATGATACCTGCCAGTGTCACCACTCTGAAATGCCTACAAGAAGATGTCATGGTGAAGGTACCTGCACAAAGACAAAACAAGGAGTATAGGCTTCAAAAGATACCTATTACAGATATCACACAACAAGCATCTGCAAAGGTAATTCCATTGCAATGAGACTGACACAATCAAAGTAGCTACAGCAATGTGGGGATATGTCAAAGGCTAACTCTTCAAGCATAATTTGGCTGAATTTTGCAGAGTATCTGCACCCTAGTTGTTCCCCAAACACTGAACTCCACACACTCACAACTACAGTTCTTAGTACAGTAACATTCATCACATCACATGACATACTTACCCTCATGAAAATTAGCTATCAATGATGTAGTTTTAGGGGCCGGGTGGGGTGTCGGGGTATTTTAGTTTTTTAGAGGCGGGGTGAGGGGGTTGGGATATTTTAAATTTTTAGTGGGTGGAGGGTCACAGTAGTTTTAGGGGCGGTGGTGGTTGGGGTAGTGTTAGAATTGTTTTTAGGGGTGGGTAGTTGGGGTATGATTGTCTTAGGGGTGGGGGGAGTCGCATGCTGGAACCACATATGCCGTTCACGCATGCCTTTACAACGAAAAATCGCTGTTAAGGCATTTGTGGTAAAGGCATTCGTGGTAACAACACGGTCGTTGTTCCAACCGTGTTGTTTAAGCATGCGTGGTTCCAGCATGCGTTGTTCTGACTCCTATTCATAACAAGACATGATTTCTCTTAAACACAAGGTGAGAACGTTGAGGCTTCCTAGAGTCCCACACTAGCCTCAATTTATATCAAGAAACACATACGGCATGGTACCCTCACATAATTACCTAAAATCTCTTCTTTTAAAAGTCTATGGTGTCACCCTTCCTATTCCTTGAGGTTGAGTCCACCATGGTAGTACCATCTTACCAGGTTGGGACGAGGTGGCCAATGATGAAGCATGTCACATTACTTGAGTGAGCACACCTCATCCAAATCTTTGGTATTTGTGTCATTAAAAAAAATCTGGGAGTGATTTTGGGTAATTATGTGAAGGGGCTATGCAGTATGTGTTCCTTGAAGACATGATTTCTAACAGTCTTTGTGCCCACAGAAACTTACATGATGCATATCAATGATATCATGTGACAAGGCATTTCAGAAGGGATAGACAAAGCAACCAGTACACATTACAGCTACAAAAAATACAAGGGTCACACGTGACCCCCATGGTTTTCCACACATGTGTACACAACAGCTGGCACCACCCTCTGTGACAATGTTTGTTGGTGCACCTGAATGACCATCTCTGCCTGGATTCCCTCACTGCCACCCTTTAACAGTGTCCATCAAGTCTCCATAACTGCTCTTTCTCAGATGCATTTATTTACTTTTGTAGCACCACTCATACCAGTGTAGGGTGTTAGAGAACTTTACATCGCACATACATTACACAGAGACAATCGGTCATAAGTTTGCATATCAGTGTATGAGAAATGTTACATAAGACAGAGCACTAAAGATGTAGGAATCATATTTCCTCCATACTGGTAGGCTATATAGTTTAGGAGTACTTAGTCTGAGAATCACAGCCTCAGAAGTTTAAACATAACATCGTGGTTGGGGAGTTTCTTTAACAATAAGAATTGAATTATACCCAAATGAACTCTTTTTGCAACATTAGGATGATGAAAGACTGGGGAAAAATTATAATTCTCTAATCTATACTTTGAGGAATGCATGTAGTTCTGTTATGACTGTTAATTGCTCACTGTTCCATATTAGGATTTTAACTTATGAACTGTTAACAAAAAAAGGACCTGCCTGACTAAAGCAATAACCCACTGACCTATTTGCATCATATGCATTTTGTGATCTACATGGTACATATTCTTTGCAGGAGTCATATTAACCCACTATGCTACCTTAAAACGTCCACTAGATAAAACTTTGAACTCTCTCCAAGAAGAACATTAACCTCCAGAGTGATCTTGACATTTTTATTGTTGCCTGAAAATTCCTGGCTGCAAGGAATGCTGCAGGAGGGGCAATTAAAACTATAACATAGTTGCAAACAAAACACCCTCTCCCAAAGTCAGCACCCGGTATGGTAGCACTTGTCACAGTGCTCTAATGCTGGCCATGCCCACTGTTAAATGCCTTCTCTGCCCTGCAACACATTATAATGGTGTTTGATTAGTAGAACCTACTTAACAAGACAGGATAAGCATGTTTGTGTGCTCAAAACAACATTTCTGGAGGTGTGACTCAGTTTGTGAAGCCCAAGAAAGCATTTAAGGCCTCCAATTTGGCAATCTATTACATTGGACATTAGAAACCATCCACAACCGTCAGTAGGAGCCATCATGGCAATAGGCAGTTGCAACTGCAGTGGACACAGCCATAGTCATGTGCCTGGTGTTGCAGTCTGTGTAGAATTAATGGGAGGAACAATGTGCAGGTATTGGTGGCCAGTGCCATATGTTAAGTTCAGTCACATTATGTTGTCTGAGTTTTTTGGGTTCCTAGATCCTCTGTGTGTTGGATGTAGATAACTTGTTGAGTAGACATTACTGCCATCTCTTTCTTCATGATTGCTTTAAATGTCAGACAGTATGTGGATGATAGCATGAGCTGAGTATGCATGTTGTATGAGTCAGTTGAGAGTCATGTGAGCAATACGTGTGGTGCCACAGAGATTTCTGAACACATCTGCCCTTGCTAAACTGTTGTTTGGAAGGCATATCTTGACTCACTCTGCCCTTCAGGTTGCCACACACCACATGATAAATTGCTATTGGCTACATATAGGACTATCATGCATTGAAGTGATAGGGATGGAGTGCCATGTAGGGTCTGTATGCTCAGCCTGCAGAGACCAGGGCCAGTCAAATGTACCTCCCAGTATGGGTCGTACTCCAGGCTTTGGTGGAGTTACTGTGGCTATGCCAGTGTGGGACTGTGCCCACTCCCTGTACCCCAGCGGAACCTGTAATGTGGCCATTATGAGTCTACGGTGGCAAATCCTGCCCAGAATGCCTCATTCCTTTGATTAGAGTAGGAATAGGTACAGAGGTAATCTATTATTCTAAGCCATATGTACATTTAGCATCCTTGACACTGCATGCCTTTGTCTCATGACAGATCCCTTACTCCCACAGTCGTGTTGCCACCTTCACACAAGTCACGTTTGTCCTGTACAGGCCTATTGCATAACTGTTAGTCCCACAGTACAGACAGTGTGTAGATTCATGGGAGGCCATGATATGTGACTCAGTAGCTTGGACACATAGCAGAAACTATAAACCACATGCCTTTGTTTTTGAGTGCCATCTCTGTAGGATGGACACAAATGCCTAAAGGAGCGGTCTATGGTACAGGTACATACTAATCACAAGAAAGGGGGATGGGGAGATTAATGAGGTCCAATGCACAGCCTCCCTAACTATAAGCAAAAACAGTAAGGTACACTGTTCCTTGGTGAGGAAAAAAGCAAGAACACAGGTCCTTAAGGCACTTCTAAATTTAGAAGCAAGAGCCCTCACACATCCAATGGATGTCATGCTTCATCATAGGGCTAGTTCTTCGTCAGACCAGCGTTGCAATGTCTGACGGGCCCCATTTAGGGGCTCTTTGCCGGAGATCTTGAATATCAAGTGAGTGCCATGCCAGATACAGAAGGAATAAGGTAAATTACTGCTGCAGAAAAAGCAGGGGAAAGAGAAAAAAGTATTTAATATTGGCTCATGAACACCAACAACAATTATTTAATTTAGGTTATGAGGATCTTGGTCAAAATTAAAAAAACACATGAGAGTGGGTAAGGAATAATGCTCCACCACTATAATCGTCCAAAACAAAGGGCTAGAAAGGACACTTCCTTTATAGCTACTATATAAGCCCAACATGTTTCGCGCCTCAAGGGTCCAAACGGATCACATGGCGCTTCATCAGGATCAAGATATATACCTCCTAAACTTTTATTTGTATAGTCCAAACCTAAATATTATAAGGACAAAAGCGACTTACATAAAAAATCTATACAGCTAAAGGCCTAAATAGGCCAGAGCCTGGGAACAGAAAAAATGACAATTAATAAATGTAAAATCAGAATATCTCTACACTGGAGGTGATCAAACAGAGACACCAAGTAGTGTTGTAACTCTTAGCGTGGATGTGCTGCCATGCTGAGTGAAACCAAATCCACATCAATAACCCCAAATAGAAAATAAAAAACTTTTTCTGTTTTCTTACCCTCCTAAATGGTCAAAATGAATGTACATAACTTTTACTATCAGCTATATAGTACTGCATATTCTCTCTACATGTGCTTTCTGTTACTTTTTTTGTTTTTTCTAAACATTGTTACCTCTGTGATTGACGTAGAGTGACGTTTGTCCAGCGGCCAGCATTTTCCCAAGGAACCCGGTCCTAAATTTAGGAGGGTAAGAAAACAGAAAACGTTTTTTATTTTCTATTGGGAGTTATTGATGTGGAAGGTAGGAAGACCTGAGATGCTGGGCCTGGAAGATCGCTGAGGTCCAGCTGGGGATGTCTTCCCAACATGGGTAGGGTGCCCATTGGACCACCACCCTCCTAATGGCCTGCATTCTGGTGGTGGCTATCCAGAGCTTGATGGGTATTTGAGGGCAGCACAGCAGCCAAAAGGGATTCAGAACAGGGCATTTTCTTGCCTGTCACATTGTCAAGTGAATAAGTTAGGTTCTGAATGTTCCCCTGACAAATAGGGATGAGCCATGTGTCACACAGTAGATGAGTGACTGTTAGTGTAGACATGTCATGTGGTGCATACTTATGTAAATGTAAATTAGCACTTGTATAGCGCACTACTCACCCGTTAGGGTCTCAAGGCGCTGTACTCATACCGCTTTGGAACCCCTCCTGGCTTGTTCCCTATGAGGTGCCAACTCCTGAGGGTGAAGCCAGGCATCCAAGCGCTGTTGGGGCCGTTGTGGAGATTAAGCAAGCTATTGCCCAGAGTTGCAGAGTGGGACCCATGAATTAGATTAGGCACCAAGGCGAGAATTATCTGGTCAAGGGGAATTGAGCCCAAGACCTGCCGAAGCGGGACTTGAACCCTGGTCTTGAGCCAGATCTCTGCTTCAGGGTCTGCCGCTCTAACCATTGAGCCACACTTCTCCACTTATGCACCTTGCTTATTGGCCCAGGGACCTAGGACACAACTGGGTAGAATCCACAAACCACTTGCTATGCAGGGACAACTTATGGCTGGGTACATTAATAAAACAATTACTGTTTGTTTGTTGTAGTGTGTAATGTCTATGCATCACACCACAACTCCTAAATATTACATGCCAAAGGTAAGTAGGTAATGGATCACTGTCGTCAGCAATGTGTCTGGGTAAACGTGTATATAGGCATCTGCCACCCAGAGGCTAGTTGTCTCCAGCGTATGGTGGATGCTGCTGCCTCACTACAGTCTGTAATGTGGAGATTTCTATCATACATGTGACAGATCTTTCATTCTTCTTTGGATGCAAATATAAGTCAATACTTTCCCTTGGTAAGTGGAGAATGTCCATTGGCATGATTTATGTGCCATCACTGCCAACATTCCCTGTGCCGACATGTCAGTATGTGTCCCCTTTTCTTTTAAAAAACATTTGTAAGCTGCTGTTTCATGCATGGTCTACCTATGCTGGTAGGATGATGTCTGTATTTCCTCACACATATGTGCATGGCAAACTGTTTGTTGAATAGTACATGTACAATGGGGGTATATTTCATGTTGTGTCACAGATAGGAATGTGTCAGCATTGTTTATTGGCCGACACATACCCTCACTTGTCATAGCATGTCATTTGGCATGTACAACTGCAGTAGCAATGAGGGACATGACAGGTAGGCCTAGAATTTAGAGCCACAATGTGAATATCTATTCCCTTGATGTGGAATCATGTGGAAAAGTACACTGCACATGTGTAATGGGTAAGGTTTGTGCCCCAACTGTTGGCCAGCCTCAGGGAGTGACTTGAGGTTAAGTTGAAATCACGTGTTTGGGTATAATCATTCATCCACGGACAGACATCTGGGTCTGCATGACCCTAATAGAGATAATGATGTAGCTTCCAATTGTGCAACATGTTGAGGGCCTTCAACAAGTAATTGCAAATATCAGGACCTCTCCAACATCCAAGGAACTAATGGCGTCTACTGATGCACTCAGAGTATGTCATTGTAAGGGGTGCCAGACATTAGTGGTGATTAGCCTGGGACTTGCTGATTCATTGTGTTGTGGCTTTTGGGGACATCTCTCCTTGACATATTGCACATTATGTTTACAGTGTTCATTTCCATGCCACATGTGTGGTGTATCTGAGCAACATTTATACTACCTCCATGATTCTATTGGGACAAATATCACTTGGTGAAGTGGGCATTGTCGGTATGTTTCCAGTAAGGCATGGGTATTTCCATGTCAATTTCTCCAGGCTATTGTACTTTTGTCATCAACTAGGCAGGATATTGGAGCATCATTTCCTATTGTTGGGTCATTATGTATTTGACAAATCGATGTGTGCATGACCTTGTGTGAGATCTGTGGAAATGCATTTGGCACTGGCCTACTATTCCATTCCAACAGGTAACTGAGGTCTGCTCTATGGGGCAACGATTTGAGGGTGACGGTGTCTCCTACTTGTTGAATGGTTATTGTGATTGCAAAACTTCAGCCATGCAATTGCAGTTGTCTGAGATCATGAATTACCTGTGGGCAACTGTTGACAGTTCAGATGGTATGCATCCATATTGTATGGTGCATGTATGGGCCACTTAAGTGGAGTTTGTTGCTGTGGCCTACTTGATATCCTACTAGTCATAGCTGTTGTTCACGTGTGATCATGGAGATGTGATTACCCTATTTCTCTTTGTGTTTGCATCATCAGTACTGGCAAGCAAAGGAGATGGGGTACAGCAGAGTAAGGAAGCATCTGGCCACGGGACCTCAGGTCAAGACACCACTGACACAGAGGCACTCAGTGATCTGTATGGTTGAGGGGATTGCCTCTGGGGAGACCAGAACATACTTATCATCATTGGATTCTTCCTCTAGTGTACACTCCCTAGTGGAGGCAAACCCATCATGGCATCCCCCTGTACCATCTTTGTCCACCACCCCCTGTTCTATCACCACACTCCCTGTTGCTCCCCACCCAGTTGGCTAGACCCACACACCCAAGAGGGTGGGTATCTCCTTTGCTGCAGGCACCTGTGCCCCAGCCCCTGTTTCCCCTGCTGCCCTCAGTGAGGAGACTATTGATCGTTGGGGAATATCTCTGTAGGTCAGTCAGCCATTGTGAATGCCATCCAGGGATTGGCAACTCAGCTACAACAAACAAATGCATTCCCAGAAGGCATGCATGTCCAATGGCTTTCCTACAGAGATCTTTTTAGGCTCTGGCCTCCTAAATGATGGCAGCCAGTCACCCTCCACATTCCATCCCCCCGCCACCTCCCTCTTCCTAATCCAAATTCTCCTTTCCCTAACTACTCAAAGCACACAGACAGATCCACACGCATCCACTTCAACACATAAGAGCAGCACACAGAAATACAAGCACCACAAAACAGACCAGCATGCAAGCAAACAACAGCAACCCACACACACCGCAACAGTCATCACTTCCCCAGACACCGTACCACCCCCAGCATTACACATACAACATCCAGCATACTGACAGTCACCACACCAACAGTCAGTAACACACCTATAACACCAAACATAACCATAGACACCACCCCAACAGGCCCCCAGACATCCACTACAAGCACTAGACCCATAGACAGCACAACAACAGACATACAGTTATCCACCATTTCCAGCATACTTGCAGACACCACCTCAACAGACACACACACACATCCACCACTCCATCCCCAGCACCTCTACCTCCCAGACCCCAGGACACACAAATGCACTCACTCACCCGCCCAACAGACACCCACCAAACACAAGCATACCTCCCAGAAGCGCGCACCCACAACATCCACACCAACACAGCAGACAACCACTCCTGCGACCTCCAAATCCTGACACCTTAAATGACTGTCCCTGTGTCCCTAAGAAACTTTGAATGGTTGACCTTAACCTTTACCCTGTTTCCTCTAATCCATTCAAACCCAAGAGGTCCTCAC
The DNA here is from genome assembly GCF_031143425.1 of Pleurodeles waltl. Taxonomy (NCBI): domain Eukaryota; kingdom Metazoa; phylum Chordata; class Amphibia; order Caudata; family Salamandridae; genus Pleurodeles; species Pleurodeles waltl. The sequence continues at coordinate 721,671,618 of NC_090436.1, read as the reverse complement.
CTACCTCCTAGCCCCTCCCTTTCACCTCATCAGCCTCCCCTGCCCCCACCTGCAAGCATCCATAACTCTCCCCCAAGAAGAAGCCCACTCCTCCTAAAAAGCAGACTACCTCTCCCAAACCCCATCTCCCAGATCTACCCCCCCAAAGATGATCTCTGAGGTGCCTGCCTGCTCACGTGATGCCTCTGCCTGTGGAGATTCCATGGCAGTTAGTTGTCAAGTGAGGGCACCATGATGTGCCTGTGCAGCACTCTATGGACTATCCAATGGCCTTGGACTTTGAAAATGTAAAGTTAATAAACCCAAACAGTTGTTTTTTTCGTATACATTTGACCTGCCATTCCTTTTCTACCTCAATGTTGTACCTGAGTGACTTGTGTTGTGTGCCTAAAGATGTGTATGCTTCAGCCTGCTTTCTGATCCATATGCTGTTCTTTGCAGTATCTGACTTTGTGGGCAATGCTGGTATCCCCCTAAGACCCCAATACAAGGGTATATATTGAGTCTATGGATCTGTTGCTGAAAATGCATTGGTGGTGTCATGACATTGTGTAGGGATTGTTCTGATAGGTGTGACATCTTGTTATGTCCAATGTGATCATGTATGGTGGTAGACTTCTCCCCCTGATATGGATTATGTATTCATCTGATGTGTGTCAGCTTGAGTTTTGTTTGTGCTGACATGAAGTGTGTTGACTTGTGCTACTTTTACACTTGATTGTGCATGTGTCCATGTACCTGTGTGTACCTTGGAACTACTTCATGTAGATGTATTTGCCATGAAGTTGGAGTTGTATGTGTTTTGTTGAGTTGCACTTCCACATTGTGCAGATAGACATGTGATTTGGGTTTAGTATTGTTTGTCCCAGAGATACCAGAATAGCCAGTTCCTCTACAATAGTTTTTTTAGGGGCAGTTGCAAGGTGATGTTTCCCAGTGCAGCCTCCTTCCCTGCTGGCCCCTCCCTATTGTGCAGGTATTGCATGCATAGTGATCTTTGTAGATTTGTCTCTCTGACTATTATGCATCCCATTGTCCTTCCATTGTGTTGCAATGTGTGTGTCCATTGCAGGCCTGCCACATCCATACATATTTGTGTTGAATTTGATCGGATTCCATGGTCTGTGAGACAATGTTGTGTACCCTTCACAGTCCCTGAGATGGTCAGAGGTGTGCTTTTGTGTAGTGTTGTGGTGCATTGTGAATGACATGCCCAAAAGGGGTGTATTGTGACTGTGAATGTGTCCATCCTTATGTAAGATTCTGACTCTGTATGGTTGTTGACATAGGTAGATGTGTGTACTTATGGTCGGTTTCACCCACGGCAGTGTGGATTTTGTGCACCTTCAATGATCATCAGCAGCGGCAGCATGTGTGTGATGGGCTCCATGATGCCACTGGAAGTTTAAGGCTGCCTGCAGGTGAGTTGATCCCTTTACACTGTCTGTTTCCGCCTGCTGTGATGTGGTGATTGGACCACCATGGTCACATTGGTGGTGGGCAGCCTCATAATGTGTCTGGCGGCAACACAGGCTTTAGCCTCTTTGTGCTAACTTGTGACAGTCGTTGTCTGTGCTGCCTGGTGGTGCCAGCGGGACCACAGGGGTCTTTGCTCCAGAGGCCCACATGATTTGTAATCTGGCAGTCCACAGACCGCCAAACTCATAATGAGGCTTAGTCTGTAATCACCAGCAACAGGAATACGGTCAATACATTTTACTCTCTGGGGAAGTGGTACCTATCCTCCCTCTTGTACCATACTAACTCTGGGGCTTCCGAAATGGATCCCGTTGGTACTAGTATCTAGAACTGTACACACACAGAGTCCTACTATCATACATTTGCTACACACTTAATGCACATAAATGCAGACGGAATAGCAGCACAATTTTCTGGCGCTCACTTTGAACTGTAACTTTACGCAAGAAGTGTTAGTAGACAACACTCTCTAAGACACAGAGAACAATATCTGGTTGTATTAAAGATTCACAAAATAGGTACAAAATAGGTAAACTGCCACATCAACTTTATATGATGCACATAGAGAAGGGACAGTATTTCAATGGCCACTGCAATGCTTGATACTCCACTCCAGATCATAGAACAGGTTCTGGACTCACATTACCAAGTTCAGGCCTAGGCCTCTGTGGAGGTTAGATTAGAATGATACTATGGCCCACAAAAAACATCAATATACACATTTTGCATAAGCATTCAGGGCAGGGAATTTGCTCATTTCCTCTTTAAGGGACATCCATATTGTTCTGGTGCTTTAAAAATGTTTTCTGCTTTCATTGTTCGAGTGTGTATATTAAGCCACTATGTAAAATAGGATGAAACCAATTCCTGCAACCATTGTAATGCAGCAAGAAGTGTATTGTTCTTAAAGAAAAGAGCTTAAGACAAGAAAGTGACAAAGCTCACAGAACTCTGTGTGTATCTTGTGATAGCAACTAAGGGCCCGATTTAGATATTGGCAGATGAGTGATGGTTAACCTATCCGCCAATATCTAAATCCCAGTGTTGCCTCTGGGATTTAGATTTTGGTTCACAGGATATCAATCACTCTTGTGACAGAGTAACTCATCCACCAATATCTAAAAAAGGCCCTAAATGTGACTAAGAGAGCTCAAGGGACTGAGCTCATATTGCAGAGATCAGTTCAAAATCTACTGCTTCCAATCCCAGTAAGATAGTCTGGCAGAAATGAAGACTAAAGTATAGGCTACTCATGTACATTTAAAAAAAAAAAATAATAATCTTTGGAGGTAAATGGTACAAATAATGACAATATTAAATATCTACAAATGTCATAGCATTGGCAGTTCATTTTGTGAATATAGTCCTATCACAGTAAAAGGCAAAAGTTATGACCATCTTATATTCAAGAGTGATGAACATCTAATATTCAAGATCAAAGCTCTACTTTAGCAAACAATAGTGGAACCTAGAGATTGGTGATAAAGTCCCTCATTATGACATTGGCGGTAAATGCTGCCTACAGCCACGCTGATGGCCGCCAACATACTGTCGCAGTGGTGAATATCCGTTCTCCATATTATGACACACACACACCAATCTGGCAGAATACATAAAGATACACAAATCCGCCAACCCAAAAGTCAGTGCTAAACATGCGGTCCTAAAACCCATACCCTTCCACCAACAAAACAACTCCCACCACATTATGACTGACGAGTCACCAGGGCGGACATTCAACGGCAGTAAACCATTGGCAGTACATACTGCCGCGCTCAGAATGGAAACCCAAATACAAAACACCACCACATTGGCCAATACCAAAAACATACACCTGACACCCATACACACACCACACCCAGACACACACACCACTAAAAAGCACACATCCACGCTACCCACAACCCTTTATGATTACAAATCATAGCCACCAGACTGAGACCAAGACCACTTAGACAACTAGACACACACCACTTACACTCATACATCCCTCATGCACCCCACATTACACACTCCACCACATTAATCAACACACTCTCCCCAACAAACACCACACAACACAACACCCATGGCACCACAAAGGCATCCCTGTTTCACTGAGGAGGAGTTAAGGGTCATGGTGGAGGAAATTCTCAGGGTAGAGCCACAGCTGTTTGGAGCACAGGTACAGCAGATATCCATTGCAAGAAAGATGGAGCTATGGCGGAGGATCGTGGACAGGGTCAATGCTGTGGGACAGCACCCAGGAACAAGGGACGACATTAGGAAGAGGTGGCACGACCTACGGGGGAAGGTACTTTCCATTGCAACAAGTCACTAGCTCGCCATACAGAGGACTGGCGGGGGGCCACCACCTCCTCCCCCACAGCTCACAACATGGGAGGAACACGTACTGGCAATACTGCACCCTGAGGGACTGCTGGAGGACTGGACACTGGTAAGTCAATATTTACTACTTATCACCCACATACCTGCATGCCATCAGACCCCCTCACCCTCACTCCCATCACTCCACTGCATCCCACACACTGCACCTACACATCTGACTAACCCCAATGCCAAGCCCTGCATACTATACCAATGCATGGACAGCCCTCCCTGCCCTGCATGGACACCCATCACTAAAGCATGCACAGCATAGGGAAACTAACATTCCCACAATGCATCACCATACACAAGCAAAAAGTGGCAGGGAAACACAAACGATACAGAGGAAGCCAGGGATGTAGAAATGTCTTAGACCTGAAGCATAATACATCACTTACATCCCCACAGGTACCCCAGCCAATGTCAGTGGAGAGCCACAACTATCCAGTCCCCCAACAGAAGATGCCCCCAGTGACGACAGTAACTCTGGACTTCTGGATCTGGATGACCTACCTAGCCCATCAGGGACCACTGGACAGCCAGTCACCCAAGCCCACTCACAGACCGCCACAGAGCCTCCCACATCAGGATCCAACACCACAGCACCCAACCAGCATACCCAAACTTCTGTCCCCAGGACATGTCAATCAGCAGTGTGCCCACCTGTACAGGGACCCCAGTCCACAACTCATGCCGAAGACAATCAGGGACCTGGCATCAAAGGCAGTGGGCACACCATACAAGGGACAGAGGCACAGGGCAACAGGGACACTGGGAGGACTGCTGTACACCAGGGGGAGGACAGGACCAGGGAACCGACCCTCCAGCAGACACTCTCCAAGATCCTGGGAGCCTACCAACATTTCCAGGACACGATGGGCCAGATCCTTGACAACGTGCAGAACCGGCGGCTGCAGGAGGGACAGTATCAGGAGATCAGGGAGGACTAGCAGGCCATTAACACCACCATCTCCATAGCAGGGGTACTTGCAGACATAGCCAACATCATAAGGAAATCAACAGCACACTTTTGGTGCCTAAAATTATATAAAGATAATTGTTTTTTTAAAATAAATTGGGGTTAGATTTCTCAATTGAGTGTCTCTTTTACTGCCTTTCTGTGTACAGTAGATGCTTAGCAGTACCCTCTGGCATGCCTAACTGCTCACCCACACAACCTCAAAAGAGAGCCTTTGGTGTGTCATGTGTGACTCTGTAATTCCTTTGGGGTTGCCCTGGACTTTTTACACACTGTACCTCTTTTTGGTCCACTATATAAAGAACCAGCTTCCTACAAGTTTAAATTAGGCTACCCTAGGACACTCATATGAGAGGCAAGCTCTGTTAGAAGTAGAGGAACATGTTATAGAGAGGGCTGAATAAATAGACATAGATTAACTTTCCTAGTCAGTTAGTGTCCTCCTTTCCACGATACCGTGTGTCGGTGGGTAATTGGTGTGAAAGAGGAACCCATGTTCTTGATATGTTGGCACACAGAAATAGATAAACACAATAATTTATAACAGAAAAAAATGTAGATACACATAGCTGCATGGTGGCAAATGCCCTGCCATTGGAAAATCACACCAACTATGTTTAAAAGAACGACACAACAAAATAATGTGTAGAGCTATGAAAAGAAAGCTATCTTGAAAGACAAGGGGCAGGAAGTCACAATACCACTCAAAGTCCATGAATGAATGGAGCAGCATTTCATCTTTCTTGTGACAGTTTGCCCAAGGGACATCATTATTCTGGGAGTTTGGTTGTCATCTCAGTACTCTTGTAGAAGTGCCTGATTATTCTGTAGAGACAGTGATGAGTATGAGTTCAAGGGTTCAGCATGACATAATCATACAGAGGAAAGCCCCACTATTAATGCAATATTGGAAGACCGCCATGCTAAACTCATCCTGGATAGGAGATTCTCGGTTAATTCCATTTGTGCCATGTATATCAGAAGTTTAAACCCAGACCAAATATGAAAAAAAGTAGGTGTCTGGAGGGGTCATCGACCACTACAATGCCTCAGAAAATTCAGGACAAAACTCATAAACAAAGACAGACCTGTGAAAACTGACATTGATGTCATGGATGGTCCCTTTAAGCAGACTGTATTCTTAGATATAACATTGCAGAACTGAAACTAGATGCCATACTCTATACCATCCATTGTGCCTCTGTGCGCATATTGTTCACAAATTGATCATGAAAATAAAGGATTTTAAATTCTCCCTTCACATAATTGAAAACATCAAGCAAGTATTTCATTATGATCACAAGACACCATTGAAACTGTTATGAGTGGAGGAAGTTAAAATTGAAGACACGTTGACTGCTGACAACAGTAAAGAATTAAACGGACCAACTTTCAGGTTATAACCCTCAGTAGTGGTACCCAAATATTGTAATGAAGAGTAGGTGTCATTGTGAATTGACATGTGACAACCAACTATGGCAAATGAGAGTGAAAAACACCCAGGATAGCGCGTTAACAACATGATCACACACCAAAATAATGCAAATGCAAGAATATTCTTGAAATTAGACCATAATGAAGGGTACCTACAAGCTATCAATACATTATGACTTTTACCATACATATGAACCAGCTTTGCAATAAGAGACTCTCAAGAACTAATCAGAAAAATAAACACACTAATTGTCAAAGAAATGAACTACAGTGAGCACATCCGGTGTATGGAGCTACAAATGAAGAACATGCTGATGTTTTAAGACTTTCCTGTCACACTCTGAAGGAAGATAAATGTGAGTTTCACAAAGACCACTAAAGATTTTATGGCAATATCGTCTCACGAGAAGGCGTTATTTCAGTGCACTCATTGACACTCCAGATCCTAGCTCATTGTGACAGCAGTGACATTCAGTCTTTCCTTGGGGTGGCCTGCTCCAGATATGGCAAGATGTTTCACAACATTCAGTTTCTCACTGAGATGGTAGGCAAACCAAAGAAGACCTTTCAATAGGATGCTTGAGATTGATCAAGCCTTCGGAACAATCATGAAAATAGCTCATATTGGAGAAAATGGGCAGATTTTTATCACAAGCTCTGCAAACAAATCACCGTGGACTCGTGCCCAGTAGCCTCATAGATCCATTCAGGCCCAGCATCAGAGGAGAGGTAACCAGTATCACATTGTATCAGATTTCAACAGACATCAGATCAACATTGAAAGACCATATTTACAGTTGGAGAAAGAGAGCCTTCCATTCGTGAGGGCATGTGAACACAACTGTCTGTTAATATATGGCAAGCAAATCATGAGAGTAGCACGCCACCAAACACTACTTCTGATTATTAGAAATGCTAAAGCAAACATACCACACAGAATCTAAAGTTGGGAAAATGAATGACCACTACAACTATGTGAGTGTATATAATTCAGGGATGGGACACAAGACAGCAGATGGCATTTCACAACATGTGCTAACATCAAAAAAGAAAAATCGTCTCCCACAGAAGAATATCTAAATTTCAAGATGAAACAGGGGTTGCCCCCCTTCATTGCTTTAAAATACATTGGTGATGGAACGTTGACTGACCACACCTCCACTAAAAACAAATAGGTCAGCACTAATGGAGGTACACTGTAGAGCACACACTTTCCCATGAGGCTGGTACTAAGAAGCTGACAGCATAACTGCAAATGAGTGAAGAAGCATAATTGATTACCTGCCTTATCATAAATAGCCATTTGAGGAGCTTGTGTCAACAAGCTCATAAATGGCATCATGGCAGAACCACTGATGGAAATTGAGTTATTAGTTGTGTGGACTGCAAAAGTAATAGTTCCACAATTCCCTTCCTGGGGAACCAAGCACCTCATTGTACCTCTTGACTCTTTTAGGGTGGTGAGGCAGAGTAGTCCACGGCCTACTCAATGGAGGTGGTGTGGGCTCTTGATCACCATTCACTGGCACTTAATAATAACACTCAATAAATGATTGTTCAGCCAGTACTTGTTCTTTAGAAAAAAGAGAAGTACATTTATTATACACACACGGTTAAATACTACGCAATAGAACATGTAAATTGCAAGATGGAAAATACCAGATATGACATTGTGTAATCACCGGTGACCCTCTAAAGGGAACACACAAACATATCAAATTAGTCTATTGGCTTTGTCAAGGTTTGAGTGCAACAAACCATATGTTCAAATCATCATTGTGCCTAGATGCAATTATCAAAAATAATACTCCAGCATGTATGCATTTATTAAGGAGAATAAAACATACTTACTGTGAGCAGTAATCATTCACATCAATATGGGAACCAATAAAATGAAGAACAGCTTTACCACCCCCACGAACCAAAGAAGGCACTCAGGAAGACAAACAAAAGTATGTTATATCAAGGAATTGGACTCTGAGTTGACTAAACATGAACGAAGACAAATGTCAGATACCAATAGCCCAGGGCACACAAATAATCACTTATAAGGGATCCATGATCACAGTAGACACAGAGAAGAGAATAAACATCTGAAATGTATCTCCTTTTGAGATGTATCTGAAGCTATCAAAGAGTACAACACTGATCTAGTAGATAGAAGCCATAATCAAGCAAGGAAGCATTACCTCCAGCTGTCCGAATGAACCCTACCGATGAGTTGATCAACCAGACCATGGAATGAAACAAATCAGCTCTAGGATTTGTCAGAATATAAGAATGATCAATAGTACCCAAAGAAAAATCTATTTATTTAAGTGGGAGTGGGTTGTCATGCAGTGAGACGACCAAGACATTGGGAAACATAATGGGCAGTAGGACCCTGGGGACATTGTGTGCATCTGTGAGTCACCAGTTCTGTCAAGTGACAATGAATGAATCTGGAAGAGATAAACGGGGCAATTGTAATCAGGCTCACCAGCATACGTGCATGGTGAGATTCAAGGCCTGCCTGAATTAGAGTGCTAAAGAGGGCTAGCACAATAAAGTAAATTAGCTGACACTACCAAACATTACTGTGGGGGTCATTCTAACTTCGGCGGGCGGCGGAGGCCGCCCGCCAAAGTTCCCCCGCCAGAATACCGCAGCGCGGTCAAATGACCGCCGCAGTAATTCTGACTTTCCCGCTGGGTGGGCGGGCGACCGCCAAAAGGCCGCCCGCCCGCCCAGCGGGAAAGCACCAGCAACGAGGAAGCTGGCTCCGAATGGAGCCGGCGGAGTTGCTGGTGTGCGACGGGTGCAGTTGCACCCGTCGCGATTTTCAATGTCTGCCAAGCAGACACTGAAAATCAATGTGGGGCCCTGTTAGGGGGCCCCTGCAGTGCCCATGCCAGTGGGATGCCACTGGCATGGGCACTGCAGGTGCCCCAAGGGGCACCACGACACCCGTTCCCGCCAGCCTTGTTCTGGCGGTGAAAACCGCCAGAACCAGGCTGGCGGGAAGGGGGTCGGAATCCCCATGGCGGCGCTGCTTGCAGTGCCGCCGTGGAGGATTCCCTGGGGCAGCGGGAAACCGGCGGTGAACCGCCGGCTTCCCTTTTCTGACCGCGGCTTCACCGCCGCGGTCAGAATAGCCCCAGAAGCACCGCCAGCCTGTTGGCGGTGCTTCCTCCGTCCCCTACCCTGGCGGTCTCGGACCGCCAGGGTAGGAATGACCCCCTGTGTTTCTCTGGGTGAAGGGTGTGAAAACCAAACACAGACTATTTTACTTGTCTTTGTTTTCCCATAGTTTCCTGGTTGATATCTGCCTCCTCAAATGAATTATACATCAAAGCTTCTGTTATGCCAGAGTTCTGTTCAAAATCATTAATATTTATGGCTGATCTTTGAAACTTTGTGGTCGCATGAATATTATCGGATTGCTTTTGGCCCCTGGATAGTTTGGAAGTCCATAGTATTTACAGCCCTCTTTGTGCACCCTCTGTGCACTGTGGTATTATGGAACGGGCCACAAATGCTTGTGCAGCCCCTTCTGTAATACAGATAATGAAGATGCACATGTAGTGCTACTGCTATCTCAAAAGAGCATTCCCTCATTTTCATGGGGTTGTTGCCCCTTGCAAATGAGGGAATCTCTTTGCCTCTGCACCTGCACTGTATTATTGACACATCTGCAGATGCAAACGCACTGAAAGTGGACTACAAAAAGGTGGGTCACTTTCAGGGGGCTTCCTAAAGGAAGCCTTCTGGTGGGATTAAAGTGAGTCCCTTGGACCCCCCAGCCCCAGACATCCCCTTGCATGCGGATGTAGTGCCTCACTTAAAAGTACAGACAGATTGCTTCCTGCACAGAGAAACACGGAGGCCCATATTTATACTTTTTTAGCGCCGCATTTACGTCGTTTTTTGATGCAAAATTGGCGCAAACTTACAAAACACAATTGTATTTTGTAAGTTTGCGCTGTTTTTGTATCAAAAAGCGGCGCAAATGCAGCGCTAAAACAGTGTAAATATGGGCTGGAGTATCTCTCTTGAATGTGCCACCCGTGGGGCGCGTGAGTTTGCTACTGCTGTGAGGGCAGCACATTCTACATAATAGGGTGCACTTTTCCTGCTTGCATGCAGCACACCTGCTTAAAGGTGTGCTGTGACGCAAACAGAAAAATTGCCCCCATCTGTAACAGGGCCCCAGTCTCCTCCCTTTGCTTTTATGCTCCCATGCTCACTGCTGCTATGACTTGCCCACTATCCACCAAACGATTTACGTTATAGAAAAAACGACATTTTGGTCTGTGTAGATAGTTCTCTTTTATCTATGGTACAATGCACATAGTAGAAATACTCTTTATTGTATTTCAGAAGATAGTCCTTCTTTAACGCCTAAAGCACCCTTGCTTCTCTTTTTAGGAGCAAAATAGTGTGTATTATTCAAAGCATTTGGTAGATTTGAAGGAGCACACTGGCTTATGAGCTGGGAATTTTCGTGCCAACGTGTTTCGGTTTATAAATATATTTTATCAGCTGAATGTGAATGCTGACAAACTTTTCAAAAAATTGCATGTACGTTTGGATTGGGACCTGACATACATGTGTGCTGCAAACACTGCCCTTTTATTTTTACATGACAAAAGCGAGACAAAGATTGTTAATATCCAATGTTCTCAGTATGATTTTAAAAATGGTTAGGCTATACGTGTCGCATACATCAAGAATAAAAAAAAATCTAGTTTATTTTTGTTGACCTTGGTCTAGAAGGTTTGGAAAAGATGACAAATTAAAAAAAAATCTCTCCAAGGCTGGCTGGCATTGAAATGTAATTGACTCCGGCACTGGAGCGATTACGTTTAAGGTCTTGGATTGTCACAGCACTCACTATTTTTGTAACACCAATGAAATCCGTTATTAGTGCTGACAGTTTTGCCTGAAACGCAACTTTTTAAATAATCTCTCAGGAAGGATTTTTTTTTGCTTCTACGAACTGAGCTATTAATGTTTACTTGCCAAGTATTATAGTCAAACAGAGGGTGCTCCAGCCCAGAAGGAGCAGAGAGAAAATCCCGCTACCACCAAGCGGGAACAAAGCCACTTCCCACTGCACCTGGGGAGATGGTGGTGCTGCGGAGACCCTGTAGCTCCTCCACTCCCCCTCTATGGTCCCCAGCGTTCTGTGTTTTGGGTGGATGAGGTTTCCCAGTTAAAAAAAGCAATCGCTCTTTCCACATTGGTTGACTTCCATTAATAGACCAAAGATTTTTCTTTCCCATTACAGATAAAAGCTCTTCCCCAGTTCACCAAATATATATATATTAACTCTGTTGGGGAATCGCTTTATTCTCTGAATATATCAATCACAACAGGAAAGATATGCAGCTAACTTTTAAAAAAATATACTGCTCTGCTCACATTGCCCTCTTTGTACATCTTTTAGTAACGTTTGATTGAGCTAGAAAATGCTTCCTCAAATCTATATAAAATACGTAACAGATAATGGATCAGGTTGCAGTGTGGCAAATATAATTATTTATAAAGCAGTGCAGGCACACAATTTAATAATTGCAGTGGCCTTGGAGATCAGCTTCGGTTGCTCCTTCACATTATTAATTCAGTTCAACACCCACTTTTCTAAACATATCAATTGCTGTCACACATTAAAAGATATCTTCATGCAAGTGCAACCATTGTGCAACCATTGTCCTCAATAAACTCTTGCATTCCACTTGTAAGTCCCAATTTGTAAATCATACCAATGCCATTGAGATTATGAGCAAAATTCCTGCTATATTTATTGCTGCACTTAATGTGATATTTGATCTGGGAAAGGTTGGTAGTAAACCCCATTCAAAATTTTACCTTCTTAAATTTTTTGGGAGGTTAAACAAATCTTCACCAGGCAAAGGCTGGAAGCTGGAGCCGAACAGGTCTCCATAAGGCTGGGCACTAGTTGTTCACAATGCATCACTAACCTCGTCCCCGCAGTCAAAAACTTTATTTGGGACAAGCAGTCAAAACGTAACAAGGGTGGATGCATCTCTTGTGTTCTCTTTCTGAGCTTGGCCTGGTTTTTGAAGATGAAACTTTCTGTAACTAATTTCTTGGTGTTCCAAAAATATCCAAACATTTTGAAAAATCTTTCTCGTTATGAATCAATTGACTGATGTGGAAAAGTTCTTTATAAATCTCATCAATGCCTATAGAAAAATGTGTAGTTGCAACTCGTTTCTAGGTTTCTGTAATAGCAGCTCTAACTCCATCAGTCTGCAAAGCTCCTCCACTCACCAGATAAAAGAGAGAAGTTTCGCATGTGCATAATAATGACATTTCCAGTTACCTATGATCAACTGGTTTCATCCAGGTAGGTACAGCATCCTCGGCCTACAGGAT